>NC_140970.1:22988877-23038877 GCF_056783735.1 Eptatretus burgeri
GTGTGTTTGGGCAGCGCGACATGTCTGACTAATTGTACTTGTGCAGACTGATTCCATTGTGCGTTTGACTCCCTGGCTGTAAGCCGAGATAATCCGATGGTTTGAGCATTAAAGTGTTGGACTGAAAGTAATTAGAGCTTGCATGTGCCAGCAAATGTCACTGGTGTAGGTTAGGGACAATACTGAATTGTATCTTTCCAAGCCCCAGAGTTTGTACTGTGTTGTATTTCACAGAGAAAATACAAAACCAATATACAGTATGTATATGTGATTTGAGTAGCAGGCAATGCTTGTTGCTAGCAGGTAGTGCAGTATTTGCTGTTATGGGACCTGACCTGTGCCTTAGTACCTCAACAAGTTCGGGGTATCAATTTTTATTTTTAGCAAGTTCAGCATGTTCACAAATAAACGATTTGGCTGTACAGTATGTAATCCTGACCAGCTCTTAATAAGAGCAAAATCTGGATCAGCAGCTCTGCTTTCATTTATTGGTGAGCATAAAGCTCGGTCTTCAATAACATGTGCCACACGGACACAATCCTGGATTGGAGGTGGTGTTGGTATAATTCCCTCCCCCCTCCCCCAACCTCTTCGTATTCCCGTCAGCGAAGGGTCAGTGATATTTGCTAGTCGTAAATGTAATAGAGTAAGCCTGAAGTAATTAATCATGATATTAGGTATGCTCGTCGAGACAGACGTGTCCACCCTCCCTAATGTACGTGTCGAAAAACCGCGGACTCGTTGAGCCTTTATTTAATGTTCTACCATCTGTAATCTGTTCTTTTATGTCCTTTTAAACTTTAAAGCATCTTGGTAGACCGTGAGGCGCTAGTTTTTGCGGGAAAACCCTGCTCCAGTCGGCCCAAGAAAGGGGGAGGGCCGTCCTGAGGTGACAAGTCAGAGGGGACAGTTCTCCACCTATCAAATGGGACCCTCAGACCAATGGTGAGCGAGAGGGGAAGGGCGCGATACGTCATGGGTGAGGTGGGGGCTGGGGGCTATAAAGGCGGGTGCGCCAGAGTGGAAGCGAAGAGATGCACAGGAACCACATCACTCGAGGCTGTGTGTCAGGACTGCCGAGCTGCGCCCCAGAGCCACAACCCCACCTAGCCAGCCACCCTTCTCCGACACCTCAAGAGCTCCTTGACCGTGCTGACTAGCCTCTTGCAAGGACGGTTACAAGCTGCCACTGGCATCAGTTCTTGCTGTGTCCCATCAGACATGGCAAGGGTATTTCTTGTCTTGTCCCTCCCTTGCTGTTGCCTATCTCGCGTGGAATGATTGGGGTCCGATAAGATAGGATAATTGAGGCTCTTACCAATTATTCGTTGGCTTTGTGGGCGGTATCAAGAGAGGGTAAGGGGTTTTATTGTTGACATGATTGTTATTGCTCCTCTGTATTCTCATCACCTGTGTGACTTCTTGAAATATACCTGGTTCTGGATGAATTTGAGCTATCATGATCCTGATTGCAAATTGCTAAGTCCATGTAAGGGATGATTGGGCACGGTGACCAATGCTGAATAACCAGACTGTGCTGTGCGCCTTGCCGGCATGCTCTGCCATTAATTGGAGACCAGACAAGTGGCACTGAATCAGCGAAATGCATTGTTGTCTGGCTCTCCTGAGAGTGGACACACACTTGCTGCAGACATTTTGGAATGCACTCAGATTGCCTTCAGTCAGATTTGCTTTCCAGGAAGAAAAGGCAGGTGGTTTCAAAGCAACTGCCTCGCCACAGAATTCAGTATACCATGGTTGGGAAGAAGGAGACATCAAGCTGCGGGGCATCCTTTGGGAATGTCAAGATCTCTGACCTTCATGATACAGATAATGCAGTCATCTTTGCGGACTCTGGATATCCTGATGGGGGCCTTCCAGGCACTGAACGAGGAGCTTGAGCCACTGGGATTTCCTGGGTCAAAACTAAGATCCAGGCTTTCAATGACATCTTAGATGTTGCTATATTGTCTGTTCCTGTCTGTGGCGAGGATGTTGAGGTCATAGAGAGATTCACTTGCTATGGCAGTGATATTCATGTCTCCGCATGTTGTGAGCCAGAGGTCGAGAGACATTTTAGTCAGGCCTGGGGTGTCATGCTTTCACTGGATCATGGAGTATGGCACTCTCGGTTCCTATGCAGGAGGATGAAAGTCTGTCTTTAATTCTTGTTGCTTCCAGTCTTGCTCTACGGATGTGAAACTTGGACTCTGAAAAAGAATCTGAGACAGAGATTTACCTCCTTCGGGACCAGGTCTCTTTTGAGAATCCTTGGCTATTGCTGGTCAGACTTTGTGTCCAACAAACGGTTGTCGAGAGAGACTCAGATGAGATGTGGTACATGTATAGTCCGTGAGCATCAGCTGTGGCTGTATAAACATGTGCCTCGTTTTCCTGACGCTGATCCTGCTTACCAGATTTTCTTAGTGAGGGAGCCTCATGGGTAGAGGAGGCCAACGGGCCAACCACATGCCTCGTGGTTGCAGCAGGTTGATCGGAATCCCAGAGAGATGGGGATGGGCCAGGCATCTGCCTGGTGGCCAGACGGAGGCCTTTGGAATACCGGCAGAAAGTGGACGCAGCGACACGCTGCTCCAGCGCATGCTCCCATACTTGACCTGACATGGGGTCACAGAAGTCTTTTGCTGAAGTGCCATGGCCAGTGAGAGAGGTATCAACACCCAGCAAAGTTGCATGGTGACAATTGAAATCATCACATATGAGGAAGGGAGAGTTGGGATGAGTGGTTAACAGTTTGTCCATGTTGGCTGAGAGAGATGTATATGGAGTCATCACTGTTAGGTGGACAGTACGACACCCAAAATAGACAAGAGGTAGGAGCGGAGGGTAAATTAGAGCCAGAGGTGCTCCTGGGGGTTGGGAGGTGTAAGGTCAGTTCAAGGGCAGTTGGAAATTGAGTTCTTGATGTAAAGAGCAACTCCGCCGCTGGGGCATGCTTCAGGCTTATCAAATCGGAGGAGACAGTAACCGGGGAGAGGCACTCAGGGGTTGGGGACGTTTTGTGAGAGGAAGGATACAGAGCAGACAAAAATCTCAGAAAAATAATCCTTTTGAAGAAGATGAAAGAGAGACATATATCCTGAGGGAGAAGAAGCACACGTGTGGCATTCATGAAAGAGAGGTAAGGGTTGAAATGCATTTTTAAAATTATTTTCTTGTTTCTTAAAAAGAAGCATTTATATTTAATGTAGATTCAGTTTTGGAAAATAGAGGGGGGTGGCGGGGGGAGGGGGGAGATGTAGAACCGGGAGCAGAAGGAAATTCAACAGAAATGAGAATCGTTATGGGGTGAAATACATCTTTCGATATTAACAAAAAAAAAAACATTTGAAACAAGGAGAGGAAAATGAAACAAGAAATAGGATAAGATAGTGTTGAGAAAATAGGATACCCAGAAATACATGCAGGACTAAATCTAAAGCAGGGCACACTTTCTATCTGAGGAAGACCTTGAAAAAGGCCGTTTAGACCTTGACAATACAAATGAACAATACAAAACAAATAGCACAAAATGACGAATGAATTTACATAAAATATTGCACTGGATAATGTGGTGGAGTCTGCGGGCCTATGGGGAAGGGCATGGTGATGATGCATGGTGGGCGTGATGATGAGAGGGGTGGCCGTGGGGTCGGCAAGGGATATGAGGTGTGCACGCCGCCTGAGGCGTCGTAGTAATGCTGGAGTCGGCCGGCTCGTGAGTGTACCGCGTACGGAATAAAGGGGCACCGCAGCACAGTCGCACCTGGAGCGAGGGGGCACCGCAGCACGGTCGCACCTGGAGCGAAGGGACTTTCCGCGGCTGCTGGGGGTGTGGGGGTCCGCACCTGCGACAAATGTGCCCGTATAAGAACACCGTGTGTTTGCGTTGTCACAAGGTGGGACATTTGAAGCGTGTGTGTCGGATGGCGGGGGCCTCCGTTGGGGTCTTGGATGACGAGGTGCGAGAGGACCCCAGTGACCTGGAGATCGGCCTGCAACCGGGGCCTGACAATGCCGGCGAGCCAGAGCGGGAGATGCAACCACGGTTGAGTCTGTTTTCCGTTGGTTCGGAGATGACGACGCCTTTCACGGTTGAGGTCGAAGTGAATGGCCAACCGACTGTGTTTTGCGTGGATACGGGGGCTGCAGTGTCGGTCATGGATGAGCGGGCGGCTCGTGGTCTTCGCGGTATTCGCCTGGTCAAGACGGCCTTGTCGTTATACACGTACACTGGTGAGGTGATTGCACCGCTTGCGAGGGCCGACGTCTCAGTGCGCTACCGAGATCGACGCGCCCGGCTCTCGGTGTTCGTTGTACGAGGGGAGGGCCCCCCCCTGTTGGGTCGAGACTGGCTTGCGCACCTCGGACTGGGTCTCCGGTTCGTACCTCCAGATGTGCCAGTACTCTCTTCGAGGACTTCATCGAGTGCCGAGGGCGAGGCTCTGGCGGGCGGCGAGAGCCGTATCAGCTCTCGCGATGAGTTCCCGCGCTTCGCTCGCGATGAGTTCCCGCGCTGTGGCAAGGTTCGTGAGGCAATGCGCGTGGGCGTGATGCAGGCAGCTTCGACAGGTGACGATGGGCCTGTGGCGTTGGAGGGAGTCGCGAGTCACAACATCGAGTCGACAACCAAGGAGCGGACTCGTGATGCGGGTTGTGGGTTGTTGTTCATGGCATATGTGTTTTTCCTTGCTCTATTGATGCAGTTTAACGTTGTTGAAATAAATGCCAGCAATTCTCGTGTAAAAGTGGATGTGGCGGAGATCATTAAATGGGAGTTGGATTATGATCAATGTGATGTAGGGGCTTCAGGGGCGGTGGTGGCAAATGAAAAGGTTGAGTTGGCCGTCCACTGTCCCGGGCCGCAGGTAATTGCTTTGTCATGTGCTGGGATTTTATCAAAAAAGCGCGCTGTACGGAAAAATGAATTTGCGATGCTTCGAATATTATTCGTAATGATTTATAACGAGCCTATGATTGCAGTGTGGTTTAAGTGGAGTTGCTCCCGTCTAGCGGCCGTGGGGGTCTCGGAGATCGACTCGGAACCAAGTCTGGTGCCCTGGTCGGCGTTACCCCCACCTCTGATTGCGAGCGCAACTCGCTGTGTTCGCTCAAGGCCGTTGGGACGGGCGTTGGCGTCTCGACTGATGGTGGTGCGTGAGTTGTTTTGGCGCATTAAATGCATGCAGCCAGCGGCGCTATTCAGTGCCCCCGGCCAAGGTCTAAGGCTGGCGCCACGGCTTCCAGATAGCGGGCTGCCGGCTTCGGGATGTTTATCTACGTCGGGTCTGCCTGGGGGGAGTGGGCCGGAGGCGTTTGATGGGGCCGGAGGAGGTTGGCTCGAGAGGTCGTTACGACCTTGGCCAGGGTCATGTCAGCATGGGCCGCCTGGGGGCGTTTTTGCTGCATAATGCTGCTGTGCTTCTCATTTTGCTGCTTCATATCGGTAACGCGGTCAGACCTGACCTTTGCTGCTCCACTCGCTCGCATCGACACATTATATGATGTGGTGTGCTATTATACTTTGCTATTTTCATTTTATTTCCATGATTATTATACGAAGTCCTTCGCGTTCTGCATGCTTCTTATAATGATAATCAGTTAATAATCATAGTTTTAGGGGGGAGGAGTGTGGTGGAGTCTGCGGGCCTATGGGGAAGGGCATGGTGATGATGCATGGTGGGCGTGATGATGAGAGGGGTGGCCGTGGGGTCGGCAAGGGATATGAGGTGTGCACGCCGCCTGAGGCGTCGTAGTAATGCTGGAGTCGGCCGGCTCGTGAGTGTACCGCGTACGGAATAAAGGGGAGCCGCGGGCACAGTACGCCCACGCTCGCACTCGTGCAACACAGCCCGGCTCGACTGTTCCTCTGCTTCGTGTCTGCCTGCTAAGCATCTCCCATTTCAGTACAGTACAGATAAAACAGCAAAACAATGCCAAATGGCACACACTAAACAGGACGAATCAGGTTCAGAAAACTCAGCTTTGGTAAGGTGGGACGGAGGAGTTCAAATTTCACCATGCACATGTGGAGAGCCCGAACTGGACTGTTGAAATATTTTAAAATAAATTAACTCCCATGTTCTTCCAGCCAAAGAAAGCTGCATAGAACAACCAAAAAAGTTACACAAGGGAATCCCTTTGCCATTTCAAACCTTACCAGGGTTCCTCCACAGCTGCAAGCATTCACAAGAAGCACATACATGAAACTCCCCAATGCTATACATCTCCCTCAGCCACCAGACCTCACGTTCCTCCTGTTGAAGAAGAATAATTATAATGTGGAATAGCCATTTGTCGAGTGTGATTCATGGTATCAAAGTACAAAGTGGGTGATTGAAGATAAAACACAGATGAGAGATGGGAGAAAGAGACAGACACAAGTGTGGGGGTGACAGGGAGCTAACTAGACATTTATTCTGGGAAATGCAAATTGGTGTTTACAGACACTTCATGATGGCACTCATTAGAATATAACTATTGAATAATTAACCCCTAAGTCATTTCCGTAGCATGATGTACTCATTTTAATAAAATGGAATATATTCCGGAATGGGGATTGTGTGAAAAACTCATGATTACTCACCCAGAGCCTCAAATGCTTACAGGGCAAAAGCTCTTCCCTTGTACTGTTGAGTCATTTCGGTGGAAATCAAGAGTTTCACACATTAAGAATGTGCAAGTTTCAAAACACAGATCGATAATAGTAGGAGCCATTGCATCTAGATATGACATACAGTATACAGATTTTATTAATATTGGGGGATACAAACTCTAGGCTCATAGAAAAGCAATGCAACAGAGAACAAACAGAGCAATACAATAGAGGACTGAGAGTGGGGCAGTTAGGTAATAGGTAAACTCAAGCAAACAATATGAATAATGAACAGGAAAGGGAGAGGAGAGGATGAAACACAGTAACCTGCAAGTAAGAGGGTTGGGTTAGATACAGTTAATGGGAGTAAGTGAGATTGCAGGTGTGGATGGGGATGGCATGAGATGGTGATGCACTGTCTCCTTGAAGTGCTTGAGATAGGAGTGGGATCAAACTGTCTCAGGAAGGCAATTTCAGAAATGCTGACAAAAGAAGAACAAAAGAGTTGGGATGTGAAGTAAGCCTGGATTTTAGGTGTTCTTCCAGGAGGTGGTTATGGAAAGAATGCATGCATGCTGAAGGAGCTGAGAGAGCAGCTTGAGCTCTACTGGGGGAGAGGCAGTTAAACAACAGAGGCCATGATCGACCTGTCTGCAATCTGAGACCAACAAACCTTGTGCTTTGGCCTCGTCGCATTCAAAGAATGTTCAGAGCTTTTGTAGAAGTAGGTGTGAAGTAGGAGCCCCAGTCCATAGGCCAGAGCAGTCCTCCACTGAGCTATGGCCAAAGGCCTTGTAGGCTGTGAGTTGTTCAGGTTTTTCAAAGAATTATTTGAAACGATCAGCTCTGCTATACTGGGAGTTCATGTTTGAGGGTGAAGCCTTGAAGTTAAAGAGACCGAATCTCTTCCAGTGGCTGCATGCAGACAATGGAAATAGACATGTCCATTCTTTTGATACTTCCGGCGCAACAATGTGAGACGGTGATATTTGCCACGCTTGAAAGACATGATCCATTCATTAGACCAGCATCTAATCAATTCCAGATCAACAAAGAGTGGTGCAGCTGTTGTCTGCTAGTGGTGGGAAGATATAATGTATGACAATCATTAAGAAGAAGAAGGCGTAAGTACGTATGTATGACGTTTTGGTATAATGTATGACACAATGTGAAGTCATCTGCAAAAAGTAAGAAAGCATTTTCTAGGGCATTGGAGAAGTGGAACAAGATGAGGCATAAGACTTGGGGCATTCCATCCTCCACTGAGACAACAGAGGAAAGGGATCCAAAGAAAGCAACTTGTTGATTGCACGAGTAGAGGAAATTAGAAAGCCAGCTATGAAGGTGGTTGGTTGAGTAAATGAGGAAAGGAAAATAATGGAATGTGGGGGTGGGGTGGAGGTTCGGTCGATCAAAAGGAGAGAATTGAGAGATAAAAATTATACTAAACACACAGTACAGATAGGAATGAGTGATGGTTGGGGGATTGGTCGAGATGTCAATATTTATTAAAGACGAAATATGATGATGGACCTTTTATGGTTGCCATGACAGTCTCATGTTTTATAACTTTTGCTTTTCTGTATTGATAAAGGCACGTCCTTTCAAACTAAAAGCAACTGTGTTCATCAGTTCTTAAGAAATAATGTACAACTACAGTACTGTGTTTGACCATGGGTGCATGTTTCACCTGTATTACTTACTAACTTTTGCCTGGTCAGCTGTTGAGCCTAAATCAGGATGAAATGGTTGACCTTGAATGTTGCCAGGTTATGACATAAGATGGAACATATGCTTCTGTTCATTTTCTGTCCGTTGGCAGAAATGTTTTGGTTTTTGTGGTTGTAACACTCAGCACAAATTCCTCCACAATATCCACATTACGTATGTAAGATAATTGGTTATATTGTATGTATAAACTACGATACCTCTCATTTTGTTTTTATTGAAATGGTAAGTCCGCTGCCCCAAATTGCACTCTGCTCGTAGTGGGAGTGAAATACTTGGCACGGATGCCTTCAGAATGAGACAAAGGCTGCATTATTAATCGTGTTACTCAAATACTGTATTCATTTTGCATTTCACTTTTAATGGAGGAGGATGCTGACTTGTACAGTAATGCAGGCCAGTGGTGAGATGGAGAAAATGACAGCAGTTGGGAGGGACAGAGTTGGCGACTTACAGATAAAGTTAAAAAAAACAGAGGAAAATGACTTGAACAAAATGACGAATTAAAACATGTTTATAAATGATGGTTAATCTTCCATATACACATGCATGGAAGTATATAAACTGTTTAAACTTTCCACGCACCAAATCTGTCCGCATGCAATTTTCCACACAAACAGGAGTTGAGTTTGGGTCTTCAGGGTGTATCACTGTTTTTTTGTATATATATATATATATATATATATATATATATATATATATATATATATATATATATATATATATATATATATATATATATATCTATGGTACCACCTTAATGGAAGTAAGTTGCTATTTTTTATGGTATTATATATAAATAAAGTTGAGAAGCTTGTACACATGTACAATTTACAGGATAAAGGCATTGTCCAAAGTCGCTTGGACAGTGCCTATTGAAAGCCTACACCCCCTTTAAAAAATTTCACCTGTTGTTGCCTTATAGCCTGGAATAAAATTGCATTAAATCAGACTTTTTCCACCTTTATTTACACATCGTAACCCACAACTTCCAAGTGAAAAACAAATTCTACAAATTTCAGAATATTAATTTAAAATACAAAACTAGAATATCTTGGTTGGATAAGTGTCCACCACCGAGTTAATACTTAGTGGAAGCACCTTTGAAGGCAATTACAGCTGTGAGTCTGTTAGGAAAGGTCTCGACCAACTTGCACACCTTGATTGGGCAACTTTTGCCCATTCTTCTGCACAAAACTGTTCGAGCTCAGTGAAATTGTATGAGAAGTGTTGATGGACAGCAATCTTCAAGTCATGCCACAGATTTTCGAGTGGACTTAGGTCGGGGCTCTGACTGGGCCACTCAAGGACTTATATATTGGTATTCCTTCGCCACTCCAGTGTAGCTTTGGCTGTGTACTTTGGGTCATTGTCATCCTGAGAGGTGAACGTCCGTCGCAATTTCAGGTTTCTTGCAGATGGCGGCAAGTTTTCCTCTCGGATTTTTCTGTATTTTGCTCCATCCATTTTCCCTTCCATCCTGACAAGTGCCCCAGTCCCTGCTGATGAGAAACATTTCCATAACATGATGCATGCTTCACAGTAGGGATTGTGTTCTTTGGGTGCCGTGCTGTGTTGGGTTTGTGCCAAATGTAACGTTTTGCATTTAGGCCAAAAAGTTCCATCTTGGTTTTGTCAGACCAGAAAACTTTTTACCACATGGCTTCAGAATCTCCGGAGTAGTTTTTTTGCATTCCTCAAACGGGACTCAAGGTAGGCTTTTTTGAGTAATGGCTTCCTTCTTGCCACCCAACCATACAGGCCAGACTTGTGGAGTGCTTGGGATATTGTTGTCACATGCACACAGTGACCAGTCTTTGCCTTAAAGGCATGCAGCTCTTTCAAAGCTGCCATTGGTCTCTTGGCAGCCTCTCTGATCAGTCTCTTCCTTGCTTGGTCATTCAGTTTGGAGGGACAGCCTGATCTAGGTAGGGTTTTGATTGTACTATATGCCTTCTTCTTCTTAATGATTGTCTTGACTGTGCTCAAGGCCTTTGAAATATTTTTATAACCACCCCCTGATCTGTGCCTTTCCACAACTTTATCCCAGGGGTCTTTTGAAAGCTCCTTAAAACTCATGCTTGAGTCTTTGCTGTAAAATAGACCACCCAGCAGAGGAAGGCAACAGAAACAGCTGATTTTATTCTGAAATAATCAGAATCATGACAATTTAACACAGGTGGATGCCAATGAACTTGGTGTGTGATTTTGAAGATGATTGGTTACACCTGAACGAATTTACAACTCCTATTACAGGGGGGGTGGCCACTTATCCAAACAAGATATTCTAGTTTTGTATTTTAAATTAATATTCTGAAATTTGTAGAATTTGTTTTTCACTTGGAAGTTGTGGGTTACAATGTGTAAATAAAGGTGGGAAAAAGTCTGATTTAATGCAGTTTCATTCCAGGCAATAAGGCAACAAAAGGTGAAAATTTTGAAAGGGCGTATAGACTTTCTCTAGACACTGTATATATATATATATATATATATATATATATATATATATATATATATATATATATATATATATATATATATATATATATATATATATATATATATATATATATATATATATATATATGTATATATAAATGAATATATATATATGTATATATATATGTATATATATGTATATATATATATGTATATATATATATATATATATATATATATATATATATATATGTATATATATATATATATATATATATATATATATATATATATATATATATATATATATATATATATATATATATATATATACATATATATATATATATATATATACATATATATATATATATATATTTTTTTTTTCTTTTCAAGCAAAACAAAAATTTCAACATAATATAGAAGGGGCAGTTCATGTGAAATGAACTAATAATTCCCATTTATCCATCTGCAGATTTTTTTTTCTTTTTCGTATGTATAATCTGCCACCTATTCCGTATTAAAAACATTTAATACGGACTAGGTGGCAGGGAGCCGAGTCAGATACATTTTCTGGAAAACCCTGGGAGTTTTCGCAACCAACTTCTCGCACTTTGGAAATCATGCCTCCAGAGAAAGAGGAACCCCACATTCCCACATGCCCTTCCCTCTCGTCAAGATACTACTCATAAATATGAGACAGTTCTACAACCAGACTGTGCCATAAACTACTGGCTATCACGAGATGACTCTATATAAGCAGCCAGAAATTTTCAAACTCTCGCAATCTTTCCACAGGTTGTCAAATTTAACTTCACTATTGATACTTGTCACATTTTTACTCTACTTTACATTCACAATTCATGTCTAGCCTCATCAAACAGGCTTACAAAGTCTTGTGTAAGAAACAATTAGTTCCATCACCAAATCATAGGTATACCAGCGTTAACAATGCACATAACATAATACACCACCTAAAAGTCACTTGTTTTCAAAAAATACATTTGGGGACAACATGACTTGTAGGATAAGACCATTAGGAGACATCATTGTACTTTTATTTGAATTACAAGGGCATTAGTAAACAATGGACAAATCAGAAAAGCATTTTAGGATTCATTTGTAGGATCCGAGCATCACGAGCTGTGTGCTCAGAAAAGTACATCACATTGACCAACTCCAAAGAGCAGCCATCTGGCATGATGTGGAACCTTTAATCCTATTGCATGTCTCAATGACATCCTAATTTCTAAGGACTATGGCTGACCATGTTATAATGCTGTTTTTATATCCAATTGCGATGTTTCAGAATAACAATTACACTGTCTAACTAGAACGACACTCGGTAGAGTGCATCCCTCTGCCACGCTGAACAGTTTATGTTTTGTATCCCACTGATAGGTCTGTTCTCAATCTGGATATTCACCAAAATCGAATCAATTTGTCCTTGTCACACACCCAACCAGTTCACCAAGTTTCGTCAGAATCGGTTCATAACTTTTTGAGATACCGTGTTATTATATAGTTTTTAGCCCTACCACTCAATGGAGAGGAGTCAGTTAAAAATTCTCAGATCCGGATCTGGATTCAGATCTTCACCAAAATGAAATCATTGCATCACTGAGTTCACCGCTTATCCAACGGGATGTTAATCTGGGGATCCAGTTTCCAGCATTTGTAGCTACATTAAAGAGTGCGAGACAATTGTGGGCATTAAATATCTCAAAGTGTCTTTCGCAAAGAGTGTGCGATTGTTGACAGCACCCTGGCCAAATTCCCAAATTCCCAATTCCTGGCCTGACTACCATTGGGAAGGCAACGGCAAGAAACCCAGTACAATGCATGTGAAATTACACTAACAGTACATTTGAGGTCGTTTTAACTTTGGGTGTGAAACAATGGTCAATGCTGATTCTCATATCAATTCCCAGCAGCTGGATTGTTGGTCACAGGAAACACAGGACAGGATTCAAGAATTTTGTTTCTGCTCTTCATGAGGAAGTTACCATTTTCTGTGTGACTAGGACATTTTATCCTCTTTATGCCATTCAATGAAACAGATTCGAATTGTGATCTTCATGTGGCTTTGTATTTCAACAAGAAAACCAACCTATCTGTAAGATCAATAGTCGCTATTTTGTTGTTACTCCATGACAAGCAACTGCCGAATTTGGATTAAAGTTGGGAGTTGCAACTACAGGTTGACGTGTGAGGATTTGCATCTAAGAGATGCATGGCACATTCAAAACTTGTTCATATAATCTATTTGATTCGTTTGGGTCTTCATTTGGATGAGCAACAGTCGAAGCAACGTAATTTGCACTTTTTGAGTTTTTTAGATCCTCGTGGAGGATCTCTAAGTCTTACTCACGTTGTTGTTCTTGTGGACTTTTTTGTTTCACAGCCTACAGTTTTCATTGAAACTTCCTGAAACTTGGCGTATATATGTAAAAAATACCCTGCGCAGACAGTAACGATCTCCGATTTTGAAAATTCCTCCTAGAAAAAAAAAGTTATGACGTCAAAATATCTCCGCTAATGGAAATCGCCTAAAAATTATCTCCAAAACAAGGCAAGCTTTTTGAATTCTCTTTGCGGGAATCGAACAGGGCATTCGCAGAGATGAATTACCGCACATATGATGCATCACTATGACGTCATATCAATTTTTATGACGTCATTCCTATTTTTTGACATTTTTTGTTTTTCGTTTCATTTGTTTCACAGCCTACAGTTTTCATCGAAACTTCCTGAAACTTGGCATATATATGTAAAAATACCCTGTGCAGACGGTAACCATCTCCGATTTTGAAAATTCCTCCGAGAAAAAAAGTTATGACGTCAAAATATCTCCGCTAATGGAAATCGCCAAAAAAATTACCTCAAACTAGGCAAGCTTTTTGAATTCTGTTTGTGGGAATCGAACAGGGCATTAGCAGAGATTAATTGCCACACTTATGATACATCACTATGACGTCATATAAATTTTTATGACGTCATTCCTATTTTTTGACATTTTTTGTTTCACAACCCAGAGTTTTCATCGGATCTTCGTGAAACTTGCCATATATATGCAGAAAGCTCACGCGCAGGCAGTAACCATCTCCGATTTTGGAAATTCTTCCGAGAAAAAAGGTTGACATAATATCGCCGCTAATGGAAATCGCCTATACCATTATCTCCGAAACTAGGCAAGCTGTTTGAATTTTGTTTGCGGGAATCAAGCCGGGCATTAGCACAGATAATTTATCGCAAACCTGATACATCACAATGACGTCATATTCGTTTTTATGACGTCATTATTAAGAGGACGAGGATCTTAGCTCATTCGAGCTTGTTGAATAACTTTGGCACATCAATGAAAGCAAGGCACATCACAAAAGCGGTTTAAAATATTTTTGATCCGTAGCAAAGTTCTGGCATTCACATGAAAACATTCAATATGGACAAGGTGGCAGGGAGCCGAATGAGTGTACAAGTTGATCACGTGATGAAGGTTGCTCTTGCTGAAAGAATTGCCACAGACAACCACAGTCAGATGATGGATTGAGCCAGACCAAATGCACAAGTTGTGCTCACACATTTATTTGATACAAAAAAATTATACTCCCATTAAACTACCAGCTTGCTGGTGTCCTGTGGCAGAGTGGTGACCTGTCCAGGATTGTGCCCAATAGCCTAGGAGACTGCTTAGGCAGCACCAATGCTCTGCACAGAGTATGGTCCCAATGGATGGATTAAACTACCTCCCACCATTCCCAAGTTTTATTTTCTAGCTCCATCTTGTCTACTCCTTGTATCCTCCCCTACTCCTCATCATTACCCACATCTCTGTTTGTCCGTTTCCTTCTATTTTCTCACTCCACCCTGCTGTTGATGTTTCCTCCTTCTCCCCATGCTGTTCCTTTTGTTATGTTGCATTCTGATCTATTCTGTGTTCTCGCTCTTCCATGAGCTTTGACTATGTACGCACAAAAAACACCCATTCATACACACCTCAGCAGCTCTCCAAACTTTGGATTTTGTTTGAAGGAACGTTTCTGTGTGAACAGACCTCGAGATATCTAGTCTTGAGTTTGATCTCTGCTGGAAATTAATCAAACAAACTTTATTCCTTATTTTATAGAATACGTTCAATTGGCTTTCCCATCTAAAGTGTTGTGCACATACAACACCTATTTGTATATTTTCCAATTTCGTCGATTTTGAGTTTGTATCACGACCACATAATCACACCCAATACAATAAATAGGATATAGGAATATAGATTATGATGTAATGGGATGTGGATGTTACATTGAAATTAAAATGTCCCGGTAAGTAAATATATACATTAAGCTTATTGCATACATTATGGTGAGTTAAGTGAATATAGAATGGGATGAGCATGCAACTGGAGTGAAATTTCATTCGTGTCGACATTTTCTTGTTTATCCTCATGTTACTCAATGGTAACTTGCAGATTAAACTTGGCACATTCATGTATTTGTTTGTTTACTTGTACATTGGTTTATTTGTTTTATTTCAATCCTCCTTTTATCAGTCAGGCTTATGAAAGGATGAGCAATGGATTTCATGAGCAAAAATTTAAAGGCAGTATGTTTACCACCATGGGAACCGAAGTGCGGCTGACGTTTCAAGCATCAGCTAGCCAATCGTCAGAGCAAAAGAGCTCAAAATGTCAGCCTCACCTTTTTATGGTCGAGGGAAATGTTTTCATCATTGATAACATCCATTGTTTCTGTTGTTCGCCAACCCAGACTCACACTTGCCTTCACAGAAACGAGTATCCCACGATTAAAGTATCGTTATTTTATTTTCATCCTGAAAATACATGGTTTGATTTATATAAACGAATATTTTTAATAGTAACTGTAATAATGCAAAACATAATGGAGCCCCATATTCTTGAATGTGTTTCAGTTATTCACAACAAGGTAAGAAATGTTTCAAGGCTAGAAACATGGTTGTCAGGAATTTGTTCAATGTACGATAACTCACCTATTTTTCCTGAAAGACACTATGGCATCTTTAACATCCACCAACGACCAGTGCTGGCAGATGGATCCTCTGGTTTAGTGTCCTTCCAATGGATGGCACACCCATTGATGCATTACCCTGCATATGAAACACCAGGATGACAATTTATAGCTGAGTCGAGATTCAAACCCAGGCTAGATAGCTCAGAGGTGAGTGCGTACACCTCAAAGCTATCCTGATAGCCCATAATAATGTATAAAAAAATTAGTTTTTGCAGTTATTGCCTTATATTTTGTCTAAAAGTTTTCATTTTAATGACAGTACACAATATTAACCCATTATCAAAAATGGAGCTTTAATAATTTCACTGCTCCACAAAAATGCAGTCGACACGCTAAAGTAATTGTTTTATTCACTCTAACATATCGCAATTACTTCACAGGTGCATGTGAGCGAGCCGAGGCGGCACCCAGTGAACCTAAACCATTACGCGACCAAAAAAAGTCTGGCTGAAAGCATGTTGGATGTCGCACTGCTCATGGCAAATGCGTCTCAGCTGAAGGCAGTCATCGAGCAGCCAAATAACCCCTACTACACTGCTCTAATCACCTTCATATCTATCTCCATATTCTTACAAGTGATAGTTGGAGTTCTACTCGTCTTCATTGGTAAGTTTTCTGATTAGTATGCATTGCCTTGTAGTGAGTATGTACTCTTTTTTGCAGTTATGCTTACCAATAAACACATTCTCTTTGTTAACCCTCTTTCCATGTTCTTGGCTTTTTCCCCTCCCTCCTATGTTTTTTTTCTCTCTTTTCTTGGCTCTCCTGAGTCCCATTTGTTTTTCTCATTTTCCGTTTTTTTCATTTGTGTTTTGATATACTTTTTGTATGTATCTTGTGTCCATCCTCTATCTATCAATCCATCTTTTCTTTTCATTCCTCCCTCTTCTGTCTTTTTTCACCTTTTTTACCCATTTTTTTCTGGTGATTGTGATTCCAGTAAAGGGGCAAAGATCCTTAACAGAAGGTAAGATTTATTATTGCTGCTTTTCATAAGAATATTATTCCAGTTTGAAGTGAAATTCATGTTTGACTTTCTTTTCCATTAAACTTTGCTGATGTTAAAATGCCATATAATTGATAGTGAAAGAATGGCTTTGAAAAAATTCGTACTTTATACAGATATCATGATGCATTATCAACTAGAGAGTTCATAGAATACCTTAACCCATGCAGTCAAGAAAAAACGGACACGGGAAGGGTTACCCCTCCCTTATTATTTGGACAAAGTTAGCTTAGGCGTTGCATCGCTGGGCTCCCCCATTTTGTCTGAATCTCAATGTTCCCCCACCCTGAGAGCAAATATGATTGGTCAAAATGGTGTACAATTATTCCAAAGTTCTGCTAAACTGAAGGTTTCTGAAAGTGCAAACAACGCGAATTGTATTCTTGTGTTCAAAATATCTAATTTAATTACAAGCCGATTCTTGTTCTCCAGTGTTCAAAAGCTGAAATTCAATTAAAACAATTAAGTAGTTCTTCGATCATAGACTGACAGACTGTGGTATTGGGAGTTGCATGAATATTAATGAATGCATGATGAACCGGAACTGAAGAGCCGGAACCGAGAGTGAAGTGAGCGGGCTGTCAAGTGTGTGGAGCAGGAGACACGGTTAAAAATGGTTGAGCTGAAGACCTTTCATGTGGGCTGTCTTTGCTACACAACATATTGGCGACAAGGATGCCTCACCTTGCTCTTACACCACCCGCTGCATTCTTACCAAGTCCGGGTGAGCCTTCAATACCTTTTACCTCATGGATGCGCATGTTCGAGAACTTCATGCTGGCGGTAAATGACAATGCACTTTCTGATGTGAGGAAGCGTGCATCGCTTATACACTGCCGCGGGACTGAAGGGCAGCATTTATTCTATACCCTCCCAGTTGATGGAGACACTTACTCTGCTGCTGTCGGTGCATATTAACAGCCTTTTTATGCCAAAGATGAACGTTGCTCATGAACGATATAAGTTTCGTCAATGAGCACAGAGGCTAGGTGAATCGACTGCTCATTTCGTTGCTGCTTTACATGAGATTGCAGTTAATTACGAGTTTAGTGACCTCTCTGATGAAATGATACGAGATCAGCTCGTGGAAAAAACCTTACAGCTCCTATACGTGAACGGTTGCTTTTGGAATGGGAGCTTACACTGCAGAAAGCCCTCATAATGGTGGGACAAATCGAATCAGCCATAAGCAAAAGCGATTACATGCCGCACGTCGACGTCCTTTCAGGATGTAAATACAATACTAGCACATACCAGCGTGGGGCAATGCAGACGCGACCCCATCCACAGGGACACATCAAATGAACCTGCAAACTCAAAATTTTCACAAGTACGCCAAGAGAGTACTTGTTATCATTGTGGATCTGCAATGCACTTGGCCAATTACCCCAGATGTCCTGCAAAAGATGTAAATTGCAGGCAGTGTGGCAAAAGTGGACATTTTGCGAAAGTATGTCACAGTAAAGACCACATATATCAAGTGCGGGAAGTGACTGTGCCAGATGTGACTGTTTTAAGCATAAACACAAAAGCCTCTGAACAAATTAGAGGGAACCTATTTTGTGATGTTCGTCTTTGCACACCTGATGGACAGGCATGCTCAGCTAAATAGCTGGTGGACACAGGTTCAGGCATTTCCATACTTCCAGAGTCAACCTACCTGGAGCATTTCAAGAATGCACTTCTTACAGAACCAAAATTACACTTGGTGACTTACCTAAAAAAACCAATCTCTGTAGTTGGTTGTCTTCAAGTAGGTTCAACACAACCATGTTTCTATGCCTGCTGATTTCTTCATTGTGCCTTCTGGAACACCTATACTCGGCATGGACCTCTTCATTGCTCTCGGACTGAATATTGTTAATGGATCTGTTACTCTTGCATCAGTGCTAAGTACCTCTGTGCAAAAACATCGGTTTGGCAGACATCTAATCCTAAGTCACTGGAACTCCAGGCTATGCAAAATAATTTGTACACAGAGTAAAGATAAGGCCCGATGTTGTGCCAATCCAGCAGAAGCTTTGCCGTTTACCTTTTGCTGTCTGTCATGCTGTCTCACAAGAAGTGAAAACGCTTGAATAGATGGGTATCATTGAGAGAATTGACTCTTCTGAATGGGTTTCACCTATTGTCATTACGCATAAGAAAACAGGAGGTATACGACTGTATGTGGATCTTCGTGAACCCAACAAGGTGGTCGTAATAGACAGTCATCCACTCCCACATATTGAAGAGGTATTTGCAGAACTTCAGGGAGCGAGAATGTTCTCTACTCTTGATCCTCGGAGTGCATACCATCAAGTGCCCTTGCATGAGGAAAGTAGAGAACTTACGGCTTTCATAACACACAAGGGACTTTTCCGTTTTTGCAGTGTTCCTTATTGTCTTGCTTATGCTCCCAGTGCATTCCAGCAAATGATGTCACAGATCTTTGCTGGCCAGGAGGGCGCCCAATGTTACCTAGATGACATAATTGTGTTTGCTTCGTCTCCTGAGAAACCCGAGGAACGTCTTCAAGCTGTTTTGAATCGTATTGATCAAGCAGGTTTAAAACTGCAGTATGACAAATGTCATTTCAGGAAGGCTGAACTTTCTTTTCTGGGGCACGTGATCTCAGAAAAGGGCATGAGCCCAAACACCAAACATGTGGTGGCAGTAACACAAGCACCATCCCAAAGGATGTATCTGCTCTGTGTTATTTTCTGAGTTTGACTTCTTGGTACTCCAAATTCATTCCAAATAATGCAACAGTTGTGGATCCACTTCGTGCCTAACTGCGCAAGGATGCTGACTTCTCCTGGACCAAGGCTGCGCACACTCAACTTGAAAGGGTAAAAAAAAGATTGCTAACAGCCCTGCACTTGCTTTGTTTGACCCTATTCTGACCACCATTGTGACCCCAGATGAGGGGGTGGATCTTCGTGAACCCAACAAGGTGGTCGTAATATACAGTATCCACTCCCACATATTGAAGAGGTATTCGCAGAACTTCAGGGAGCGAGAATGTTCTCTACTCTTGATCTTCGGAGTGCATACCATCAAGTGCCCTTGCATGAGGAAAGCAAAGACCTTACAGCTTGTGGTCTTTATAACCACAAGATGTGGTCTTTATAACCACAGAAGGCACATCTGATTATGGACTTGGAGCAGTGCTCACTCAACTTAATGAGGGCTCTCCAGAGGAAGCAGTAACATTTGCCTCACGAATGCTCACAGAATGTGAATGCAAGTACTCTGCAGTAGAGAAGGAAGCACTCGCCTGCATCTGGACAACTGAGAAATGGCATACTTACCTGTGGGGTCGGAAATTTATCTTATCACTAAAACACAATACAGGCACGCCTCATACATTCAGGAAATTAGACAAGAAAGGGGATGGATATAGGAAGAAGAAGAAGAAGAAGAAGAAGAAGAAGAAGAAGAAGAAGAACTTGGGGTGTGTTGTCGACCCCTTTCTCACTAACATACTGCAAGCTGGCTGGCCCACGTGGGTCCCAACATGAAGGGGAGGGATAAAAGGGAGAAAGAAGAGGACACTGCGGTGCAACATGTTGGGAGAGGTGCAGGTGTATGCTGAGGTGTAAATCAGTAACCCCGCCCTGACGGGTCAATAGATAATCATTGAAGCTCTTTTGTGCATCACAAATCAACAAATTAGAAGTAGTGATTGGAGAGAAAGATCAGTGTTTTTGGCCGCCGCATCCAGGGAACCTCCCACTGCCCGTCCACCCTTGACCTCGTGGTACCAACCTGCTCGTCCTCACAGAGTTCTGTTCTCGTAGCAGTTCATTCTTTGAAGAGGCTCGTTCTCACTGCATGGCTTGTCGTGTGTCGTTCCCCAGACGCAAAGCAGTCCCGATGCCAGAAATCCTCAAGCTTTTATGGCTCTTGGGTGAGGCTTCAGGAGCGAAGGTCACCCCAGTGCCCTTTGACCTTCGCATGTAATTTCCTCATTGGAGCACACACCCGGTCTTTTCCTTCTCCATATCTGCTTGGAGGGTCGGCCATGTAGATTCCCTCATTGATTGCGCTCGGGCTTAAATGGTTTTGATTTGTAATGTAACGTAATACTTTGTATTGAAATGTGTGTGTTTTGTAATGCATGTTGCTTTGTGTGCATGGTTGCTCTGAAGGAAGGTGCAGGGAAGGAGAGGGATTAAGGGGGATGGGGAGAGAGAGTAGAAGGGATAGAAGAAAAGAGGGAATTTAGAAAGGGAAGAATTACAAAGGGAGGAATTTGGACCTTCTTTCCACACACAACACATCTCACTGTCCCTGATATAAGGGGAAAGGTAATCTAACTAAACACAATTGCCTTGGAAATATCTAAACTAGGGATCCTTATGTGTCGAGTGCAACTCCCTGGGGTCTTTCCAAAACCGCAACACTGTCTACCTGTTGTCATTGCTTCCATCCTACTTCTCTCTTTTTAACCCCCAGATAGTAAATCTTGTTATTTGTATTTGATTAAACAAATAAACAAACCAAATAAATAATAATTGATCAATAAACTAATTAAATTAGCAAACGAAGTAATTAATTCACCTCACTCAGTAGCATTGTGGTTTGAGCATTTGCTTTGAGTTTGGGAGGTCAACGGTTTGATTCTGACCCTGGCCAATTTATGTCAAAGACTTTTGAAATGTTACATGCTGTTTCCTTGTTTAATGCTCAGCATTTAGAGGATATAACATGGGGAAAAAAACTCTATGGGTTGGCATCCCTTGGGGAGGGAGATTTCTTGCTAAAAGTGGCCCACGAACTGCGGAGACAAAACCACTACCACTAGATGGTGCTGTCGGCACCCAGTGTGCAATGGGAAGCGGTTTCCCACAAGGTCAAGGTGGAGATGTCAACAAGCTACTTTAGCCAAGTCTCAAGTCGTCTCAAGTCTTTCAGGGCAAGTCTCAAGTCTTTCAGGGCAAGTCTCAAGTCACCGTAGCATTACTTCAATTTGTGGAAGCCCAACATTTACTTATAAACCTTAGTGTACAAGCTTTCAAGGAATTAAGACACGAGGCTTCATTTAATGCAGTGTATGTTCTGAAATTCTGTTTAACATTTTTTGGACAATTTTTTGGATTGTCAACAAAAAAATTGTGGACATTTTTTGCTTTGTTCTCAGCAAAAATTAATTCATGTTAAATTTACTTCTCATATCTCGTGTAACTACTTGAACATATGTTTATGAGACTAGTCAGTCACCTCAGTTTATGTTGAAATTGTTTAAACGTAAAACCAAAGCATTCAACGTGGTATGGGAAAGGAGGTTTTAATAATTTACTTGTATATTAATTTATTATGTATGTTAAAGTGCAACATAATCACGAAGATGGTGGAAAATCAGGAAGGGGGGCAGGGCGCTCGGGGATTTAGGAAGAGGGTGGATGCTGTGGAAGCATAAAGAGGGCGGGACACTGGAGAAAATGAAATGTATAACTTATTAACTTCAATTGTTGTCATGATATAATTTCCAGTTATTGATGAAGTTTAAATAATCCAAATCAAATGACATTTAAATCATCAAAAAATCATTTTATCGCGTCGGGACGTGCACTTGGCCAAGTTTGTCAATGAATGACATGAATGTCAATGACATATTCACATTGTTTGAATAAAGTTGTGCTTCCTATGTTGATAAGACTGATGCTTGCCACTTGAACATGGTGTGCTTTGTGCTGTCTGGAGAGTGGACACTCCCTTTAACCTTAGTGGAGTACGGTATGCGATCTGGCGGCTGTATGCGCTGGCACGCTGCACATGTACAGCATACATGTATGCGGTATATGTCGTCATTGACAGAACCATGCATGCCGATGACTGAAAATCATTTACCATTGATTTTAAATCCCATTTTCATTCAATGTTTATTTCACGATTATTTCCGAACATTGTGAACAAGTTATTATAAACTCAAGTCGCATTTAAGTTGCAAAAAAGTTGCAAATCCCCAGATACCATGTCCCAAGTCAATTTCATCAAGTCCGAGTCAAGTCCCAAGTCGCAAATTTTGCGACTGGAGTCCCCAACTCTGGGTCAAGGGCTATGTTTAGCTGATGTCTCTGTACATGTGCATGTAACGTGTGTGTGTGTGTCTGTGTGTGTGTGTGTGTGTGTGTGTGTGTGTGTGTGTGTGTGTGTGTGTGTGTGTGTGTGTGTGTGTGTGTGTGTGTGTGTGTGTGTGTGTGTGTGTGTGTGTGTGTGACAGTTCGTCCATGAGCTGTAGAAACTGTACATAAAAATATTGTGTTGTATTTTGATAATTTGCTTGTTTTATGTGGTCTGGGCAGCTAAAATTTATATCCTGCACTCTACAAAAGTTAATCGCTTCCAAGGGAACGTCATAGTCCTCTTCAGATGATGACATAGTCTTTAACTTAAACAAATATTGAGTGAGTGCAATATCTACAGGGATCTTCTCTCATCTCATTGCTTCCCACATGACATAATTATGTGATTCTCTGACCAGCCTGGAGATTTCCATGCACTTCAGACAATAGGCTGAGGTGTCTTGTCGTTTTAATGTTGCTAAGCATAGCAGACAATTGTAAAACTATAAAAAATTAATGATGGCGTTTTTATGCTTTAACGAGCAGATTTTACCCAGTATTGTGCAGGAAGAGAAACATGAATAAGTAACACTTTGTTGCCAAAGGAAATTGGAATCCCCTCTGCCACCACCCATCACCAGGTTGTGCTACACGGTACACATTTACATTGAGAATTTACACCCCCCCCCCCACACACACACACATACACCTGTGTGAGGCCATGGCCACATAGCCTATGTTACCCCCACACAAAGTTGTATTTGTACTCCGAATTTGGAGTTTGTAACTTTAAAGATGTGGTAAAGAAGAACACAGAGAGAGAGAGAGATAAAGAGCGAGACACAGCGAGAGATCTTTGCCTTTTATAGGTAAAGATGTACAGTATAGTAAGTACAGATTTCTGATAATATTGTTGATGAACGCTTTGTGCAATTTGAAAGAAATGTCTCCACGATCGAGTTCAGAACTGCTTTTATGCCAGAACCAAATTGAACTAAAGAACCGAGCTAAGAGTTGTAATTAACCAGAAATGCCTGCGAGTACAAGTCCATAGCAGCTCCAGAATTTTAGCTGGTACTACATTGATAACAAGAATGTAATGAAAAACATTAACATGGTATCATTAATGTTAAAAAGGTCCCTTATTCTCAATAGTAGTTCACTGACCAGCTATTTCTGTTCGCATTTGATGATAAACACATTTTCTTGCAATCAAATGAGTGTTTATTTCAATGCACTTGCACACGTGAGTCTCTTTCACCCACTCTCTTTTTCACCTTCCGCTTCCCCGTCAGTCAAATCTGATGTCACCAACCCGGATAAACAACACCGAGTGGACACTATAAACAACATTGCAACGGGCCTGGTGTTTGTCATTGTTGTGGTCAACATCTTCATCACTGCTTTTGGTGTGCATCGCACGACGCCAGAAGCATTCCGTGATCATCACTCTGCTGCTTCCGATATGCTGTCACCGCCTAAGTCTTAATACTGCATGTGGATGCTGTAGCTTGTGTTGCTTTCTTTTTTATTGTCTCAAAGTTTGTCATTTCGACACAGAAACGGTTTTTCTTTCTGGGTTAAGGAGAGCGAGAAAGTGACAAAGAATGAGAGAGAGCGAGACAGAGCGAGAGATTCTGGTTTTTTTTGTTGTTGATTTTGCTGTTTTCTTACGGTTTCGACCAACTACTGCGCAAATACTGTGGTCAACGCCACCATATCTCTCGTAATAACCATCTAGGGTTTGTAAAAAGTCTGGAATCATAGGGATATTTTATGAAAACAATTTAATGAAAATACTTGCTCAAACTATGAGCCACTGATATGCATACTCCTATCAATTATTGTACATGTAGGTTTCTTTGAACATTTCTTAACATTAACATATTAATTTTAGCACATTCATTTCTTCCTTTAGGTCTTCAAACGTACATGGTCTCGTGGTGTAAACCACTGATTTCAGGTGCCCCCAAATAAATTTTTAAAAGTCGTGATGTTATATCTGGACTGTGGTTGGCCATTCTATTGGTCCACGATGTCCTCAAAGGCATGATCTCAAAATAAAACAAAAATATATTTCCTATGATTCCAGACTGATTGTCGAGAGACTCTGTACATCACCTTCAGAACTTCTTCATTACATAATATGACATTTTGTCTGATTTAACTCATAAAAGTAACAATCGTTAATTGGAGATGTGGATTATCTTATTATCTTGCCAAAACGAAGTTTTTGCAAGATATATTAGTCAGCTTGTATGTTTTTTGTTTTTTTTGTTTGTCTGGAATCACGTATAAAAAATTCTGCAGAGCACAGTTATCATTGGAAATTTTTGTAACTTCGCATATCAGAGGCCTATAGAGGTCCCTTTCAGCACATAAAATTTTGAAGGTCAAGGTCAAAGGTCAAGGTCACTTTGTCGCAAATTAGGGGAGTCGACGAAACCCTTATTTGTTGAGTAATTTTGATTGGATCGTCTTCAAACTTCATGGGAATATAGTTCATGGTCTGGCACTCAGCTGATTAATTTTTGGTGGCGATTGGCCTTGACCTTCATGGTTAGCGCCGAAGGTCAAACATATTTGACCCCAAGGTCAAATTTTCAAGTTTTAGGAACCATATCGTGTAGTACCTCAAATTGAACACCTCGATGAGTGCTTTCTCGATATGTCAAGCTTGAGACATTATGACGTCATTTGGTGACGTTATGAGGCAAAAGCATATTTTTCATGGTTACTCTGTAGAACGATTCTCATCGGAATCTCTCGTAGGCAGATATTCCTCAAGGAGTCGCTCCTGGTGAATGGTGAATCCTGGTGAATCCTCCTGGCAGCTCTGTTCACCTCAGTGTGACCTTAAAGAAGTCACACGTGGTCACCTTTTGGCAAGATACGGGTCACCCTGCGGGTGACATTGGTTTATTTTTGGTGTTTAGTTGATTTGTTTGTTTGTATGGGAGCTTGGAGGAACCATCTATAAATGTAACATGTTAGCATAAATATATATTTGCAGGAACCTGTGCTTCATGCAAAGTGATTTCTTAATTTGGTGACCACCAACAAAAATCATTTTGAATGTCTCTTCTTTGTTGCTTTGTGCATAATTTTCCTAATTATGATGACCACTTTTTCTTTTTTGATGACCAAAAAACCCATGTTTTTTATCATTGTTGTGTCCATGATATTTTTCGCAATTTGATCACCACTCAAAAAAATTGTTTACACTTTTTTCTTTTTTTTTTGATGTTTCACCTGCAGAATCTGCTGTAATTACACCTCTGAGCCATTCATAAACATGTGGAGATTTATGGACCATTCATACACGTGTGAAGGTTTATGGACCATTCATCAACCTGTAAAGGCTCCCCAATGATGAGATGATTGTCACATAGCAAAAAGCTCCCTTCATTCTCATCAGAAATCCCCATGATCGAACAGTTCAAAAACCACTTGTTCCTCATTAAAGATGTCTTGAATCAACATGTTTTCATGCAGTACAGCATGAGGAAGGAATGATTGCACCAATTGTTTGCACTTTTGTTTTTTGTTTTTTCTTAGTTCGGGAGCATGTTTTGTAGCAATGTTTAAAATACCTCCATGTTACATTATGACATTTAAAGTTAATTGCATCAACCACTTATTGTCTTCCTCACAACAGCACTTCTTGTTTGTCTTCCTTTTTCGGAGCGAAACAATATGCTCTGAATTTTTAAAGAAACTTTTCACAGGAATCTTGTTGTTTTGTTCATACTATATCCATCTATTTCCCTGGAGCATATTACAAGTATACACATGAGCCTTATGCGAGGAGTATTCAAAAGGTTCTACGAACGAGATACAATATTGCAAGAATGTGTGTGTTTATATGTAATTAGTAAGAAAAAATGTTTATCCTAATTTTTGATACTTATATGTAGAAAAATAATAAAACTGCATTCCTTGGAGTATAATGAGTATCTTGTTCATACAACTTTTTGAATGCCTCATGTATCTTTTGTTGTTTTAATCCATGAGCCCTATTATACTGTATGCATAAATTATGTTTGGGGTTGATTGTTGAATAACATTGTATTTTAGTGTTGGATCTTAAACTTGAAAATTTTTGAAAACCATAAACTTGAAAAACAGGACTAATATTGGTTATTTCCTTGTGTTGTCTTCAGATCTGTTCAATAGCTTCTCCTAACCATCTGTGTGATTAGTTATTGGAAGAATCTTTAAAAATGGACCCTTCATTGATTGGTTCCAATGCAAGTTTGATGATTTGGAGGAGAGGAGGAAGAGATTGGGACCATACCCCGTGCAGAGTGTTGGTGCTGCTTAAGCAGTCTCCTTGGCTATTGGGCACAATCCTGGATGGGTCACCACTCCGACACAGTATACCAGCATGCTGGCACTCATTTTGCCGACCTCAGAAGGATGACAGGTCAAGTTAACCCCACCTGGTATTAATTCAACAGCTGAGCAGGATTTGAAGTCAGGACCCGAGGATCCAAACCCACCACCCTAACTAATCATTAAGCCAAAACCAGGCATATGATTTGAAGCCTTTGTCAGAAATTATGTCATTTGTATTCGTAATCTTAACAGATATCAAAACTGACATTACAACAATTATTCGTCACACATTGAAATTTTAATCGCAACAATAATATTCAAACTTCTTGGAACAGAAAACCAACACTTGTTTTTTTTGTCAAAACTGTTGCATGCCACTAATTGCAGATTTGGTAACTATGGAAAATGATTATTAGCTCAAGCTTGGGTGCCCTTTTCGAGTGAGAGATACTTGGCCATTGTGAATTGGAACAAATATAACATTGTTCTGTTACCAGTAGGTATTGAAAAGATCAACTTTACAGTTTTAATTCACATCTTTGGATCCAATATGAAGTAAAATTACAGGACAGTATTTGGACATCTTGTGATTTGTGTGTTCATTAAAACTTACAACTGACAGCCAACTTATGTATTAATGTATGAGTCCGACTCTATAAAATTAGCTATACACACTTCCACCATATATTGTATTATCCCACTTATAAAATAAAAAAATAAAAAAATATATATACACACACATGTATGTTCTTATTGATTTCTATCTAAATGAGCATTATCTGTCAGACGAAAAGTTTTCATCTCTTGTTTCGAATTATTTGCATATTCATGATAAATGAGTTATTTGGTCTCACGAGGCAGGATTTGTATCCATTTTGAAAATGTTCCTAAAAAAAAGAAATAAAAACTTAAACATGTGGTTGTGTAATTGTCTTAATATAATAACTAACACATGTGGGTCATTCTTGATAGACCATGGTCACACTGGACGGTTTTGGCCCGAATAAAACCTGAGCGGCCTGGTTCCTTAACATGAATAGAGTGCATCAACAGACCTGTGGCCTCCTCATTAATGCGCAAACCAACGGTTGCCTCCAAAGCTGGTGGGGTTTTTCCCACCAAAATGACAGAGCAAGAAAGTTGTCTCAAACAATTTAAAAACAATAAATTATTGCACATACACCTCGTTTTTTTCATTTATTTTCCTCACAACTCTGTCTCTGTCTCTGTCTCTGTCTCTGTCTCTGTCTCTGTCTCTGTCTCTGTCTCTGTCTCTGTCTCTGTCTCTGTCTCTGTCTCTGTCTCTCTCTCTCTCTCTCTCTCTCTCTCTCTCTCTCTCTCTCTCTCTCTCTCTCTCTCTCTCTCTCTCTCTCTCTCACACACACACACTGCAAAAACTGTTAGAACCCCAACACAGGACAGACATGACAACATTAACACCTAATGTTGGAACTCCCCAGTAAGGCCATGGATCCTACAACAAGCAGTGGGAAAAGTCTGTGGAAGGAGGGAATGCAATGAACAAAGTTGCAGGGAAATTGAATTAATAAATAAAAAAAGAAAAATCCCATCTAAGCACAGAAATTGAGTTGCTTTGTGAGCAACTACTCGAGGAAGAACTTATGTATCATGTGGTTGAGTTGGAGAGCTCTTGGGGAGTCTCCAATGGGCTTGTGCAGGTCTGGTCAAAACTCTGACTGCTGCCACTGGAATCGAATGCAGCTCAACTCTCCCTAAACTGTGCTACACAACCAACTCTCTATTACTTGCCAGCTCTGGTCTAACAGCCAATTTTCCAATTCCAGTACTATCCCCAACTGGAATCAGTGCCCCTCACTTTTGGCTTTTGAAGGTCTGGCCCAAAATATGGTTCGCCCATCTGAACATCCTTACACAGTTCATATCACTAAGGCCTCCTTCAGGGGGTGGTGTTTGCCATAATCAATAAAATGATAAAAACAAGAGGTGGGGAAAAGGGAAAATGGGAAGCATTTGACATGTGGCATCATCGACTGTTCCCGTTATAATTGGCTTTGTACACGCATTCACAAATGTATTGTTATAGAATCTGCTGTTCGGGTTGCCTGGTTTGAATCTGGCAAGTCGCATCAAAGTGACCGCGGCAGTTAACCACTTTGAAGATTCCCTGCTGGATCCTCGCGTCCAAAGCCGTGTTTCCGTGCAGATTTGAGTCTCAGATTCTGCGAGTGCCCAAGATGGTGTGATCTTGTGGGGTTGTAGGGACAGAGTTCCCCCACTAGGTAGAACGAGAGTGCTGGAAATGCTTCATGAAGCACACCCAGGAATGGTGCGAATGAAGGCGTTTGCGAGGAGCTATGTTTGGTGGCCCAATCTCAATTTCGATATCAAGAATATAGTTCACAACTGCAATTTGTGACAGGCAAACGCAAAGTTGCTTGCATCATCACCGATGCATCCTTGAGAATGGCCCCAGAAACCTTGGGAGTGGCCCCAGAAACCTTGGGAGCGCATACACATTGATTATGCTGGGCCATTTTTGGGCAAAATGTTTCTGGTCATTACTGATCTCTCTCTCTATCTCTCTCTCTTTCTCTCTCAGTGGATGGACATGCATCCCATGACAACAACCTTATCTGAAGCCACCATCGGTAAATTGAAGCCACATTTTCTCAACATCGGTTACCCAGAACTTTGGTGTTGGATTATGGGCCATCATTCACTAGTCTGTGTCGGAGTCGCGACCCATCCAGGATTGTGCCCAATAGCCCAGGAGACTGCTTAGGTAGCACCAATGCTCTGCACAGAGTATGGTCCCAATGGATGGATGGATTCACGAGTACAGAATTTCAAAAGTTTGTAGATATCAATGGAATCACCCACCTCACCTCAGCTCCATACCATCCAGGATCCAATGGGTTGGCTGAACCACCACCTCCTGCAGCACCATTGGAAGAGCAAGTACTCAGTCGCTCTTCCCGCCTCAGAATATCTCCTAACTGTATGGACTTGTGAATAGTATGCATACGAGTTAACTTGGAATTAACTTTCATCGATGATTTGGTTTTACTGTTACTCACAATGTTTGGTGTTGCTGTTGTTGAAGGCAAACTGCTATGGTATGGAAAGTGGTTAAGGGTTAATCGTATTTTCTTGTGATTTTGATTTATGTGGAATTGCTACACCAGGGCGTGCCCTAAGTTATGAGTGTATTTGGTTGAATAGTAGGTTTGCAAGTTTCAGCTTAAAAAGGGAGGAGTGTGGCATACGCCCACAATCGTCATCGGTGGTTTGGGCCAGCGGCTCGGGGGTGACGTCAGGGAGGTGCGACAATGGCGGTGATCCTGATGGCCGCGTGTGTGAGCTGTGATTAAACTCCTTTCCTAGAAGGTCGAGCTTCTGAGTGATATATTACACCCCCACCCCCTTTCTGCTGAGTGGCCCAGGTCACTGTTCTCTCGCTAAAATAGTGCCTTGGCTGATCCAAATACTAACAAGAGTGCAAGTGAGCACAATATACACCCAAAAAAGTCTCTGTGACACACACACAAGCGCGCACACGCACGGAAGGGTCAAGGGACCTTGGGTCAAGGGAAAGGGTCAAGGGAACGTATGTCGCGACACACTGTCTCCACAGTCTGCACCTATGTACCAAATATGAAAGTTGAAAACTTTTGGGAGTTAGAGGGCGGACAGGAACGGATGGACAGACAGACAGACAGAGGGACGGACGGACGATCGGTATCACATAATACGCCCCGATATATATATATATATATATATATATATATATATATATATATATATATATATATATATATATATATATATATATATATATATATATATATATCGGGCGTATAAAAATACACATTTACGATGGATAATAGAGGTTTACACATCAAATAAAAGGACAGAAGGGATGGAGATTTTAAGACAGACATGATGGAGGTGGCCTTCGTCTGTAAACATACAATATGAATAACCGTTTGGTAATACAAAATTTGAAAATAGCAGGAAAAAGAACGGACATTTTCAAAGCTTTTCGTCTTGCAGCTCGTAAGGGCACACAAAATGAAACAATTAATTTATTCAGACAGTTGGGGATTGGTTCTTTGGACTGTTACTGACACAAACATACACATCAAGGCCTTGAGACACCGAGGGAACCCATGACCTCCTAAATGTCAGAACAATGCTCTGTCAGAACAAATGCAGTGTTTGCACATACTTTTTTTGTTTGCAAAGAACAGAAGCTCATGTGTTTATAGATGCGGCTTCAAGAACACATAAATGTGCTTCAGTATGTGCACATGCCACAATCTGGAACCATTCAGCGTGATAGTCCGAGGCACATTCGGAATTGTTCAGGAGATGTTGACCAATGGCAGATTCACTTTTTGAGCATGCATTCTTGTTGGGTTCTTACATGTATGGGCTGGTTGTGTCCGACTAGTCTCCAAGTTGTTCCGATTGGTTCTTTGGAAAGTAATTGAAATTTGGAAATTGTTTCTGCTGAAATTGAGTGCATTGAAACCATTCACCGGGACAATGGCTACCCTGAGTGACTCATCTCGCAAAACTGCCATTCGGTTTGAGGACACTATATTTGGACCAGAAAAGTGTCCGGTTTATCTTCAGCTGCCATGGAGAGGTAAAATCACCCAAAAGTTTAAACAACAGGTGAAACGGTCAGTTTCATAATGTTACAATTCTGTTGCAACGGAAGTGATTTTACTACCCACAAACTGCTCCCCTCAGTACATAAATATGTGCTCCCTAATAAAACTGAACAACGTTATTAATGAATTTCAGTGCTGGTGTGATGCCAGGTACGTAGGTCGCACATCACTCAGATTGGAGGATCAGATCAAGCAGCACATTCCATTGGCAATTCATCATCATCGAGAATTGCGTTCACCCTGTGCATGGTAAAGAAAAGGGAAGTACCGTCTGCATTCTTGTTGTGTGGTGAAAGTGATATATGTGATGTTGAATGGGTTAAAATTTGAGCTTTTATTTCTCCATTGTATATAAGTTTGCACCTTTCCATTCCCATTTTTGTGTCTCTTGACTCGCTTGATTTGTTCTGTTATTATGTAGCATCATGTCGATCCTCTTCCTTGTGCTTTTCATTATAAAAAAATTAATTCTTTCAAAGGCAAGGGTGTGCTTCAGCCATCAGCTTTCCATATAGGTTTGCTGTTGTTTCAGCTCAATTGGACAACCTTGGGGAACGGTAAAAGTCAAGTAATATTGAACATATTGCCTTAAAAGAGCGCATGGACCACCTCTCAGACCGTAAAGTCCCGGCTCCAAGTAATTTCGTGTTTACGGATACTTGAACACGCAATATGTATGTATATATGTATGCATGCATATATGAGTCAACCACAAAACATTGATACCCAAATGTCCACAAGTGTGAAGTAACCCTTTCCACTAATTGCTCTTTTTAGATTTTGCAGGACACTTTAACTGCTCATTTGTGGTATCTTGGCAAAATATGCACAGGTGCTAGTCAAGTGAAGCAACTTCTGACATCTTCTTAGTCAGTCTGCATTCACTACAAAAAGACAGCAGAACTTTCATAAATAATAATTAATTTAACTCTTTCGACCTTTATGCGCTCTGTCCCACCCAGTTTCTGCAGGGCACGTGTTGTCCACCTGCAACCCACTTCTGCTGAAACTCCCAAAATCCAGAAACTTTTTCTCGTCTGTGGAACCAACTTCTTCAATCTCATTCTTCCCTCCAGAGCCTCAAGACAGCTGTTCACCACCATCTCAGCTCATCCCCAATCTACAACCATGATCTCTTCTACCTCTGTTGAACCTCCCCCCCCCTCCCCGAGGCCCACCTTTTTCTGAGTTTCCCGTTTTTCTTTCCCCTTCTGTGATTGAGTTTACAATTGTATTGTATTCACCTTGATCACCCCATTTGTTCTCCCCTTGCCCTCATTCTTTCCCAGATCTCTTATTTCTCCAAGTTTTCCCCTATTTTGTCCCTTGAACCTACTATCGGTGTGTTTTCCCCCACCTTCCTCTCTTTCTACTGTTCTTTTTGTTCTGTTCCATCCTGATCCGTTCTGTGTTCTAGCTCCTCCACAAGCCTCGGCACAATAAAAAAAAAACAAAGGAAATACTTGGGGGTAATTGAAAAGGATTATTTTATGGGGGGGGGGGCAGTTGGGGTGAATATGAAAAACAAGATTGCAATGAATCACAATTCAAGAAAATGAATCACAATTCAAGAATCACAAATGCAATGAAACCGAAAAACAAGAAAAACAAGATTGCAATCTCTGCAAGAAAGGGGCAGAGATCACAATTTTGCCATTTTGGTGCATGGGGCATATTGAAGCCACATTGCGAAATGGAATGAAGTTTCCCATTGCATCTCTAAGCACACATACCTAGTGTCGTTGAATATCACCAATCATAATTCCATGTCCACCACCGTAAAGTTTCATTTCAAGTCACAACGTCCTGATAGGGATGTACATCACCATATTTTCCTCATAGCTGGATCGAAATACGAGATCATAATACCAACCCTATCACAGGCAAGCAAGAGATTAAAAATGGTTTAAAGGAGAAGGCCCAATGACATCTTCTGAGAAAAACTTAAGATGAGTAAAAATACTGGCTATCAGCAACATTGCTCTTTTTTCCAAACACAATTCGAGTTGTAGACTGAGAGCATAGCAATGTAGCAGTTCAAATATTTCAGCTAGTGACTGCCCTTGTATTGTTATTTTTAGCTCCTTCCTGGAATTTAATTTGACATCTTCAAATCGGAATGAAATATTTATGGCAAACGCAGTGCAATCCCAGGAAGCCAATGACTCTGGGCGAGCTATAGACATACCTTGCCAGCTGCATAGACAGTGAACTAGATTCAGAACAGTGTCATGGCTACCTGGGATTGCATTACATCCCTGCCTCGGGAGTTAATAATTTGTTCTCCGATCAAGATTGGTACAGAGGTTTATAATGCATGAGTGAAGAAAACAACACTGGTCGAAATTTTCAAACAAGCAGCTGATGGGGTCTATCCTCGAAGTGGAGAAGCAATCGATATATCCGTTTCCCACAAAATCAACAACTTCACGTAAATGATGCAAAGCTTGCTGTACATACTCATGTGACTGCAGCCTTCCCTTTGGAAGATTTCTGATTTATTTGTATATTTTTTGTAAATGTGCTGCCCACACCATTCTGCTTATTTTCCTATATATTCTCACCTCAGAGACTTCAATAAACACAGATGAGATAAGGTACAAGACCCCCATGGACTCTGAAATGTATTTTTTTTTGTTGTTGTTTACTGCTTTCAATCCTACACTGACATTCCCCAAGAATCACCCAAATGGCAGCTGAATCTAATGGTGCAATGTATTGGAGGCAAAAATGCAGGAAAATGTCTCATAGTTAAAATGTGGTTTCTTCTCTTTATATCCATGTGAGATTTACTAATATGTATGTATATATATATATATATATATATATATATATATATATATATATATATATATATATATATATATATATATATATATATATATATATATATATATATATATACCTCTCAGATCACACACGGTTCAAGTACACGAAGCGGCTCGTTCTGTACGGGTGCCGTCGAGGGTGTGGAGACTCGGTAAATTGCCACATGGAAATCTAGGTATTTTGAAAATTGGCGAATAACCTTGCACCACGTGGCAGAAATATTAACGCTTCACGGTCCGATAAGGGACCCGTACCTTTCCGAAAAGGTACGATCTAAATTCCGGGCGATCCGTCGAGCCAACTCTACTGCTCCATCTAGCGGTTGTGCTTGTAGCCGACGCCCGGCTCCGCAACAATATATATATATATATATATATATATATATATGTATATATATATATATATATATATATGTATATATATATATATACATATATATATATATATACATATATACATATATATATATATATATATATATATACATATATATATATATATATATATATATATATATATATATATATATATATATATATATACATATATATATATATGCCTGGTGTTGGCGAAGTGGTTAGGGCAGCGGCTTGGGATCCAAAAGGTCCTGAGTTCAAGCCCCATTGGGCCACTGAATTAATACACCAGAGGGTTGACTCAGCCTGTCATCCTTCCGAGGTCAGTGAAATGAGTACCGGTATACTGGGCCGGTGTATACCCCAGTTAAAATAGGTGTACCATATCCCTGTGTCGTAAGAGGTGACCAGGGTTGCGTCAGGAAGGGCATCCGGCATAAAACCTGTGCCAAATCACGAAGCGGATCATAAGGATGATCCGCTGTGGCGACCCCTAACGGGAGCAGCCTAAAGAAGAAGATATATATATATATATATACATATATATATTTGAAAATGTGTCTGTGTGTGTTTGTGTGTTTGTCTGTGACCTATGCACGCGAAAAGTACTGGACTGATCCTCACCAAACTTCACATGCTGACAGTACATGTACGCGGGAGTGTCCCGATGTAAAAGAATTGTACTTCCGACTTGCGGTTTCCGAATTATGACGTCATCACCTGATTTCGTAATGTTAATTTTTCAAGTTCAGCCGATTGACATGGGGCCAACGCCATTTGCAATAGAATGAAAAAATAATTCTACAGTCAATTGAGGACAATGACTTCCGACTTCCCGGTTTCTGAATTATGACGTCATCACCTGATTGTGTAACGTTAATTTTTCAAGTTCAGCCGATTGACATGGGGCCAACGCCATTTGCAATCGAATGAAAAAATAATGCTACAGTCAATTGAAGACAATGACTTCCGACTTCCCAGTTCCCGAATTATGACGTCATCACCTGATTGCGTAACGTTAATTTTTCAAGTTCAGCCGATTGACATGGGACCAATGGAATTTGCTCGAGAATGAGAATTAATTAAGTCGCAAATGATGACATGAAACCAGCCTCACATTGTTGAGGCATTATGGTTTTTTATCTGATGCGGCAATAAATGTTAACATTTTTGAACTCGTCTTCTGCATATAAAACATGGTGGGGAAAATATAATATTATAGTGGTGATGAAAAAAAAATAATAATGGTGGCAGCCTCTACAATTTTACAATTAACTGTGACATATACTCCTTCAGACCCGCCGTCATCCACGGGATTCCTGTGCGGAGCACGGGTATCCCTGCTAGTATATATATATAATCTTCTTCTTCTTCTTCTTTCAGCTGCTCCCGTTAGGGGTCGCCACAGCGGATCATCCGTTATGATCTGCAAAATGATTTGGCACAGGTTTTACGACGGATGCCCGTCCTGACGCAACCCTGGTCGCCTCTTACGACACAGAGATATGGTACACCTATTCTAACTGGGCCCAGTACACTCGTACTCACTTCGCCGACCTCAGAAGGATGACAGGCTGAGTCAACCTCCTGGTGTGTATTAATTCAGGTGGCCAACGGGGCTTGAACTCGGGACCTTTTGGATCCCAAGCCACTACCCTAACCACTACGCCAACACCAGGTATATATATATATATATATATATATATATATATATATATATATATATATATATATATATATATATATATATATATATATATATATATATATATATATATATGTATATGTGTATATATATATATATGTGTATATATGTATATATATATATATATATATATATATATATATATATATATATATATATATATATATATTTCTTTCTGTTCACGTGGTGCACGTGGTGCAGTGGTGTTCTGTTCTGCTTTCTGTTCTGCCACGCGGTGCAGGGATATTTCTGCCACGTGGTGCAGGGTTATTCGCCAATACATACATATATATATATATATATATATGTATATATATATATATATATATATATATATATACATATATATATATATATATATATATATATATACATATATACATATATATATATATATATGTATATATATATATATATATATATATATATGTATATATATATATATATATATATAAGTATATATACATATATATATACATATATATATATATATATATATATATATATATATATATATATATATATATATATATATATATGCCTGGTGTTGGCTTAATGGTTAGGGTGGTGGGCTTGGGATCTGAGGATCTTGAGTTCAAATCCCATTCCACTGTTGAATTAATACCAGGTTGGGCTGACTCTGCCTGTCATCCTTCCAAAGTCAGCAAAATGAGTACCAGCTTGCTGGTAGACTGTGTCGCAGTGGCGACCTGTCCAGGATTGTGTCCAATAGCCAAGGAGACTGCTTAGGCAGAGCCAATGCTCTGCATAGAGTATGGTCCCAATGGATGGATGGATGGATGGATGGATGGATGGAAACATATATACATCTATATACATATGCATATATATATATATACATATATATATATATATATATATATATATATATATATATATACATATATATGTATACATATGTGTGTATGTATAAATGTTTGATTGAAGGTATTGCTGCTCAAGTGGGTGCCACCAGTTACTGAATATAAAGGTTCACATACTTTTTCCGACAAAGAAATTGAATGTGGGATCATTTTGCTCAATAAATAAATGAAAAGTAGATTTTGTTTGTGTGCTATTTGTTTCATCAAGTTCCCTTTATCTATTCTTCAGACTTAGATGAAGATCTGATCACATTTTAGGTCAAATTTATGCAGAAATACAGAAAATTCTAAAGGGTTCACAAACTTTTTCTCACCACTGTATACATAACAGTGTGGTGTGCTTGCACACTGCAAGCTACCACTTTGGTGCATCCTATGTGCAAACAATAAATATAAGCTTTATATATTTGATGATATTTTAAAAGTTTACAGTTATAGTAATTTTAAATGTAAACATGCCAAATGTTATAAAATATGAGACAGGAGTGATGCTTGTTACCCTTGCCTAGCAACCAGTTCCAGTGTCAGCTCCATTATCTATCAACAGTCGGCAGACATAGCCTACACCGGCCAACTCTTATTCGCGGATAATTTTCATTTCCGCCCAATTTCAGACGGTTTCATGATTTTCTTTTTCCTGGGATATTGACAGCAGTATTCAAAATTTCAGCTTTCTAGGCCACCAGAAGGTACTAATCATTTATATCAGTGAGTGAGTGAGTGAGTGAGTGAGTGGTTAGACGGAGCTTTATATATTGAACAATTAAATTTTCACAACTGCTAATCGCAGTCTCAGTCCACCCTAAGGCCAAAGCCCAAGGTCATATGATAAAACGCACTGCGCAGGCATTCCCTTCAACCACCAGGATCCAATCAAATGGGTGCCTGTGGCGTCCAAGTCTCTAACCCACTAGATTCTCCTTGCCTTGAAAAATATTTGTTCAATGATAACTGCAGCTGACCCCCACAGTAAATTGCATTATTTGCTGGCTTTAACTTATATTTGTTTTTCCTACAATTATCAACCGAGTTCACATTTCTCCACTCTTAATTTAACCTACATTACAAATACTAAACGATTCGATGACAAAAAAAATTGCCGTTTTTCCTTCCTGAGAGTTTGCTTCTGTATTCATCTTATCCACCCCCTGCATTCTACCCTACCCATTATCCTTCCCCACATCCATTATCCTTACCCGTTGTCCATCTCCGTTTATTTTCTCCATCGGCCCTGCTGTTGGCATTTCCTTCTTCTCTTCTGCTGTTCCTTTTGTTCTGTTGTATACAAAAAAAATCAATACATTTTCATTCTTCCAATTTTTTTTTAAACCTTGGCATGTTTTTTTTTATTGCATCATGGTTCAATGAGCATTGACTTGATTGAACTACATAAGATACATTAAATGATGAGAAACATTATACATTCATGGTATATTTGAGGAGCATTCAAAATATTTGAAGGGCATTCAAAATGTTATTGGAATGAGATACAAAAGCCAAACAAACTCCACCTGTAACATATAACTACGGCACACACACACACACACACACACACACACACACACACACACACACACACACACACACACACACACACACACACACACACACACACACACACACACACTATATGTGTATATTAAAGTTCTTTCCAACGACTGACTGACTCACTCACTGATATAAATGTTTAGTACCTTCGAGGGAAGATGCACTGTAATGTACTATAACTATATTGTCATGAGTATGCTCTCTAGTGAGAGGGAATGGAAATAAAGACAATGTGTGATGAGACCTCAAACTGGAGAATCTCTTTGAATCTTGCTTGAGCACCTTGAATCAAGGAAGCCGCTTGGCAAGAGTAAGCAAGCCACATGCTAACGGAACCCACCCATGGTTTCTGGAACTTTTCAATAAAAATTAAATAAATCATGGGTATTCATCCTTTGAATTTTTGCTGGGAAACTTTCCTTGTCATTTTATGATCATAACTTTAATCAAAATCCAATTTGACCAATTATACGTGTACAGGAGTCTTCTTCCGAAGAGACTTCGTATACTGTATGTCCTTGAGGATGTGCCGTAAATTCTTATGAAGGTACTAGAAAGGTAAAAACAACGACCACCAAACTAATCCCATGTATCAGAGAATGACCAAATGAAGATAGACAAAGAAGACTGAACCTGACAACACTGGAAACTCGAAGACGACACAGAGACCTGCTCCAAACTTCCGTGACGAATCTGTGGTGAGGCCTGTCACTCTCACATTGCAGAGAGGTTGGTGGCCTCTTTGTATTCTACCACCTTTTTGGTCTTGCATCTTCTGCCCTCTCTTGGCTCTGCCCCTCCCAGATTTCTGCAGGGAGCACATGGTCTGCCAGTAACCCTCTCCGTGTTGAACCCCAAAACTCCAGGATCACTGCTCACCTCCACTTATTTGTTCCTCTTTTCTTTAACCTGTGGAACAAACTTCTCAAGTCTGTTCAGTCCCATTCTTTCCTCCAGGGCTTCAAGACAGTTGTTCACCACTACCTCGGGTCATCCCCCATCCATACTCGTGATCTATTTTACCCCAAATAACCCTGTTCTCAAACACTCCTTTTTCAGGTTTTGGTGATTTTCTCCCCTCTCCCTCACCTCTTTCTGTTTGTTAGTTATCAGTTGGTTTGTTCCTTTTCTATTTCATTCCTACCCTTCATCTTCTTGCTGTGTTTCATTCAGTTTGTGTGCAGCTTGTTACCCATATTTGTCCTTCTTCCCTCCCTTGATTTTACTCTCACTTCTGCCACTGGTGTTTCCCCCTTTATATTTTGTTCACTTCCATTCGGCTCTTGCTCTTCCACGAGCCTCGATCATGTGTATATGATCGATCATGGATGTGTGACAAGGACAAATTGATTAGATTTTGGTGAAGATCCGAATCCGGATCTGGACACGATCATTTTTTTAGTGATTCTTCACCATTGAGAATCACAATCTCTCAAAAAAGTTGTGAACGGATTCGGACAAATCTTGTTGGGCACGTTGGGTGTGTGACAAGGAAGAATTGATTCGATTTTGATGAAGAAGAGTTATGGATGGATTCGGATGAAACTAAGTGGACAGGTTGGGTGTGTGACAAGGACGAACTGATTCCATTTTGGTGAAGATTCGAATCCGGATCTGGATATGAGAATTATTTAAATTTAAAAGTGATTCTTCACCATTGAGAGATGGGGCCCAAAACGATATATACCATGACATTTTAAAAATGTATTGGGCCGGATATGTTCTCATGGATCAGGCATTGCATGGTGGAAGTATGCGCTCTGCCATTACCAAGTACTCCAGGGGCCTCCATCTGCCCTTCTATTTAATGAAGAGTTACTCTTTGAAAGGGCAGACTATGCATGTCCGAACTCCGAGGGGTCATTCACTGAAATTAAACAAGCAACATGCTCAACTGGATGTCAGGAAGCACTTCTACATCCTGAGGGTAGTGGACGAGTGCAATAAACGATCACACATGCAGGAGGCTGACCACCCAATCAGTATACATATTACTATCCTTCAAGAAAGAACTACCAAAGAATATATATATATATATATATATATATATATATATATATATATATAAATTATATATACATACATATATATATATATATATATATATATATATATATATATATATATATATATATATATATATATATATATATATATATATATATATATATATATATATATATATATATATATATACACAGACATACATATATTTGTTTCGACTGCTTCTTCTTTGTCTTGCATATGGAAGATCGGCTGCTAGGTCGCTTTTTTCATTTTGTTGAGGCACAACTATGCTGCTGATGCTGTGCCCCCACACCAGTATACCGGTCCTCATTTCACCAACATCAGAAGGATGACAGGTTGAGTCAATCCAACCTGGTGTTAATTCAGTGGCCAACAGGGCTCAAACTCAGGGCCCTAAGATCCCAAGACAGCCACCCGAACCAGGAAGCCAACACCAGGCTTTTTCTAATGCGATCCCCTTCTCTCTTGCAGGTAATGCAGATTCTCTCTTGTAGGCAAGTTCTCTCTTGCAGGTGGTGATACGCCATTTCTAACAAGTAGTTAGTAGGACCCTCCATCAACTATGGTGTTCACAGTGAAATGAAAAGTGAAAATCGTGACTTTGTGGATTGAGACAAAATCCTACATGCAGGTGCGCTGATGATACTGTCAGCATTACAATGTTCACACCTGTAATAGACCTTCCAATGGAAGCATTCAGCAGTTTGTTGAGCACTTCCAAGCACATGGAAGCGTGAAAAATCAAAATAAAGACAACAGTGGCCGCCCACCAAGTGTTACCAAGAACATAGGGAAAGTTGATCTTGTGAGAAATTCTGATATCGAAAGTCCGAAGAAATCTCACCGTCGGCATTCCTGAGAATTGGCGATCTCAGCCTCATTTGTGTGGCGCATTTGAACTTCTGAACTCAAACTCCACCCCTACATCATATCTGTAAGGCATAAACTAACTCTGAATGGCATGGCAAGGTAGGTCAGGTCAGGTATGGGAGCATGCACCAGAGCAGCGCGTCGCTGCGTCCACTCTTCGCCAGTACTCCAGGGGCCTGCATCTGGCCATCCCTCAGGCAGATGCTTGGCCCATCCCCATCTCCTTGAGATGCTGATCAACCTACAACAATCATGAAGCACATGATCAGCCCATTGGCCTCCTCCACTCACAAGGCTCCCTCGCTGAGAGAATGTGGTGAGCAGGATCAGTGTTAGAAAAATGAGCCACATGTTCATAGAGCCGCAGCTGATGCTCACGGACGATGCAGGTAACAAATCTCATTTGAGTCTCTCTCAGCAACCGCTCCTTGGACACAAAGTCTGACCAGTGAGAGCCAAGGATTCTCCAATTAGACCTGGTACCAAAGGAATTAAGTCTCCGTCTCAGATCCCTAGTCAGAGTCCAAATCTCACATCAGTAGAGCAAGACTGGAAGCACCAAGGACCTGAAGATCCAGACTTTTGTACTCACGCACAGGTACCGTCAGCTCACCCCCATGATCCAGTGAATCCATGGCTCCCCAGACCCGACCTAGACATCTATTGACCTCTGGCTCACAGCCAGCAGAGACATGAATATCACTGCCAAGGTAAGTGAATCTCTCCATGACCTCAATATCCTCACCACAAAGAAGTGCAGACAGGAAAGCAGCATCCAAGATGTCACTGAAAGCCTGGTTCTTAGTTTTGACCCAGCAAACCTGTAATCCCAGTAGCTCAGACTCCTCATTCAGCACCTCAAGGGCCCCCAAAAGGATATCCAGGGTCTCCGCAGAAATGACTGCATCATATGCAAAATGAAGGTCAGAAATCTTGACATTTCCAAAGGATGCACCGCAGCTTGACCTCTCTGACATCCTCCCCAGAATCCATTCCGTACAAGCGCTGAAAAGTGTGGGGGCCAGTACACACCCCTGAAGAACTCTAGTAACAACTGGAAATAAGTCAGAGATGGTATCACCACATCTCACAGCACACTCAATTCCAGAGAATAGTTCAGACATCAGATTGATCAACCTTGCTGACACCCCATGAAGACCAAGAATCCTCCAGAGGGCATCCCGATTCGCTGAATCAAACGCTTTACAGAAATCAACGTAAGTTGCAAGCAGCCCCTCCCAAAACTCTCCTCTGCATTCAGTGAGGACCCGTAGAGAAAGGATACGGTCAATCGTTGACCTATTTGGTGTAAAGCCTGACTGCTCTGGATGCTGGTGCTCCAGCAGATGGTAGTGAACCACATCAATAATTATCTGAGCAAAGAACTTGACCGGCACTGAGAGCAGTGTCACCCCTCGGTAGTTGCAGTCCTGGCGATCACCCTTCCCTTTCCAGAGAGGGACAACAAATCCCCTATTCCAGTCAGTTGGGATGATGCCTGTGTTTCAGGCAGAGCACAGAATTGCATGCAACGAAACGAGTTCAGCATTTCCACCATCCATGAGAAGTTCTGCATGGATGCCACATATCCCAGGAGCTTTATCCCATTTCAACCGTTTCACCACAGCCTGTGTTTCCACAAACGAAGGTGGATCACAGTTGATTGGAGCTTCAGCAACAGGGATAATAACACCCCTGACGTCCAACTCGACAGCTGGTGGATCAGCCTGTGACAGCCACTCAGAGTAACCGGCCCAGTGAGCCTTCACTTCAGACTCCTCTGTCAAGAGCCCACCACCCTCCGCTCCAATTGCTTACACTGAGGGACGGGCTTGGAGGAAAGTAATGCATGAATTCCCCTGTAAGCAGGATGAGCATCACTTGACCACAGGTGATGCTCGACCTCCTCACAGATTCCTCGCATATAGGCCTCCTTGTCCACCCTGAGTTCACGTTCAGTTTTATGCATCAGCTCCCTGAATAGCTTAGCTCTGCCATTCAGCCTGGCCCTGTGACTCTAGTCAATGGTTTCCAGTGTCCCTTGAGAGACAAAATTCTTCTTTGCCCTGTGGTGAGTTCCAAGACATCCACCGGCAACATCAAGGACGGTGGTCTTGAAGGTAATCCATAACTCTTCAGGATTCCCCAAAGCACCCAGACACCCCAAATGTCCACTGAGCCTATTCGCAAACTCCTCAGCTACTCTCTCATCCTTGAGCTTGCCAACATCCAGCCTAGGCTGGGATGGTACCATTCTCCAGGATTTATGGTGCAGCTTTAGAGTTGCTACAACAAGTGGGTGGTCAGTATTGAGGAACTGAGCACTCCGGTAGACCCTGCAGTTCTGGATCATCCTCCAGCGACCATCAACGAGGACATGGTCAATCCCCTTTGCCACACCGCCAGTGTTGGAATACCAAGTTCAGCGATGAGCTTGTGGGCACTGAAACCATGAACCGGCCACCCTCAGTCCATGACTTCTTGCAAAGTCAAGGAACTTAGTGCTATTCTGATTCATAGTTCCTGACCCATGAGGATCAACACACGTCTCATAACCATCGCTATCAGTTCCAGTCGATGCATTGAAATCCCCGAAGACTAGAAGTGTCTCTCGTCTGGGGCACTGATCAACCACAGACTCGAGCGTGGCGTAGAATGTGTCCACGGTGAGGTCACTCGCCTCAGTCGGAGCATCGGCAGAGACCAGGGAAATGACATCAAAGGAGTGACGAATCCTTAGTCTCATAATATGCTCGTTGACCGGTGTTACCTCAATTTATCATTGGGGTCAGCTTATTGGACACAGCAACAGCAACTCCTTGAGTATGGTAACCATCAGAGCGACCAGACCAATAGTAGGTGTAACCACCCACCATTATCTCGCCGCAATCCGGTCTCCGAACCTCAGAGAGTGCTGCAATACTGATGTCCAAACGCTTGAGCTCAGATCATAACAGAGACAGGTGATCATCCTCTCTTAGGGATGGGACAATTCAGGCACCCACCTGAAGGGACCGCCTCAGGTTAACCCAAGGAGACCGCCGTCTGATTGACGACACCTCAGCACCACTCCCACACACTCTCCCACAATCTGACCCAGGGAGGTTACCCCGTGGTTTCCCTCCTTTCATCAAAGATTTGGGGTCCCGAAGGCTTTGCCCCAATCCCGCCATCCGGTGAGCTGCCCTGCGAAGGGAAGCTGCACAGGAGGTACTCCCACGGAGTGGGTTTTCAGATTTTTTTCATGCATTGAGAATGTTTTGTGGAATGAAGGGTTTTACAGTGGCTGGAGTGCAAATCCTGCCACCAACCTCCTAATAAAAAAGTAACGCAACTGCAGGAGGACGTCCGCAGACACAGTTGGGCACTAGATATGGATGGCTGTTGGCTCACAAGGAGCTCCTCCGCCCTTTGACAGGTTTTGTTTTTAATCCTGCTGGGTGTCCATATCCAAACACCCTCCTCACCAGAAAACCTGGTGGGGGCAGACGGTTTAGTCGCCGACAACCCGACCATGGAACAGGTTAGTACAGGTTTACATGGTACCTGTAGCAGGTCACAGATCTGACCTGACCTGACCTGACCTGACCTAATGGACGTAAAGGGTCGTGCCCCAAAAAGAAAAGGTGGTAAAAACTGAGAGCACCGAGTTGGGCAGTCGGTTTTGAGGCGAGCAAGTGAAGGAAAAGACTGCAGGAGCGCGCCGAGTCTGCGATCGGCGGTGGTGAAACTGAACGCCGGTGTGGCGCGATCAGCTGAATTGGGCTGGCTGTGTGTGAGTCAGCAGTCGGCTTTGAGGTGAGCGAGGGCCGAAAAGGAGAACTGAAACTGAAGAAGTAAAACTGCAGTGGGCTTCGAGGTGAGCGAGAAAAGGAAAGGCAGTGGTGAATCAGCTGGGAGAGAAAACTGAACCTGAGCGCGCCGAGTCTGCCCTCGGCTGGATGAGAAACGACTGGTGGGGGTCGTGATCTGCTGTGTAGGGGACGGCTGTGTCTGTCTGTGATGTGCTTCGTGAAGGAGGGAGGAGAAACGACTAGAGGCTGCCTGCACGTCGAGTCAGCGATCGACTTTCATGAGAAGGTCATCGACACGTTTGTCAATCCGCCTGCCGATCCGCCTGCCGGAGCCCAACACCTCAATTTGGCCAGGTCTGGTGAACAGGCCAGGCCTGGACTTGCATACTGGACCTTGTGAGAAACCACCTGAAACCCACCATCGACATGACGGTCTTGTGCCGTCGACCTTACGTGGGGACAGAATGCGCAGAGGCCGTGTGCATGTGTGGTGCGACAAAAGGACGAGCACCATCTTGCCTGCTCGGCGTGCTCGAGCTTGGGTGCTCGAATCCGTGGACATCGGCTTGTCACGAGCCATATTCGTGCCTTTGACACTTTCCTCTCCTCCATGAAACATCACTAAGTACTCCGTTGTCTTGTGTGCATGCTGTCCATGTCTTCTTTGCATGTCGTCTAAGGTTTATCTCGTTAGGTTCCCCTTCAAAACCTGTAATCCGTAGCTCCCTAGTTAAGAACGGGTTATAGATTGATTATAACATTGTCGTGAATGCTTTGCTTGTGTCGTGTTTCCCCGATGTGTCCCCAATAAATCTGGCTGATTCGCATGAAGTTGCCGCTTTGAATTAATTTGTGCAGCGCCGAGGAACGATCCGCTCGATTTGGATATAAAAACCAAAATGGTTACAAACTGGCAGAATTCACTCAGTCTCTGACAAAACCAGTCTGAAACCGGGGTCTATTTCCCCAACTGGTAAGGTCCAGGGGTACGTTGGTATCGTGATTCGAGACGCGTGACCCGAGGCCTGTGCTGAATCAGCCGGCGTTATAACTCCAGAGACGGCGGTGGTTATGGTGGCGCCGAATCTGTAACATTTGGCTGTCGAGAGTAGGGTGCGAAAACCCAAACTGGTTACGCACAGTGAGTGACGCAATTGTCCGAATTTCCCGCCACCGCTGAATCAGCAACAATTATATATATATATATATATATATATATATATATATATATATATATATATATATATATATATATATATATATATATATATATATATATGTATATATATATATATATATATATATATATATATATATATATATATATATATATATATATATATATATCTATATTAATATTTCGGCATGCCCCTTTCTTTGTTCCACCATCAGATTTTTGTTACTGCATGAAATGAAACAAGATTTGGCACATATACTATGATATTGTTGTGGTTGACGAAATTCTCAAACCACCATTCAGGTCCCTTAGGTGAGATATCTCTGTAAGTATATGTGTAGTTAGGCCCAAACCCGTTGTTTAGAGGGAATAAATGTCATTCATTCGGGCTGCGACCCCTCTAGATAGCCGTTTTTCTTTTACTATCTTTATTTTGGACCAGCCGCCATTACTACCATCACAACCACCACCAACCACGTCTCAACAGCCATCACACAACAACCACCAACCGCAACGCCGCCTCACAACAACAGCCACGACCCTTGCCGTCACATCGCGCTCTCGCAACCATCGCATCACCGCCATTCCCGCGCCGCTTGTGGGACCCGATCCTGGACTCGTGCAGGGCGCGCACCGAGCAGCGGGTGCAAAAACACCAGCCTTTCCGAAGCAATCGGATCAAAAACGACTCACGCCCACTTCTGTTCCGTCCTATCGGCGAGCATGGGGCGATTTGGCCCCGCCTCCAGGTGCGTCGGAGTATAATCGCTATATGCAGATTCGCGGATCAAAATTCATTCACGCCCACTTTTCCTCTGTCCAATGGGGAGCAAGCCAGAGGTAAAGGGTCGAAGGTGAAGGAGCGAAGCCACGGGGGCTATAAAGGGCCGCGTTCGCTCGCCAAGAAGGCAGTTAAGTTGAGTTGGGACGAGTCAAGGAGAGTTGAGTTGGGAAGAGTCAGTCAAGAGAAGAGTCGGAGAAAGCAGTTGGACGGAGCTGTGGAGAGTGGGAGAGTTGGAGAGGTGGCGGCGGCGAAGGCAGTCGAGAGGGCGCTCGTGTCAGAGTCGGAGAGCTGCGGAGAGGGGAGGCCGATAACGCGACCGAGGTCGCGGTGGAGACGCTCGTCGCGGGACCCGAGCCAGCGAGATATCCTCATCCCCCCCGAGCATCAACAACCCCCTCCTGTTTCCCCCCGCGCTGAGATAGTGTGAGAAGGGGGCCCCGTTCCCACCCCATTCCAGACACTGTCCGCGAGGCCCGCGGAGTCGGGGCGCCACCGCCATTTTTGCGGCTCATCACCAGACGGGTAGGCTCGACGCGGTCTCGGCCCCAGGCCCGTCTGCCCCCTCATAGTGGAGGGTGGTCCCTTTTTCTTTTGCTTTGAGTATATGTGTTGTCGGCGCCGTCTGTGAAGTAAAACTGTATAAGTGTTGCAGTGTGCTCGGTAGTCGGTGGTAGATCTGCATTGTGTTTTGCTTTTACATTTGCTTTTTGTGCATTATTGTGTTTCTTCTTTTGTTACATTTGCTTTTGGTGTATAATTGTATATGTGTGCTTTCCGTGTGCCGCGGAATAAATGTGCTTTATGTTGAACTGTTTTCCCGTTTCGCTTCGTCTTTTCTCTCATTGAATCTCCATCTTACTTCTCGTAAAGGGTTGGTCGTGGGCTAAATATGCCCGATAATTAATCGAACTGTCGAGGCCGACGAATAACACCACTCGGTTATCCCGATAGTACGGAACGGGTCGCTTAAGTGGCCCGTGTCCGAAGTCGACCTGCGGCGAGGTGCGATCGCCCGGTCTACCCTCCGTGTGGGTACTTAGGTAGGTCGAATTTGGCGAGCAACCCTATCCCACGCGGGGGGCCGATTGGCACGATCGTGGTGAGGCCGAAAGGCCCACCCGTGACTAGTTCCCGGCGTTAGTCCGAGAGGGTCACGACGGGATTGTCCGTCCGGTGGGCGACGTGCTGCGATTCGAGTTACGTGGCCGTTCGCACGCCGGCGGGCGCGAATCCGCAACAATATTATTGTCTCCCTTAAGAGGCCCCTCAAAATTCGTTTTGAAGCATTTTCACAAACTCCAACGGATTCCATTCAAATTCGATAGGATTGTGGCTTTTGGTCCAACTTAGGTCATTGGCTATAAATTTTTTCCATAACACTTCCGATATTCGAAAAAAATCGATAAATTGATATCCCTTCTGGGATTTTCCATTCAAATCCACTCAAGTTTAAGGCCTACGGGGGACACAAATTTCCACTTTGTCCCGGGCGCTGTTTACCTCTGCTACGCCAAACTGTTAGGGTTAGGGTTAGGGTTTGGGTTAGTGTTAGGGTTTGGGTTTGGGTTAGTGTTAGGGTCCGGGTTGTTGAGCTACCGATGCTATCATTGCCAGGGAAGTGAATCCAGCCAACATGGGGGTGTGCACACCATTTTTTATGCGATAGCTCTGAAAACTCTCCACAGTAACTGCAAAAGAATATCCTCATCAACCCCAAGCATGCTCTCGTCTTCTTCCTGGCTAAATGATCCTGAAGCTCGGCGTGTGGTATAATATTTCAAAGTGATTCACAACGTCCACAGTAATCCATTTCCTCATATTAATTTGCATACATATAAAGTAGCTGGTCTCAAACAGTAAAGTCTGGGATCGTAGAGACGACAACGGTCAAAAATGGCAATGAAGGTTTTAAAGAAAACAATACGGTCAGTAGAAAGAAATAAGGATGAAACATGAATGAGAGGAAGAAGAATCGTTCAGGGAACAAATATCTGAGGTGATTTCGATCTATTTCATCGATTTTATTTCGAAAAGTATCGTACACTTTATAATTAATGAGTATTCTGTAAAACTGTAGAAACAACAGTCCGATCTTGCGTTAAGTCTCACCCTCCTTCAGCTCGGGGTTCATCTCCAAACCTCCGTCTGAGGTGAAAGTTCCCCCTG
>NC_140970.1:23041377-23048877 GCF_056783735.1 Eptatretus burgeri
TCTCTCTCTCTCTCTCTCTCTCTCTCTCTCTCTCTCTCTCTCTCTCTCTCTCTCTCTCTCTCTCTCTCTCTCTCTCTCTCTCTCTCTCTCTCTCTCTCTCTCTCTCTCTCTCTCTCTCTCTCTCTCTCTCTCTCTCTCTCTCTCTCTCTCTCTCTCTCTCTCTCTCTCTCTCTCTCTCTCTCATATTCTCTCTCTCTCTCTCTCTCTCTCTCTCTCTCTCTCTCTCTCTCTCTCTCTCTCTCTCTCTCTCTCTCTCTCTCTCTCTCTCTCATATTCTCTCTCTCTCTCTCTCTCTCTCTCTCTCTCTCTCTCTCTCTCTCTCTCTCTCTCTCTCTCTCTCTCTCTCTCTCTCTCTCTCTCTCTCTCTCTCTCTCTCTCTCTCTCTCTCTCTCTCTCTCTCTCTCTCTCTCTCTCTCTCTCTCTCATATTCTCTCTCTCTCTCTCTCTCTCTCTCTCTCTCTCTCTCTCTCTCTCTCTCTCTCTCTCTCTCTCTCTCTCTCTCTCTCTCTCTCTCTCTCTCTCTCTCTCTCTCTCTCTCTCTCTCTCTCTCTCTCTCTCTCTCTCTCTCTCTCTCTCTCTCTCTCTCTCTCTCTCTCTCTCTCTCTCTCTCTCTCTCTCTCTCTCTCTCTCTCTCTCTCTCTCTCTCTCTCTCTCTCTCTCTCTCTCTCTCTCTCTCTCTCTCTCTCTCTCTCTCTCTCTCTCTCTCTCTCTCTCTCTCTCTCTCTCTCTCTCTCTCTCTCTCTCTCTCTCTCTCTCTCTCTCTCTCTCTCTCTCTCTCTCTCTCTCTCTCTCTCTCTCTCTCTCTCTCTCTCTCTCTCTCTCTCTCTCTCTCTCTCTCTCTCTCTCTCTCTCTCTCTCTCTCTCTCTCTCTCTCTCTCTCTCTCTCTCTCTCTCTCTCTCTCTCTCTCTCTCTCTCTCTCTCTCTCTCTCTCTCTCTCTCTCTCTCTCTCTCTCTCTCTCTCTCTCTCTCTCTCTCTCTCTCTCTCTCTCTCTCTCTCTCTCTCTCTCATATTCTCTCTCTCTCTCTCTCTCTCTCTCTCTCTCTCTCTCTCTCTCTCTCTCTCTCTCTCTCTCTCTCTCTCTCTCTCTCTCTCTCTCTCTCTCTCTCTCTCTCTCTCTCTCTCTCTCTCTCTCTCTCTCTCTCTCTCTCTCTCTCTCTCTCTCTCTCTCTCTCTCTCTCTCTCTCTCTCTCTCTCTCTCTCTCTCTCTCTCTCTCTCTCTCTCTCTCTCTCTCTCTCTCTCTCTCTCTCTCTCTCTCTCTCTCTCTCTCTCTCTCTCTCTCTCTCTCTCTCTCTCTCTCTCTCTCTCTCTCTCTCTCTCTCTCTCTCTCTCTCTCTCTCTCTCTCTCTCTCTCTCTCTCTCTCTCTCTCTCTCTCTCTCTCTCTCTCTCTCTCTCTCTCTCTCTCTCTCTCTCTCTCTCTCTCTCTCTCTCTCTCTCTCTCTCTCTCTCTCTCTCTCATATTCTCTCTCTCTCTCTCTCTCTCTCTCTCTCTCTCTCTCTCTCTCTCTCTCTCTCTCTCTCTCTCTCTCTCTCTCTCTCATATTCTCTCTCTCTCTCTCTCTCTCTCTCTCTCTCTCTCTCTCTCTCTCTCTCTCTCTCTCTCTCTCTCTCTCTCTCTCTCTCTCTCTCTCTCTCTCTCTCTCTCTCTCTCTCTCTCTCTCTCTCTCTCTCTCTCTCTCTCTCTCTCTCTCTCTCTCTCTCTCTCTCTCTCTCTCTCTCTCTCTCTCTCTCTCTCTCTCTCTCTCTCTCTCTCTCTCTCTCTCTCTCTCTCTCTCTCTCTCTCTCTCTCTCTCTCTCTCTCTCTCTCTCTCTCTCTCTCTCTCTCTCTCTCTCTCATATTCTCTCTCTCTCTCTCTCTCTCTCTCTCTCTCTCTCTCTCTCTCTCTCTCTCTCTCTCTCTCTCTCTCTCTCTCTCTCTCTCTCTCTCTCTCTCTCTCTCTCTCTCTCTCTCTCTCTCTCTCTCTCTCTCTCTCTCTCTCTCTCTCTCTCTCTCTCTCTCTCTCTCTCTCTCTCTCTCTCTCTCTCTCTCTCTCTCTCTCTCTCTCTCTCTCTCTCTCTCTCTCTCTCTCTCTCTCTCTCTCTCTCTCTCTCTCTCTCTCTCTCTCTCTCTCTCTCTCTCTCTCTCTCTCTCTCTCTCTCTCTCTCTCTCTCTCTCTCTCTCTCTCTCTCTCTCTCTCTCTCTCTCTCATATTCTCTCTCTCTCTCTCTCTCTCTCTCTCTCTCTCTCTCTCTCTCTCTCTCTCTCTCTCTCTCTCTCTCTCTCTCTCTCTCTCTCTCTCTCTCTCTCTCTCTCTCTCTCTCTCTCTCTCTCTCTCTCTCTCTCTCTCTCTCTCTCTCTCTCTCTCTCTCTCTCTCTCTCTCTCTCTCTCTCTCTCTCTCTCTCTCTCTCTCTCTCTCTCTCTCTCTCTCTCTCTCTCTCTCTCTCTCTCTCTCTCTCTCTCTCTCTCTCTCTCTCTCTCTCTCTCTCTCTCTCTCTCTCTCTCTCTCTCTCTCTCTCTCTCTCTCTCTCTCTCTCTCTCTCTCTCTCTCTCTCTCTCTCTCTCTCTCTCTCTCTCTCTCTCTCTCTCTCTCTCTCTCTCTCTCTCTCTCTCTCTCTCTCTCTCTCTCTCTCTCTCTCTCTCTCTCTCTCTCTCTCTCTCTCTCTCTCTCTCTCTCTCTCTCTCTCTCTCTCTCTCTCTCTCTCTCTCTCTCTCTCTCTCTCTCTCTCTCTCTCTCTCTCTCTCTCTCTCTCTCTCTCTCTCTCTCTCTCTCTCTCTCTCTCTCTCTCTCTCTCTCTCTCTCTCTCTCTCTCTCTCTCATATTCTCTCTCTCTCTCTCTCTCTCTCTCTCTCTCTCTCTCTCTCTCTCTCTCTCTCTCTCTCTCTCTCTCTCTCTCTCTCTCTCTCTCTCTCTCTCTCTCTCTCTCTCTCTCTCTCTCTCTCTCTCTCTCTCTCTCTCTCTCTCTCTCTCTCATATTCTCTCTCTCTCTCTCTCTCTCTCTCTCTCTCTCTCTCTCTCTCTCTCTCTCTCTCTCTCTCTCTCTCTCTCTCTCATATTCTCTCTCTCTCTCTCTCTCTCTCTCTCTCTCTCTCTCTCTCTCTCTCTCTCTCTCTCTCTCTCTCTCTCTCTCTCTCTCTCTCTCTCTCTCTCTCTCTCTCTCTCTCTCTCTCTCTCTCTCTCTCTCTCTCTCTCTCTCTCTCTCTCTCTCTCTCTCTCTCTCTCTCTCTCTCTCTCTCTCTCTCTCTCTCTCTCTCTCTCTCTCTCTCTCTCTCTCTCTCTCTCTCTCTCTCTCTCTCTCTCTCTCTCTCTCTCTCTCTCTCTCTCTCTCTCTCTCTCTCTCTCTCTCTCTCTCTCTCTCTCTCTCTCTCTCTCTCTCATATTCTCTCTCTCTCTCTCTCTCTCTCTCTCTCTCTCTCTCTCTCTCTCTCTCTCTCTCTCTCTCTCTCTCTCTCTCTCTCTCTCTCTCTCTCTCTCTCTCTCTCTCTCTCTCTCTCTCTCTCTCTCTCTCTCTCTCTCTCTCTCTCTCTCTCTCTCTCTCTCTCTCTCTCTCTCTCTCTCTCTCTCTCTCTCTCTCTCTCTCTCTCTCTCTCTCTCTCTCTCTCTCTCTCTCTCTCTCTCTCTCTCTCTCTCTCTCTCTCTCTCATATTCTCTCTCTCTCTCTCTCTCTCTCTCTCTCTCTCTCTCTCTCTCTCTCTCTCTCTCTCTCTCTCTCTCTCTCTCTCTCTCTCTCTCTCTCTCTCTCTCTCTCTCTCTCTCTCTCTCTCTCTCTCTCTCTCTCTCTCTCTCTCTCTCTCTCTCTCTCTCTCTCTCTCTCTCTCTCTCTCTCTCTCTCTCTCTCTCTCTCTCTCTCTCTCTCTCTCTCTCTCTCTCTCTCTCTCTCTCTCTCTCTCTCTCTCTCTCTCTCTCTCTCTCTCTCTCTCTCTCTCTCTCTCTCTCTCTCTCTCTCTCTCTCTCTCTCTCTCTCTCTCTCTCTCTCTCTCTCTCTCTCTCTCTCTCTCTCTCTCTCTCTCTCTCTCTCTCTCTCTCTCTCTCTCTCTCTCTCTCTCTCTCTCTCTCTCTCTCTCTCTCTCTCTCTCTCTCTCTCTCTCTCTCTCTCTCTCTCTCTCTCTCTCTCTCTCTCTCTCTCTCTCTCTCTCTCTCTCTCTCTCTCTCTCTCTCTCTCTCTCTCTCTCTCTCTCTCTCTCTCTCTCTCTCTCTCTCTCTCTCTCTCTCTCTCTCTCTCTCTCTCTCTCTCTCTCTCTCTCTCTCTCTCTCTCTCTCTCTCTCTCTCTCTCTCTCTCTCTCTCTCTCTCTCTCTCTCTCTCTCTCTCTCTCTCTCTCTCTCTCTCTCTCTCTCTCTCTCTCTCTCTCTCTCTCTCTCTCTCTCTCTCTCTCTCTCTCTCTCTCTCTCTCTCTCTCTCTCTCTCTCTCTCTCTCTCTCTCTCTCTCTCTCTCTCTCTCTCTCTCTCTCTCTCTCTCTCTCTCTCTCTCTCTCTCTCTCTCTCTCTCTCTCTCTCTCTCTCTCTCTCTCTCTCTCTCTCTCTCTCTCTCTCTCTCTCTCTCTCTCTCTCTCTCTCTCTCTCTTCTCTCTCTCTCTCTCTCTCTCTCTCTCTCTCTCTCTCTCTCTCTCTCTCTCTCTCTCTCTCTCTCTCTCTCTCTCTCTCTCTCTCTCTCTCTCTCTCTCTCTCTCTCTCTCTCTCTCTCTCATATTCTCTCTCTCTCTCTCTCTCTCTCTCTCTCTCTCTCTCTCTCTCTCTCTCTCTCTCTCTCTCTCTCTCTCTCTCTCTCTCTCTCTCTCTCTCTCTCTCTCTCTCTCTCTCTCTCTCTCTCTCTCTCTCTCTCTCTCTCTCTCTCTCTCTCTCTCTCTCTCTCTCTCTCTCTCTCTCTCTCTCTCTCTCTCTCTCTCTCTCTCTCTCTCTCTCTCTCTCTCTCTCTCTCTCTCTCTCTCTCTCTCTCTCTCTCTCTCTCTCTCTCTCTCTCTCTCTCTCTCTCTCTCTCTCTCTCTCTCTCTCTCTCTCTCTCTCTCTCTCTCTCTCTCTCTCTCTCTCTCTCTCTCTCTCTCTCTCTCTCTCTCTCTCTCTCTCTCTCTCTCTCTCTCTCTCTCTCTCTCTCTCTCTCTCTCTCTCTCTCTCTCTCTCTCTCTCTCTCTCTCTCTCTCTCTCTCTCTCTCTCTCTCTCTCTCTCTCTCTCTCTCTCTCTCTCTCTCTCTCTCTCTCTCTCTCTCTCTCTCTCTCTCTCTCTCTCTCTCTCTCTCTCTCTCTCTCTCTCTCTCTCTCTCATATTCTCTCTCTCTCTCTCTCTCTCTCTCTCTCTCTCTCTCTCTCTCTCTCTCTCTCTCTCTCTCTCTCTCTCTCTCTCTCTCTCTCTCTCTCTCTCTCTCTCTCTCTCTCTCTCTCTCTCTCTCTCTCTCTCTCTCTCTCTCTCTCTCTCTCTCTCTCTCTCTCTCTCTCTCTCTCTCTCTCTCTCTCTCTCTCTCTCTCTCTCTCTCTCTCTCTCTCTCTCTCTCTCTCTCTCTCTCTCTCTCTCTCTCTCTCTCTCTCTCTCTCTCTCTCTCTCTCTCTCTCTCTCTCTCTCTCTCTCTCTCTCTCTCTCTCTCTCTCTCTCTCTCTCTCTCTCTCTCTCTCTCTCTCTCTCTCTCTCTCTCTCTCTCTCTCTCTCTCTCTCTCTCTCTCTCTCTCTCTCTCTCTCTCTCTCTCTCTCTCTCTCTCTCTCTCTCTCTCTCTCTCTCTCTCTCTCTCTCTCTCTCTCTCTCTCTCTCTCTCTCTCTCTCTCTCTCTCTCTCTCTCTCTCTCTCTCTCTCTCTCTCTCTCTCTCTCTCTCTCTCTCTCTCTCTCTCTCTCTCTCTCTCTCTCTCTCTCTCTCTCTCTCTCTCTCTCTCTCTCTCTCTCTCTCTCTCTCTCTCTCTCTCTCTCTCTCTCTCTCTCTCTCTCTCTCTCTCTCTCTCTCTCTCTCTCTCTCTCTCTCTCTCTCTCTCTCTCTCTCTCTCTCTCTCTCTCTCTCTCTCTCTCTCTCTCTCTCTCTCTCTCTCTCTCTCTCTCTCTCTCTCTCTCTCTCTCTCTCTCTCTCTCTCTCTCTCTCTCTCTCTCTCTCTCTCTCTCTCTCTCTCTCTCTCTCTCTCTCTCTCTCTCTCTCTCTCTCTCTCTCTCTCTCTCTCTCTCTCTCTCTCTCTCTCTCTCTCTCTCTCTCTCTCTCTCTCTCTCTCTCTCTCTCTCTCTCTCATATTCTCTCTCTCTCTCTCTCTCTCTCTCTCTCTCTCTCTCTCTCTCTCTCTCTCTCTCTCTCTCTCTCTCTCTCTCTCTCTCTCTCTCTCTCTCTCTCTCTCTCTCTCTCTCTCTCTCTCTCTCTCTCTCTCTCTCTCTCTCTCTCTCTCTCTCTCTCTCTCTCTCTCTCTCTCTCTCTCTCTCTCTCTCTCTCTCTCTCTCTCTCTCTCTCTCTCTCTCTCTCTCTCTCTCTCTCTCTCTCTCTCTCTCTCTCTCTCTCTCTCTCTCTCTCTCTCTCTCTCTCTCTCTCTCTCTCTCTCTCTCTCTCTCTCTCTCTCTCTCTCTCTCTCTCTCTCTCTCTCTCTCTCTCTCTCTCTCTCTCTCTCTCTCATATTCTCTCTCTCTCTCTCTCTCTCTCTCTCTCTCTCTCTCTCTCTCTCTCTCTCTCTCTCTCTCTCTCTCTCTCTCTCTCTCTCTCTCTCTCTCTCTCTCTCTCTCTCTCTCTCTCTCTCTCTCTCTCTCTCTCTCTCTCTCTCTCTCTCTCTCTCTCTCTCTCTCTCTCTCTCTCTCTCTCTCTCTCTCTCTCTCTCTCTCTCTCTCTCTCTCTCTCTCTCTCTCTCTCTCTCTCTCTCTCTCTCTCTCTCTCTCTCTCTCTCTCTCTCTCTCTCTCTCTCTCTCTCTCTCTCTCTCTCTCTCTCTCTCTCTCTCTCTCTCTCTCTCTCTCTCTCTCTCTCTCTCTCTCTCTCTCTCTCTCTCTCTCTCTCTCTCTCTCTCTCTCTCTCTCTCTCTCTCTCTCTCTCTCTCTCTCTCTCTCTCTCTCTCTCTCTCTCTCTCTCTCTCTCTCTCTCTCTCTCTCTCTCTCTCTCTCTCTCTCTCTCTCTCTCTCTCTCTCTCTCTCTCTCTCTCTCTCTCTCTCTCTCTCTCTCTCTCTCTCTCTCTCTCTCTCTCTCTCTCTCTCTCTCTCTCTCTCTCTCTCTCTCTCTCTCTCTCTCTCTCTCTCTCTCTCTCTCTCTCTCTCTCTCTCTCTCTCTCTCTCTCTCTCTCTCTCTCTCTCTCTCTCTCTCATATTCTCTCTCTCTCTCTCTCTCTCTCTCTCTCTCTCTCTCTCTCTCTCTCTCTCTCTCTCTCTCTCTCTCTCTCTCTCTCTCTCTCTCTCTCTCTCTCTCTCTCTCTCTCTCTCTCATATTCTCTCTCTCTCTCTCTCTCTCTCTCTCTCTCTCTCTCTCTCTCTCTCTCTCTCTCTCTCTCTCTCTCTCTCTCTCTCTCTCTCTCTCTCTCTCTCTCTCTCTCTCTCTCTCTCTCTCTCTCTCTCTCTCTCTCTCTCTCTCTCTCTCTCTCTCT
>NC_140970.1:23053877-23106377 GCF_056783735.1 Eptatretus burgeri
AGGCTGTTTTGCTCCACAATGGCAACGAAAAGACATCAGTCCCACTGGCTCACGCGTTCGGCATGACAGAGACCTATGAGACTATGCGGCAGCTGCTTGATTCCATCAAGTACAATGACTTCAACTGGCACATCTGCGGAGACTTGAAAGTGGTGGCGCTGTTGTTAGGGCTGCAGTCAGGCTACACGAAATACATGTGCTTCCTTTGTCTCTGGGATAGCAGAGACGACAAGAATCACTGAATGAAGAAAGATTGGGAAGAGCGAAAAGAGCATGTACCTGGTCGACACAACGTGAAGCATATCGCCCTTGTCGACCCAGCCAAGGTTTTCCTTCCACCACTCCACATAAAGCTCGGCTTGATGAAAAGTTTTGTACGGGCAATGGATCTGAATGGGCGTGGGTTTTCCTCAAGGAAAAGTTTGGCAACACCTTGTCGGAGGCCAAGATCAAGGCTGGTGTCTTTGTTGGACCGCAAATCCGACAGATTATGAAGGACGAAACTTTTCCGACAACTCTAAACCCCAAAGAGCTGGCAGCGTGGAGGAGCTTCAAAGCTGTGACGGACAACTTCTTGGGGAACGAGCGCGCGGACAACTATGAAGAAATAGTGCAGCAGCTGCTGGAGTCCTTCAGGAAACTTGGCTCCAGGATGTCCCTGAAAATCCATTTCCTACACCAGCACCTGAACTTCTTCCCTGACAACTTGGGAGCAGTCTCGGACGAGCACGGCGAGCGATTCCACCAAGAGATTTCACTCATGGAGACGCGTTACCAAGGGCGGCACAACCCGAACATGATGGGCGATTTCTGCTGGTTCCTGCATCGTGAAACTGACACAGAGCAGCACAAACGCAAAGCCAAATGCCTAAAGCATTTTTAATTACATTCTAGTGGAGTTTTTCTGTAATTTCTATAATTTTGAAGCATTCATGATGAAATAAATGAATAAATGAATTTTTGTAAATTTCATTGAAATCCTGACTTCTAGGCAATGGGAATATTTCTGTTACTTAAAATCCTGACGTGATACAGCAAAACGGTTATGATTTTTGAAATCAGCGTACCCAAATTAGTCTAAATCACTTTACACATCTCCAGTAAAAAATTTTTGTTGTTCAGTGTTATTGAGCAGCCAAGTGAAGCTAATGCAAGATAGATTAGATGCACCAAGTTTTAATTTGGAAGGCCATGGAGTCTTTGTTTTAAAATTAGTTTAAGTTTTGCTTTCATGTCTCCTTTTGTAAATTTGGCGATAACCTTTCTTACGTCCTTTGCAAACAAGTGTGCCGTGCCATGTGCAGCAGCCTTCAAGACGTTTTCAGGTTTCTAAATTAATGCACAGCCAAGATGTTGTAAACTTCATCACGAAGATGAGAGGTTGGAAGGATAGTCCAGACGTTTGTCCACTTGTCTCTGAGCTGCTTAATCTAGGAACAAGTCTCGAACCAGGTAAAAAAAAAACTGTCACCCTGGCGTTTCACAGGCAGGGTGATTCATCAATGAGTGCGCCATCCTCGGACGGACACGTTGGACCGGACGTCCTGTCTGATAGCATTGCTGGGTGTATCTAAACGATCTATGGTGTCTCTCGTGAAGAGGAGTAGTAACTGCAAGAACCCTGAAGAAATTCCAAAATCCTGCCGAAATGTGCAGGGGCACTGCATCAGCGTGACAGCTATTCCAGCGGGCTGAATTCGAATTTATTCCCAGTCCAATATGCATTGGGTACCAATAACTTCAAGTCGGTGTCGTTAGATTCAAGATCTACCTGAATAATAATATTGTGAGGTAGTTTTGTTTTGAAGAAGTGGAATAAGGCAGTGGGGCATGCAAAGTAAATTATTCCATCAAAGTTAGCGTCCTGGCATGCTACGACTTGCTTGGGGAGACGAGGCCTAATTGAATGGCCACTTTTGTTTGGCAGGAACTAAGCAAAGGATCAAAGCAGCAGTAAAAACAGCATTGAAAGCAAAGTAGGAAAATGAGGGCAATTCTTGCCTTGACTCCTGGCAGCACATCGTGTTCCAAGTTGCTGCGCCACATTAGAAGCACTGTGACAGTATTAACACATACATGAGTTCACGTAACTGCAAATGCAAGACTGTTCAAAATAAGTCAATACTGTGACTGAATGATTAAAAAAACATAGGGGTAATACCCCTGGGCGCGAACCTGGTCGCGGCTGGATAAGATAACCAGGGAACTACTGCTAGGTATAGATGACCCACAAAATATGTAACGGAGAAGAAAGTAAATACCTATGGGTTTTTTTTAAAATGCCATGAACAAACTTTGGTACATCACGGGTGATGAAGGTTGTGGTCAAGTTTCGTTTAAATTGTGTGCGTAGTTTTGGAGAAGATGTTGCAAGTATTTGTGGACGGACGGACAGACTGACGGATGGATGACGTGCCATCCCCTAGGCTCCCCGGAACAACGTTCCAGGTGAGCTAAAAAAAAACGATAATTGCTTCTTTTTACAGGAACAAGGAAAGTCCCGTGTACTTGATGTCACGTTGGCTGCACAAGGGCTATCTACACTTGGCCTTTCAGCTAAAGGCTTAGAGTTTGCTTACCTGCATCTCTCACTCCCAGTAAGTTCTCCTTTCCAGTGTTTGTGCATAAATAAATAAATAACACCCCACACACGCAAAGCAAAAAGTGGGGTTGAGCAATTGGTTCACTTTGTCTGTCTGTCTGTCCACAAAGTCAGTTTATGATCAAGGAACTATTTAATTCTGATTGAATGTTCTATTTTGAATACAAATCAGAACATTAATCGGAAAACAAACTTGGAGTTTAGCAGCAGTCTGTCTCTGAATTTGTCCTGATAGCGCATGTGCAGCGAGGATTGAGATTTTTTTTAAGCTTTGTCTGCCTGTCTGGTAGTCAAACAAAATTGAAAATCATTCCAAACAGGTAACTTAGTTTTTAGCGATGTCTTGAAGTATACAAACAACAGGCATGAATAACTAATATACAGTGTTAAATAAGGTGGTGGTAAAGGCACTGCAACAACGGCGGTAAACTTCCAAAAATATTTTTCTCCAACCTTTAAAATCTTCATTTTATTTAAATTGAATTATGTACGAGAACACTGGAGAACACAAATCGCCTTCTTTTCACCTTCAAAAACCTTTCGTTTAGCAGTACTTGGACAAAATATTCCAGCATATTACGTCACATCTCAACCAATCAAATTTGCCGCTCACAGAACCCGACCATGTCCATCTTTTCTCAAGATTGCATGGGATAAGGTGCTCTATGAATCCTCTATTTGCCTCTTGTGATAATTTTAAAATGCCGATGACTCATATGACCCCATCTCAAAATACCATATTTCATTTTGAAAACTGTTCATTATCACTGTTGTATGGGAGTAATAAGAATGTGGATAACACTTTTTTTTCTCTCATCTTGTCGGCAAGAGTGACCCGTTGAATGTGTACCATGGCAGGGTTATGCCCTTACAGATGTATCCATCCTGACAAACTACACTCACATACAGAAGCTGGATCTGTCTCATAACAACATCCACGGTAAGATAAAGAAAGCGAACGGAATGGGGAGAGAGTGCTATTATCAAGCGGATCTTTGGCAGGTGACATCAACATAACTTCAGAGTAGCTTCAAATATCTCATGCATGCCATAAGGGGCAATCGATTTGTTATATACACATTGGGGTGAGGGACAGCGGTGAATTGGGAAAAAAAAAGCACAGGGTGACCACACATAATCGGTACCAACCTATCCTCCAATAACTTCCTCCATACCAAAGATATAACCTTTTTTTGGCAGGTGCACAAAGTGAAGTGTGTATATAGTCAGCAGATTTCGATTTAATCAAGATAGCCCCATTTTTTTCAACATGCCATGGACAAATAAAGAATAATCGTTTTCAGTTGAAATCTACCTGAGAACAAAATCCTTAAAGAAGACTCAATGTGAGTACAGTATAGGGTTAGATGCTTAAGTACAATGTCTCTGAAGGAAGGCCACAATCCATAGATGATCTCAAAACAGCAATAACTGACAAAATCCATTCAATCACTGCAGCCAAATGTGTCAGAGTAATAAACAATTTCCCCCATATAATCCTAGTGTGCATGCTGCATCGCGGCCGACATCAGGAGCATGTACTCCAACATAAATCAAATCAATGACATTAAAGATATCCATCTGAAACTTTCCATAGTGATCATGCATCATGTAAATCCAACTGAGGATTTAGCAAACCCAACTGAGGGCAAACTCAGTTCTTTCCACAAAGCTCGGAACAAGTGTGTATCTACCCTCAGGAGAGCCAGAAAACAACATCTTTCTCATCTCAAGTCTGAACTCTCAAACCTCTCTACCTCCTCAAAATCCTGGTGGCGTTTAATCAAACTTGTTTCTGGTGTATGTTCCCCCTCCATCCCCTCCCTTACCTCAAATGGCCGCACTGCTGATTCCACACGTGATAAAGCTGAATGTCTAAACTCGGTGTTTGCAGCTAAATCTTGTGTCCTAAACCCATCACTATCTCTACCCACTTTACCCAGTCGCACCCAACTGTCCCTGGACTCTGTATCCTTTTCTCCTGACAAGGTGGAGAGCTTGCTTTCAAACCTCGAGTCAGATTCTGCAACCGGTCCAGATGGCATCAGCCCACGTGTCCTCAAAGCCTGCTCTTCTGCTCTTGCTCACCCTCTCTCTGTTCTATTCACCCTCTCATTTGTCCAAGGTCATCTGCCATCTGCTTGGAAATCTGCTAACATCACTGCCCTGCATAAATAAGGTGCAAAAACAGATCCCTGTAACTACAGACCAATCAGCTTTCTCCCAATCATCAGAAGGTGATGGAATCCATCATCGCTTCATACATGAAATCCTTCCTCTTCTCCAATGGCTTGATTTCCAATCATCAATTTGGTTTCAGACCAGGTCACTCTACCCTGGATATGCTGCTTCTGCTCTCCCATCAATGGATGGAGGTCCTCAATGCCAGACAGGAAATCCGAGCCGTATCCCTGGACATATCACGTGCTTTTGACACAGTCTGGCACCCTGCCCTACTCACCAAACTCTCTTCCCATGGTATTCAAGGCCATCTCCACTCATGGCTCGCAGACTTCCTCTCCTGTCGCAGTCAACGTGTGGCCCTAAATGGAGTTCTTTCATCCCCTCTTCCTGTGCAGGCTGGAGTTCCTCAAGGTAGCGTTCTGGGCCCTGTTCTTTTTCTGGTTTTCATCAATGATCTCTCGGACTCTCTGGAAAATCCTCTATTTCTCTTTGCCGACGACTCCACCCTCTGCCGTACCATCTGTCATCCCTCAGACCGGCAAGCAGCATCTTCTTCGCTCACTGCAGATCTGGATAAAATCACAAACTGGTCCAACACGTGGAACATGTCTTTCAATCCAGACAAATCTCACACTCTCACTATGTCTCTTCGAAAGGACCGTTTACAAAACCCCCCCATCCACTTTCTCAACAATCCTCTGGAAGAAGTCTTTTCTTTCAAGCTTCTAGGTCTCACTATCTGCCATGACCTTTCCTGGGAAAGTCACATTTCCAACCTCGCCTCAAAAGCCAGTCGCCGACTGGGAATCCTCCATCGTGCTAAGTCCTTCCTCGGCCCTCTTGAGCTCCTGACCACTTACAAAGCTTTTGTCCGTAGCCTGATGGAGTACTGCTCTCCCCTCTGGGCTAGTGCTCCTGCCTCCCACCTTTCTCGGCTTCACGCTGTCGAAACGAGGGCATTTAAGATCATCGGCATCTCCCGCAATGAAGCTGAGTCTTTGGGCCTCTCACTCGATCACCGCAGGTTGGTCGGTGGTCTTTCTGTCTTCTACCGACTCCTCTCCAGCCTTGCCCCCCCCTGCTCTCTCTGCGATTTGTCCCCACCTCATTTCCACAGGGCGCTCAAGGTCCGCCAACAACCCCCTTCTGGTAAAACTACCAAAATCACGAATCACTGCTCATCTTCACTCTTTCATTCCTCTTTTTTCGCGCCTTTGGAATAAACTCCCTCACTCTATTCTTTCCCATTCTTCCCTCCAGGCTTTCAAAACAGCTGTTCACCACCACCTCTTATCTTCCCCCATCCAAATCCTCGATCTTTTCTACCCCCGATAATCCACCCAAGCCCACTTCCTTCATTTCTCCTGCTTTCCTTCCTGAAAGTCCCCGAAATGTCCATCTTCTCTTCGCCATGTTCCCCGTCCCATCCTCACTTGCTGTGAGTTGTGTGTTAGCTCTCATACGAGCCTCGACCAAGGTATACAAAAAAAAAAAATCAAATGTGTACCAAAGAATGTCTCATCTTAAAAAATAAAAAAGGTATGGGTACCAGCTTAATAAATTGTATAGGTACCATTTTTGTGGTCACTCGTTAGATTGGAAGAATAGAAACAAGAGAGGGATATATAATATATATATATATACATATATATATATATATATATATATATATATATATATATATATATATATATATATATATATATATATATATATAACCGGGCGTAGTGGTGTGCGCCTGTAATCCGGCTACTCGGAGGCTTGGGTTGGAGGATCGCTTGAGGACGGGAGCTCTGCTCTGCGCTGGGCTGTGCTATGAGAGGGTGTAGGGCAGCCCAGAATCATGGAGAAACCCAATCCTTATCCCTGTGTCATAAGAGGCGACCAGGGTTGCATCAGGAAGGGCATTCGGCGTAAAACCTATGCCAAATCAGTATGCGAATCATAATGGATGATCCGCTGTGGCGACCCCTAACAGGAGCAGCCGAAAGAAGAACAACACACAACATATATGTATATATAGATATGTATATGTATATATATATATATATATATATATATATATATATATATATATATATATATGTGTGTGTGTACAGAATTGTATAAGATTGGGGCGTTGGGAGTACACATTTATAAAGAAGAAGAAGAAGGCGCTTCCCACCAAAAGTAAAAAAACTAGATCGACTCCGCTAATTTGAGCAAAAAAGCGAGAGTAGACCCGGTTTCAGGCAACGTTTCACCGGTTTCATCAGGCTTCATCAGATCTACTGTGCCTGATGAAGCCGGCTGTGAAGCTGGCGAAACGTTGCCTGAGACCAGGTCTACTCTCGCTTTATTGCTCAAATTAGCAGAGTCAATCTAGTTTTTTACTTTTGGTTGGAAGCGCGTTCTTCTTCTTTAAAATATACATATGTATATATATATATATATATATATATATATATATATATATATATATATATATATATATATATATATATATATATATATGTATATATATATATATATATATATATATATATATATATATATATATATATATATATACATACATATATGGGAGTGGGGATGGAATGCAGAGAGGAAGAAAAGTTTTGGGGTAGAGATTTTGGGAAGGGAAGGGGAAAGGAATGTGTGGAGTCTATGGCAGAGTGGGGAAAGGGGGTTGTGGAAATATTCTGGCATATTTATGTACGGCATGATTAGACAGCCCCGACAATGAAATTATCCTATGTGCAGTTTTTGTGCTTTAATCAAAACTGGTTCTGAACTTGTCATCCCATCACAATGTTTTACCCTCTTTTTTGAGTAGACATAAGCTGCCTGGGGTGCCTGCAAAGTCTTGTCATATTGAACGTTTCAGATAACAAATTGACAGAGCTGTGTGCCTTCAGCCCATTGAGCTTCCTCCGGGTGAGATACAACAAATACAATGTGCAACAATTTTGCAGTGAACCCTTTTCATTGTCAAGCTACTGAATTATGAATGGATTAGACTTTAAAGTTGTTTAACACATCAATAAAAAAATGTCAATTTGCTCTCATATTATAGTTACTATGAGCAGGAATCCACTGTAATTCCACATAATGCAAAATGTGACACTTCAAGTCTTCAACCCCCATCCCCCTACCCACCCAAGTCCCCAACAAGCCTGCCCCCACAATCCCAAGTCTTCAAACCCCTCCCCACCCTGTCTTTAAACCCCCTCCCCACCTGGAGTCATAAACGCACCTCCACCACAAGCCCTCAACCCTCCCCAAAGCCTCAACCCCCTTCTCCCAACTATATGCCCCACCCCCACACTCCAACTCTATGTCTTCCCCTCCCCATTTCCTCCACCCCTTAAAACTCCAAGTCCTCAACCCCCCCCCCTCCAATGGCAAGTCTTCAGGCGCCACTCCCACCCCAAGTCCTCCCCCTCCCACCCTGTCTTCAACCCCCTCAAAGTCCCAACCCCTCTCTCCCAACTCTCCCCCTTCCACCCCACGTTCCAACTCTATGTCTTCCCCTCCCCTCAACCCCTCATACCCCAAATCCTCAACAAATCAAGTCCTCAACTACCACCTCCCTGAGCTTCAATCCTCCTTCTCTCCCAAACCTGTCCCCTCACTGCCCCCCACCCCTGTCCCCTCACTGCCCCCCACCCCACCCAAACTCTCTGTCCTCTCCTCCTGCTTTCTTCCCATTCAGCTCTTTTGGCATATATGTAGTGAGCTGGTTGTTATTTTCATCTGTGACAGATGTGTTTTGAAAAACTATGGTGTACAAGTAATTGGGCGAATTCTAAATTACCTGTTTGCATAGTTGTTATAATTGACCACCACCCCAAAGAATGACCGTTTTTTATATTCAAGGTCTCAGTTCATGGAAGAGCTAGATGACAGTGGATAAAAGAGCATACATACCAGGACAGTAAGGAACAGACCTGGTTCAAATCACTCTCCTTTCTGTTCAGTGGGTGATAACCTTTCTTGCATCCTTCACAAACATGAAAAAAGTGTGTTATGCCATGCATGCATCATTCACGACTGTTTTGCTTCTAAGGTGGAATAAGGCAGTGGAGAATGCAGAGCATTATATATCTTAGTAAACGCCCGAGCGTGCTACAACTAGCTTGCGGGAGACTAAAATGGCCACTTTTGTTTGGCAGAAACCAAGCAATAAACCAAAAGAGCAGTACAAACAATATTAGGAGTAATGCAGGAAAATTAGGGCAATTTTTGCCTCGAATTCTGGCGGCACATTTTGTTCTGAGGTGCTGTGCCAGATTATCAGCACTGTCAATTGAAGTTATATGGGAAACAACCGACATGATAAGTTCGACATGAAATTGAAATGATAGAAAAACAGAGCGAGCGGTTGAATGAATGAGGAAAAAGCATGAATATATTAAGAATAGATGCAACGAGAGGTAAGGATGTAAACTGACACGAGATGGCAGTGTACTGCCAATTGAAGCCTTCTTTGTTTTTTCGATGAGAGTTGATCAGTTTGTTTGTGGCCCAAAAAGGAAAACGCTATACAATCACTTTATTTCTCAACATAATTTCCTTTCCTGGCAATGCACTTCATTCATCTGTCCACCAGCTTGCCTATGCCCATTCTGTAGAACTCCTCGTCACACCCCTCGAGGAAGTCCTCTACAGCTGCCATCACAGCATTATTGTTATCATATTTGTTTCCCCGTAGAGCTTCTTTCAGGTGAGGGAACGAATAGAAGTCAGATGGGGTGAGATCTGGTGAGTAAGGGTGGGTATGGCACAAGTTCATACCAACAGTTTGCAGCAGTAGCCCCCAAAAGTTGGGTTATGTGTGGGGAGACGTCGTCTTGTGGAAGCAGCACACCTCGGGTCACTTTTCCCTCGACTCCTTTGCTTAATTACATCACGCAACCTGGGCAGTTCATCAGAATAATACTCCTTATTAATAGTATTTCCCCTTTCTAAGAAGTCTACCATTATCACACCATCACATTCCCAAAAAACAGTTGCCATTGTCTGTCCAGCTGATTGTCGTCTTGAATTTTTGAAGGGGTGGGAATCTGGTGTGTTTCTCCTGCATGCTCTGATGCTTGGTTGCAGGATCAAAGTGGTGAACCCATGTCTCATTCTATGTGAAAACGAAGTCATCTGGATCAGCATGAATATAGCTCATGGAAAACGTCCAGACGAGCGCTTTTCTCATCCACTGTCAGCATTCAGGCAACCCACCTACCTTGCTGAAACCCTTGCCATACCAAATTTGGCTGTGAGGATTGATTGAACCAAACCAAAAACAAATACCCAAATGTCAGCTACGTGCCTGATAGATGCTCGTCTGTATTTATTCACTACTTAATGCAACTGGTCCATCATTTCTGGTGTTGTTACCTCAACAGGACAACCTGGTCTGTGCTCATCTTCAGTGCTTGTTCTGCCATGCTTGAACTCAGCTACCCAGTTCTTTACCATTGAATATGAAGGAGCATCATCCCCTAATGCCATTACCATATCCATAAGTATTTGCTTGAAAGGCAAGCCTTTCTTGTTTCAAGTACTTTATATCACAGCTTGGAGCTCCGATTTCTTCATTTTGACTGAATTTAGGGAGGTTCCCTACTTTGAATCTACACTGTGGGAAATCTACAAGCAGAAATATGGAATTGGGAAGACAAATTATAATAGCAAGGATAGATCTTTATACTCTTTTACTTTCATCAACCTACCACATCAACAAGCAGGTTAGGTCACGAACAACCTGATCACCCTTGTTTACAACAGGTGTGGATCCATGATTTTAGGTTGGGGGCTTTGTGGGAGTGGTGAAAAAAAAGATATTGCAATGAAAAATATAATTTTACTATTTCCACAAAAAAAAATTCTCAAGACTATTCTAAATATCGACAAAGAATGCTCGAAAACACTTGAAAAGAAGTACTCCTACTCCAATGAAAAAACTTTTGCTCAAAACTCAACATTTCTTTTAATTATTATCTCATCATAACATAACAATCCAATTGAATGAAAAGTAGACATTGCATATAGTGAAACAAATGATATAATGATCTAAACAAATCAATATCCCTGACATATTGAACAAGCTTTGACATAGAAGTGGCCTTGATCAGAATTAGGGTTTTGCCATCAGCTGAACATTTGCCTTCATCATCTCAATGATGTGAATCACTCAAAACAAAGCTTTCTTTTCCAACACATTTGATGCCAATTGTATATCCTGGAGAATTTTCCACGGTCAAAAAGCATGTTCTTTAGTCTTGAAAACACAGACTGAGTGCTGAATTCAAACATAATGATTGGGACTCTGGATTATATGATATTTGGGATACCATTCCACTTGTTGGTTCATGAAAGGTTTGGAGAAAAGAAGCATCTCTGATGACAAATGATTCCGGTAATTTGTTAATCATCAAGTATCCACCATGGGAACAAACTGAATGGTGTAATGTACTGATGGAAGATGCTTAGCAGGCAGACACGAGCGGGAGGACAGTCGAGCCGGGCTGTGTTGTACAAGTGCGAGCGCGGGCGTACTCTGCCCGGCAGCTCTCCTTTATTCGTATGCACACGCACGAGCCGGACGACTCCAGCATTACTACGACGCCTCAGGCGGCGCGCACACCTTATATCCCTTGCCGATACACTGACCACCACGACCAGGCCTCCCATCACGCCCATCATGCATCATCACCATGCCCTTCCCCGTAGGCCCGCAGACTCCACCACACTCCTCCCCCCTAAAACTATGATTATTAAATGATCACCATTATAAGAAGCATAAAGAACACGAAGGACTCCATATAATAATCATGAAAATAAAATGAAAACAGTGAAGTATAACAGCACACCACATCATATAATGTGTCGATGCGAGCGAGTGGAGCAGCAAAGGCCAGGTTCCAAAGACGGAGGTGCACAAAGCACCCACCACACTCTGACCGCGTTACTGATATGAAGCAGCAAAATGAGAAGCACAGCAGCACTACGCAGCAAAAACGCCCCCAGGCGGCCCATGCTGACATGGCCCTCGCCGAGGTCGTGGCGACCTTTCGAGCCAACTTCCCCCGGCACCATCAAACGCCTCCGGCCCACTCCCCCCAGGCAGACCCGACGTAGATAAACATTCCGAGGCCGGAAGCCCGCTGTCTGGAAGCCGTGGCGCCAGCCTTGATCGACCTTGGCCGGGGGCACTGAACAGCGCCGCTGGCTGTATGCATTTAATGCTCCAAAACAACTCACGCACCACAATCAGTTGAGACGCCAACGCCCGTCCAAACAGCCTTGAGCGAACACAGAGAGCTGCGCTCGCAACCAGAGGTGGGGGTAACGCCGACCAGGGCACCAGTCTTGGTTCCGAGTCGACCTCCGAGACCCACACGGCAGCTAGATGGGAGCAACTCCATTTAAACCACACTGCAATCATAGGCTCGTTATAAATCACTACGAACATTATTCGAAGCATTGCAAACTCATTTTTCCGTACAGCGTGCTTTTTTGATAAAATCCCAGCACATGACAAAGCAACTACCTGCGGCCCGGGACAATGGAAGGCCAACCCAACCTTTTTATTCGCCACCACCGCTCCTGAAGCCCCCACATCACATTGATCATAATACAACTCCCATTGACTGATCTCTGCCAAATCCACTTTCACACGGGAACTGCTGGCATTTATTTCAACAACGTTAAACTGCATCACTAGAGCAAGGAAAAACACATATGCCATGAACAACAACCCACAACCCACATCACGAGTCCGTTTCTTGGTTGTCGACTCGATGTTGTGACTCGCGACTCCCTTTAACGCCACGGGCTCACCGCCACCTGTTGAAGCTGCCTGAACAACACCGACGCGCATTGCCTCACGAACACTGCCGAAGCGCGGGAATCCATCGCGAGCGAAGCGCGGGAACTCATCGCGAGAGCTGATACGGCTCTCGCCGCTCCCGAACCGCACATCACTGCCGCCGGCAGCAACGAACGGTCGCTCCCGCTGCATCGACGCGGCCCCCGCCGCCAGAGCCTCGCCCTCGGTACTCGACGAAGGCCTCGAAGAGAGCACTGGCACATCTGCAGGTACGAACCGGAGATCCAGTCCGAGGTGCGCCAGCCAGTCCCGACCCAAAAGGGGGGGCCCCTCCCCTCGTACAACGAACACTGAGAGCCGGGCGCGTCGATCTCGGTCCTGCTGCGGTGCCCCTCCGCTCCCGGTGCGACCGTGCTGCGGTGCGCGCCCTCGTCCCGCACCGCTAGGCGCGCGAGCACCCTGCGGCACTTGTGCCATCGCGCGGGCTCCGGGCTGCGCGACCTGCGGCACTTGTGCGGCCACCGCGTGGACCTCGGGCTTAGCCGCCATGCCCCAGTTGGAGCTACTCATTACGTCCTGGCCAGGAATGGCGCGGACATCGGTGAGTGTCTGCTCGACAGATGAAGCAGTCGCGACCGCCGAGTCGAATGTGATGTCGGTCAACCGCAGAATGGCTGCTACCATCTTTGCGTCTCGCAGACCAGAAATAAAACGATCTCCGAGCCGCGCAGGACGCTCCTCCGTCATGAATTTGCACGGCACAGCCGAATGCTATGCGCGGGCAGCACGAGTGGACTCAATTCGACACCCGATCCGTGCCTCGATCACTTCAACCTCCCCTGCCACTGATCTTGTCATCTCCGGATCAATTGGAAGCAGGTTTTGACCCGGGACGGAAGGATCGTTTCGCACACCGCCATCTATGACTGTAACAATGGGCGATGACCCTCGGCCCACACACCGTAGACGACCTCGAGTGCTCAGACCGTCGTCCGAGTGATTGCATTGCAACGCTCGCCCACAACCCGCGCCGTAGACCGTGCGCATGGCCGTGCGTGCCTGGCCCATCGCGATGACCCCCAGACCATCTGTTGTGCCCCGACCATCGAGACCTCGGACATTCTCCAGAGCTTGCGCGACGTCCCACGCCGCGTTCGAGCCAAAACGCGTGTCCTCGACAAAACGAACAGTGAGCGCGGCCGTTGCCCACTCGACGTGGCCGAAGTCGATTCCGACGAAGGCGGGCACGCGTACGTTTGCCGTGCACCGACCCTCTGCCATGCTTATGCTGGCGAGACCTTTGGCTCCGTAGCTTGGAACCGCACGGGTCATTTGCCGCCCTGCACACGCCGATCCGAAGATCCTCGTTCGCCAACTGTAATGTACTGATGGAAGATGCTTAGCAGGCAGACACGAGCGGGAGGACAGTCGAGCCGGGCTGTGTTGTACAAGTGCGAGCGCGGGCGTACTCTGCCCGTCAGCTCTCCTTTATTCATATGCACACGCACGAGCCGGACGACTCCAGCATTACTACGATGCCTCAGGTGGCGCGCACACCTTATATCTCTTGCCGATACACTGACCACCACGACCACTCCTCCCATCATCACGCCCATCATGCATCATCACCATGCCCTTCCCCGTAGGCCCGCAGACTCCACCACAAATGGTACAAACTAAATCCATGTTGAATGTTGCGGTCAACATCAGCTGTGATCTGAGGAATATCGGGTGATCCTACGTCACGAGACCACATCTTCAGCTATATACACTTCAATACAAATGAAATAAAAATCGCCTTTGATGGAAACGGGGGGGTTTTGAGGGGGGGTGCACCGGATGCGCCCCCACCCATCCACCCCTGAAGTTGAGGCTCGTGGAGGAGCTAGAACACAGACCGAATCAGGATGCAACAGTACAAAGGAATTGTAGAAAGAGGAGGAAAGCACCAACAGCAGCAGGGTTGAGAGAAAACTAGAGGGAGACTTGGGCAAATAATGGTTGTGAGGAAGAATGAAGTCCAGGGGAGGACACACAGGGTGGACAATATGGATGCAGAAGCAAACTCCCAGGAAGGAAAATCTAGAAACTTGGGAAGAGCTGGGCTTGGGGGTGAGGTGGGGAGTTAATGGGGGTACAAAAGGTCATGGTTTTGGATAGGGGATGATCTGACACGGTGATGAACAGATGTCTTGAAGACCTGAAGGGAAGAATGAGATTGAAGAGAATGTGGAAGTTGGTTTCACAGGTGGGAAAAAGGAACAAATGAGAGATGAGCAGTGATCCTGGATTTTGGGAGCCTTGGAGGGAAGAGTCGAATCGATGCGCTTCAGGAAAGCGATTCCACAGCCTTGAGGAAAGATAAACAAAGGAGTGGAATGGGCAGAAAGTTCTGATTTTGAAAAGCGAACCAGGAAGTAGTTACTCAAATGCATGAATCCTTGAGAGATTGGAAGGCTCAAGTAGCAAGGGGAGCAAGACCAGAAGTGAGGTGGTGGAAAACTGAGGCCACCAACCTGTTTGTGATGAGAGTGCAGTAGATCTTGTGCCTCAGCCTCCTGCTGGGGAATGCCAGTGATGTTAGGAACTTTGACCTCCACAGCATTTCTTTATTGAATTAGTTTTGACTTATCAGCTCAAGCACCCACAATGAAATTTGAAGTAAAACAAAAGCTTCCATAAGAGTCTGTCTTTTTAAAACTTATGCAATGCCAAACACAGTACAGTATTGTCGTTGTCGTATCATAGTTTCGATTTTTTGATGTGTTTATGTTTTTATGAACCAGGAAGCAGATTTCTCTTTCAATCAAATCACTGACATGGCAAACTTGTCAGGCTTCCCACGCCTCTGCAAGCTTGTCATCGATCGTATCCTTTGAGCATGGAATGCCTGACCACTATGCATTCCCAATGTTCCTCCTTATGAGATTTTGTCTTATATCACACCTCCTCAACATTGCCATCAAATAGCATTCAATTCATAGATCTTTTGTTTCATGCCACACTTTGTGTACCCATTGGGGTGAGTGAGTTGTAGCCTGTGTTCCAATCTCGATCCAGCAAAAAGCTATTACCCTGGAGTATTACAGGCAGGATGATTCATCAATGCATACACTGTCCATCAAATGGATGTCATGTCAGGTGTCTTGTCTGCTTGCATTAGTTGCTGGATGTAACCGATTCACGAAGTCTTTCATGAAGAGGAGGGGATTTGTTTCTGGAACACTGAATAATTTAAATTCCCACCCAAACGTGTGGGGGCACTGCATCAGCAGTGAGAGGGGGGAGGGTGGGGTTGGGGGAGATGTAAAAAAAATCTATAATTTGTGTACATAGTAAATGTATGGTCCCTCATAATGGCAGTATTTAACAGATATACATTTTCACTTCGCAGTTCAATAACCTGCATTTGAAGTCACAAGGTGAATATGTAAATGTTTATTTGTCATTTTCTCTATGACTCTGCATAAACGTTCTCTGTGACATTGTGTGGTTCAGAAAACGAGATAGTGAGCCTGTGGGGTCTTGAGAAATGTGATCGTCTGTCCTATTTGAGCCTAGCATACAATCGCATTAAAAGAGCTGCAGGACTTGGCCGGCTGCCTCTTACCTACCTGTGCCTGGTATGTGTGGCTCATCGCACAAAGATACACACTGTTAAGATTACATCATGAGCAATGGTGATATAATGGTTCCGTGTGAAAAGCACAAGGCTTGCAATTGTTCACCAAATCAATTATAAAGCTTGTTTCAACAAGCTTTATAATTTATGAAAAATCATCTCCAAGCCAAAGCCAAAGCCAAAGCCAAATTTAAAATTGTCTCTTTTGAGAATACCATGGTTATAATGGGGGATGGAAAGGGAATAGGTCTGACTCAGCTAAGATTCAAACTGCCAACCTCCCATGCTCAGAGGGGACACTCTTACCATTATGCATTGAGGCTGGTGAAAGATATATTATAAAATATTTTATTGCATGGTCACCAATTTATTGAGGTCTGTATCTCTCAAGGATTCCCCTTCTCCTCCACAGTGGATAAAATTAAAGGCAGGACATGGTGTTTATCATGCTTGTGTTTTGAAAAAGAAAAAAACGAGTTAACACACAAACCGTTCGTCCAATTATTGACATGATTTACTCTGAAAACAGTAGTTAGTGACAGATTTACTAAGCTAAATAGATGTAAAGAAGAAGAAATGCTTGTGCATGTCTGAACTTGACAAGAGAAAAAATGATCATGAAACAATGGCTTTGTTCCCTTTTAGTCATTAATACATGCTACTGCTGCTTTAGTTGCCCCCGATCTGTGTGTTGTGATATACAATATTGTGAATATTTTGCATTGAGCAGAGAAATAACGATCTGGAGAATATCCTTGGCATGGAGGGCCTGTTGAGGTTGCAAGAGCTGGATGTGTCCAACAATCAGATCTGTAGTCTGCAGGGCTTGGAAGGCCTCCAGTTTCTGCACATCATCAATCTGGAAAGCAATTGTGTGAGCAGATAATGCACCTAACAGGAAAGAACTCTTAACTTTGATGTCGTGATGCTGTCGGTGAACACAATAAATTGCCAAGAAAGTATGCATTGTCTAAGAATCATCACAACATGGCATGATTGTAAACGTTCTATTCGACTGGATTCACCCAAAACATGAACCACGAACACTAATAGGAACAAAGTAAAGGTTTGAGGATCAATTGTACCCGGGGTGGGTGAGTAGAAGGGGGCTTGGAGGGTACAAAATAATCTTAAAAATAAAAAGCACATAACCAGTGACTTTAAAGTGTTTAGAATGGCTCACTCTTTCCAGTATGAACCTTTTTTAAGTGCTTTTGCAGCATTGTGACTTATTACTAAATACACCGCTCAATAAAATGGAGAAACTTCATGCTTTTCAAAACGTAAGAGTTGTGGAAAATGCTCTTCACAAAAGGCCAATCCTCCATTCCTTAAAATTTTCTCATTGGGGTGAAGGATTGGCAAGATAGCTCAGAAGGAGTGAACTCAAGTTTAAGCTGGTCCGATCTGGGTTCAATTCACAGCCCGACTATAAACTGTCATCCACATGATTTGCAGGTGGAGTGTTGCAGTAATTAGTGTGCTGTTCTTTGGAGAGGGTGGTAAGCTGGTTGTCCCTTTGGCTAATCTTTGTTTGTGGACATTAAATCATGTGGTACCTTTTGAAAAGAGTAGGCCATCGTTTGTTGTTGTGTTGGCTAAATTATGAATCCCTGGTCTAGTCTGGGTGCACTGTTTCAGCAGCACACAACAATTCATTTTTTTATTATTATCAGAGGCAACACCAGACATAATTTTAGCTGAATTCCAGTCAAATATGCATTCCCGAAATGGGTATATTGATGCCATAACATGTTTCACTGTCAACATTTATATCCTGACCAATATTACTTTCTAATCTTAGTGATAAATTGTACAGGTAATCCTTTCAATGACCTTTCTCTATATGATTCACACTTGTATATGAGATCACCTCATGGGTTGGAGCCTGGAGGGAAGAGGGAGTGAAGGGGGTGGTCTAATGGAAGGAGAGGTAGATTTAGTTAACAGCATAAATATATTTTTCTTTAATATAATATAAAAGTTGTCATACCTTAATGATGATGAGTCCATCAAAACATTTCTTTCTTTCACACAACATGAAAATTGTTGTAAGCTTATTGTTGATTAGTACATTACCATAAAAAGTAGCTGGTGTCATAATAATAAAATAACAGAATTGCCCTGACAATAGCTGGCGAGAAAGGTGAGACTGATAAATAAAAGCAGGTATATTGTTTGACTCAGGTTGCAGACCAGCAAGAAACAAGGCACCTACAAGCGCTCAGCCTCTTACGAAACTTGGATATTCGCACAAATCCAATCCAGGTAATAATTTACAATGCAGTTCGTGTGCGTTTTGTCTGTTTATCACCTGCTTCGGTGTACCAAAGTAATCCTAACATTGACAATATTTCCACCATGTGTATGAAAATCCAGGATGGGCAGGAATACCGCCTACACACCATATTCAACCTGCAGAAGCTTACTAAACTTGATGGAGAGATTGTCACAATTAAAGAGAAGGTTTGTTCTTTGACTCGATTTAAAATGACATGATCATTTTTTTTTCCTTAAATATGCTGGTTTTTTTCGCCATGATCGATTAAAAGATGTGGTTAAAAACCTTTGCTGAGGAAAGGCAAAATCAGCAGAGGTTTGCAAGCAGCTACACATCCAAAAAGATCACTTTGCACTAATGTACATATATCTTGCTATTTTTGAAGAAATAGTGACACCTGCAATTTCAACTCAGTCAATAACAAGATCTGAAATGGAATAGATAACATACTCTGGGGTACTTAACATCACTTTTAGAGAGTTTTGAGCTTTCTTCCCTGACCGCTTAGATTATAAATATACTCTCAGTCTTTCATACAGCTGTTGCTGAAACATGAAGTCGGACTACGATCTGCCACAAGGCGTAGTCTTCACGAGCAAAGACATTTATGTATGCTTGTCATGTGATATTTCCTTCCCAGGACCAAGAGTATTCACCAAATTAGTTATATCACCACCTATACTTTTTTGGCCTTTTCCAGGTGTGGCACTTTGATTGGTTGCATGACAACCAATCACAGTGTACAATATCAACACATGACTGTACTATGGAGCATTTAATTTTTGCTTTGACCACCAAAGGTGGGTGGAGATTGTTTTCACCCCTCTGTTTGTCTGTCTGAAAACAGGCCATTTCAAAAAAATGTGGATGGATTCAGATGAAAGCTGGTGGAGGTCGGGTGTGTGACAAAGAATTGATTCAATTTTTGTGAAGATCCAAATCTGAGAATTTTAAAGTGTTTTTCACCATTGAGAAGCCTGGTGTTGGCTTAGTGGCTGACTTAGGATCCTCGGGCCTTGATTTTTGAGCCCTGTTGGCCACTGAATTAACAACAGGTGTGGTTGACTCAGCCTGTCATCCTTCTGAGGCCGGCCAAATGAGTACCAGTGTTCTGGTAGAGGGGCACAACATCAGCGGCACAGATGCGCTTTCAAAAAATGACAGCTACCCAGCAGCTAAGCTGCCATAAGCATGAACATGACCATTGAGAGATGGGGCCAAAAACGATACACTACCAGTCAAAAGTTTTAGAACACCCTCATTTTTACACTTTTTACTGAAATTTAAGCAGTTCAAGTCCAGTGAATAACCTGAAATGGTACAAAGCTAAGCGGTAAACTGCCAGAGGTTAAAAAAAAGTTTAGGTTACCAAAAACTGAAAAATAATGTAAATTTCAGAGTTGTTAAAAGAGGCCCTTTTCAGGGAACAAATAATCAGCTAGCAATAGCAGCTGTTCTGCAGCAATGGAAGTAAATTAAGCCTTGAAAGTTGATGCAAACAATTATTACAGTGTCCCAACTTTTGTTGATTAGTTACAACCCCTCTGTATAAAAGCAGTGTTGGAACAGACTGTGTTGCTACACCCTCTGAAGCATTATTTGGACAATATTGCACTGCAGGAAATCATATATTGCTATTGTAATGGTGAGAAAAAGACAATCAACAAAGGAAGACAGACAGACCATTATAACCCTTAAAAGTGTAGGTCTTTCCTTTAGAGAAATTGCAAAGAAGCCAAGGTGTCAGTGAGTACAGTTTCCTACACAATCAAAAGGCACTTGGAAACTGGAGGAAACCCTGAGAGGAAGAGATCTGGCAGACCCAAATCCACAACACAATCAGAAGACCAAGTTTCTGAGAGTCAACAGCTTGCGTGATAGGTGGCTCACAGGACAGCAGCTTCAAGCACAGCTTAACACTGGTCAAAGTTAAGAAGTCTCAGTTTCAACTGTGAAGAAAAGATTTCGAGCTGCAGGTTTGACAGGTCGAGTGGCAGTAAGAATGCAATTGCTGAGATGGCAAAATAAGAAAAAGAAGCTTGTCTGGGCCATGAAGCACCACCAGTGGACTACTGAAAACTGGATGAAAGTCTTATGGTCCAATGAATCAAAATTTGAAATCTTCGGTTCATCACGCAGGGTTTTTGTATGCTGTCGAGTAGGCGAAAGGATGGTTCCTCAGTGTGTGACACAAACTGTCAAACATGGAAGAGGCTCTTTTTCTCTGATGATCTGAGGAATGATCATCAGGATGATCTCTGATGATCTGATGACGTGATGATCTGAGGCTCTTTTGCTGGATCCAGAGTTGGCGACTTGCACAGAGTGACTGGCATCCTTAACCAAAAGGGCTACCACAGCATTTTTCAGCGTCACGCAATACCCTCTGGTCGACGCCAAGTTGGTCAGGGGTTCATCCTATGGCAAGATAACGACCCAAAACATACCCCCAGGCTATGTCAGAACTACCTTAGAAGAAAAGAACAAGAAGGTAGGCTTCAAATCATGGAATGGCCAGCAGTCTTCTTCTTCTTCTTTCGGCTGCTCCCGTTAGGGGTCGCCACAGCGGATCATCCGTATGATCCGCATAGTGATTTGGCACATGTTTTACGCCGGATGCCCTTCCTGACGCAACCCTGGTCGCCTCTTACAATACAGGGATATGGTACACCTATTTTAACCGGGGTATACACCGGCCCAGTACACTGGTACTCATTTCGCCGACCTCGGAAGGATGACAGGCTGAGTCAACCCCCTGGTGTATTAATTTAGTGGCCCAACGGGACTTGAACTCAGGACCTTTTGGATCCCAAGCCGCTGCCCTAACCACTGCGCCAACACCAGGCTCCATGGAATGGCCAGCAGTCTCCAGAGTTAAACCCCATCGAGCTGGTTTGGGATGAACTGGACAGAAGGGTGAAAGCAAAGCAACCTTCAAGTGCAACACATTTGTGCAAACTTCTGCAACAGTGTTGGGAAGAACTTTCCAAACAAAATTTAATTTCCATTGTAGAAAGAATGCCACGAGTATGTTTGGCTGTTTTATCTGCAAAGGTGGCTACTTTGATGAGGCAAAAGTTTAGATTAAATTTTGTTCAACAAAACGATTCCATGATTTCTTTTTTTATCTGCAATTGTTTATTTGTTCTATGCTTTAATTTCAGAGTACATTGAAACATTAAACTGCTTAAATTTCAGTAAAAACTGGAAAAATGGGAGTGTTCTAAAACTTTCGACCAGTGGAGTATATCGCATCCATGATATCTCAAAAAAGTTGTGGACGGATTCAGCCAAAACTTGGTGGACAGATTGGGTGTGTGACAAGGAATAATTGATTCAATTTTGATCAAAATCCAGATCCAGATACAAGAATTTGTGTTTTTTTAAAGAGATTCCCCACCATTGAGAGATGGGGCCAAAATGATGTATAGCATGACATCTAAAAAAGTTTTTGACGAGTTCTGACAAAACTTGCTGAATGATTTTGGTAGGTGACGAGCAAGCCGATTACATTTTGGTTCAGGTCCAGATCCAGATCCAGTCTATCAGTGGGATACAAAATGTAAACTGTTCAGCCTGGCAGAGGTATGCGCTCTACCGAGTGCCGTTCTAGTTAACCTCCGTCATCGAAGATCGGAGGTTACTGTTTTCACCCTTCTGTTTGTTTGTTTGTTTGTTTGTTTGTGTGTGAACAGTATTACGGAAAAACTCCTCGACGGATTTCGACGAAACCTGGTGGGGGGATTATGCCATTAGATTTTGGACTTGGTCCAAAATCCAATATGGCCGCTATGGCGGCCATTTTGAAAAAATATTTGAATTTTTTTTTTTGCATTTCTACATGTTTTAAGTGATTTCCAACCCCCCCCCCCCAAAAAAAAATTGTAAGAGAAAAAAAAAATTTGCAACTTTTTTTTCAACAAAATTTAGATTTTTTTTTTTGCATTTCTACATGTTATAAGTGATTTCCAACAAAAAAAATGCCAAAATTATAATTGCGGCTGATTTTGGAACTTCAGGTGGATATACCCATGTAAAATCAATTTCTGTCTCAAGGAATCTAGTTATTACGAATGAATTGAGTATGTAAAAGTTAAAAGTAAAAGGGAAAGTTGCAAACTATAACTCTGTGAGCACTGTTGACGTCAAATTGAATGAATGGGATATCAGGTTCACTTGAGTGACCCAGCTGTATTGGCGGCGGAGATTTTGCACTCTACCGAGTGCTCCCCCTCTAGTTACACATGCGATGCAACTCTATCATGTATTATTTGTATTTCACACCCAGATTTTACTCTGTTTCCATCACTATTTCCAATATGGTACAGTTTTTTCTGAAGTTCGTTCCTCACACATGTAATCATTTATTGAACAGTAACAGTACATTTCTCTTTATTCATACTAATTATAGCTTTTTCTTTTATTTATTTTACTCTTTATTTGTCTTTCTTTATCTATTTGTCTAGGGAGAAGTGAATTATTGCCGAAAATTTTCTGTAAGGCTCACTTGGCTGTGCCTGGATGGGTTTGAGGGTTGAGGAGTATCAGTTGAAGCCTCAACCCTATCCAGGTTCCTCCTGATGACACATTCATTGCTCTATACTTATTTGGTTCCTTCTGGTGACTCCAAGACAATATTCGGTTCCGTTTAATACATAAAGCATTATATTAACATTTAAAGGATGTTGTATATGATAGCAATTCTACAACACCCTGTACTTTTTCTTAATCGCGTCCCAAAATAGTTGTCCTTTCACCTAAAGAAGAACCATTCCTTTCACATCTTCAGGTGCATAGGACTGCCGAGGTAGTTTTCCATTGGCGAGGGGATACCGTCTTGGACAGGTCAGCATTCCCACGCAAGATCCTCAAATGGTTCATTCTTCCAAGTAAGCTGGTACTCATTTTGCCGACCTCAGAAGGATGACAGTCTGAGTCAACACACCAGGTGTTATGTTAACAGAACAACAGGGGGCTCAAACTCAGGACCCCAAGATCTTAAGGAAACCACCTTAACCCATTAAACCAGCACCAGGCTTTATCTGATGTAACAACCTAATTAACTTCTAAGTAATGGAATTTTTCCAACACTCCAGATCATCAGCTGGGCTCTGTTCTTCACAGAGGTTTCAACACAGTATGGGAAATGCAACTTAAAAGGAAAGGAAGCAGAGTGGTGTGACATCAGTGCCCCTTTCTGCTGCAGGTCACTGCTATCAACAAGTTTGGCCCTCCAGCAGAGGTGGTTGCAGCCCAAGATTACATCACCAACAAGGTGTTTGCTCTTCTACAGCCACAGAAGATCTACCACAGGTAATTGTCAAAGAAAAGAAAATCTTAAACCACCTGTCCAAGATAGCTTGGTCTCAACTATTTTGATATCGATCATTTTGAAGGCAGACCTCATTTTTAAAAAAGGGAAGGTCACGGCAAGTTTTCAAGTGGTAGGCTGTCTGCAGCCACCCGGAGTGTCCCTTATGAGCCTTTCGCAGAACATTGGTTCTGTTGTAAGCTCTTGGTCACAGGCTGACAAATGGGGGTTTGTGAGTTTTTGAGGGTTCTTTCTGCCTTACAGGTTGGGTTACTGTTTCTGCAGTGTCTGCTAAAGGGTACCATTTAAGTCAGTATTCCCACAGGTTTACCACCAGAAATCTAGAGGCCCAAATCCTGGTATAGCATTTTGGGAAGCTGCCTCATCATCTGGTGCATAATCTCATCCCCTTCCCTGCCAGAATATGACTGGAACCGCACCGAGCACGGGATTTTGGGAGGCCCTTCAGAGGCCACTAGTTTGCACTGTCGGTGCCATCTGGAACGCTCCTTGTTTGTCTGCAAATTTCTCTGAAGCCCCTCACCCCATCCTTATTTTACTTGTCTGCAGTATCCCAATTCTGATTATATTTCCCCATTTTCTTTCTTTGCTTTTCCACCCATGGGGGCCTCCTTGGTTTTTTGGCCAGACCCTTCCCTTGTGGTGTTAATAAAAAAAAGTTGTATTGAATTATTTCAATTGTTTAAAATATTATTGTTATTAATTAAAAGCACAAGATCATTCAGAACTCACCTTTGAAATTTGTTACTCCACCGACCCTTTCTAGCACCCCATTCTCCATCAACTGCCCATACCCTATGTTGGTGCTAACAGGCCCATTGGCTGGAGGAAAACAAGAGCTAGCCCAGCGGCTGTGTGAAGAGTTTGGAGAGTACCTCGGCCTTGGGTAAGAGTGCTGTGCTAGATAAGCAAGACAGAACAAATGGCTTTGATTGCATGGGGATGGGAGTAAAGCATTGTATGCAAATTACATCAGTATTACATCAAAAGCAGTCCATCACACTATTATGTTGAGGCGTATTGGGGATTTGATAGGTCAGGAAACAATAAACATAACAGATCATGGAAGGGGTCGATATCAGATGAGGATTGTGTGGAGACTTCACCAGCACAGTTCATTGTTTTACAGTTATCTTGAAAAATTAAAGATGCTCGCATACCATTATCATGTATAAATAACGAGACTGACTGAAGGATTTTGTCCCAGTGGAATACAACAGTAATCTGTTTCACAATAATAGCTCTTTCACATGTAGTTGTACCAACCATAGAATGCGACCTTCTCTCAAACCAGCGAAGTTCTGCTGAAAAGTAGTTACATTGCCATCTACAGAAAATAATGATGCAAATACATTTCTTAATCCTTAATGCGCGCCTCAGAGAATGGGAATCATTAAGTGGTGACAAAAACATTGTTGCATGCACACAGCAAATTCCATCAAGAGAGCAATAAGACAGATAGACAGCAAAAAACCCAGTCCAGATAGCAATTTACAAAGAGAGATAAACAGTCAATTAATTGTGCGTGCCTAAACACCCGATTTGTTGTGCGTGCCTAAACAGCCGATTAGTTGTGCGTGCCGAAACAGCCGATTTGTTGTGCGTGCCGAAACAGCCGATTGGTTGTACACGCCGAAACAGCCGATTGGTTGTGCGTGCTGAAACGGCCGATTGGTTGTAGGCGCCTAAACAGCCGATTGGTTGTACGCGCCTAAACAGCCGATTAGTTGTGCGCGCCGAACCAGCCGATTGGTTGTGCGTGCCGAAACAGCCGATTGGTTGTGCGTGCCTAAACAGCCGATTAGTTGTGCGTGCCTAAACAGCCGATTGGTTGTGCGTGCCTAAACAGCCGATTGGTTGTGCGTGCCTAAACAGCCGATTAGTTGTGCGTGCCTAAACGGCCGATTAGTTGTGCGTGCCTAAACAGCCGATTAGTTGTGCGTGCCTAAACAGCCGATTAGTTGTGCGTGCCTAAACAGCCGATTAGTCGTGCGTGCCTAAACAGCCGATGAGTTGTGTGTGCCTAAACAGCCGATTAGTTGTGCGTGCCTAAACAGCCGATTAGTTGTGCGTGCCTAAACAGCCGATTAGTTGTGCGTGCCTAAACAGCCGATTAGTTGTGCGTGCCTAAACAGCCGATTAGTTGTGCGTGCCTAAACGGCCGATTAGTTGTGCGTGCCTAAACAGCCGATTAGTTGTGCGTGCCTAAACAGCCGATTAGTTGTGCGTGCCTAAACAGCCGATTAGTTGTGCGTGCCTAAACAGCCGATTAGTTGTGCGTGCCTAAACAGCCGATTAGTTGTGCGTGCCTAAACAGCCGATTAGTTGTGCACGAGTTAGTTGTGTGATAAGCCGATGTGCTTACACTGAACAACAAAAATTTTTTACTGGAGATGTGTAAAGTGATTTAGACTAATTTGGGTACGCTGATTTCAAAAATCATAACCGTTTTGCTGTATCACGTCAGGATTTTCAGTAACAGAAATATTCCCATTGCCTAGAAGTCAGGATTTCAATGAAATTTACAAAAATACATTTATTCATTTATTTCATCATGAATGCTTCAAAATTATAGAAATTACAGAAAAACTCCACTAGAATGTAATTAAAAATGCTTTAGGCATTTGGCTTTGCGTTTGTGCTGCTCTGTGTCAGTTTCACGATGCAGGAACCAGCAGAAATCGCCCATCATGTTCGGGTTGTGCCGCCCTTGGTAACGCGTCTCCATGAGTGAAATCTCTTGGTGGAATCGCTCGCCGTGCTCGTCCGAGACTGCTCCCAAGTTGTCAGGGAAGAAGTTCAGGTGCTGGTGTAGGAAATGGATTTTCAGGGACATCCTGGAGCCAAGTTTCCTGAAGGACTCCAGCAGCTGCTGCACTATTTCTTCATAGTTGTCCGCGCGCTCGTTCCCCAAGAAGTTGTCCATCACAGCTTTGAAGCTCCTCCACGCTGCCAGCTCTTTGGGGTTTAGAGTTGTCGGAAAAGTTTCGTCCTTCATAATCTGTCGGATTTGCGGTCCAACAAAGACACCAGCCTTGATCTTGGCCTCCGACAAGGTGTTGCCAAACTTTTCCTTGAGGTATAAAAACCCACGCCCATTCAGATCCATTGCCCGTACAAAACTTTTCATCAAGCCGAGCTTTATGTGGAGTGGTGGAAGGAAAACCTTGGCTGGGTCGACAAGGGCGACATGCTTCACGTTGTGTCGACCAGGTACATGCTCTTTTCGCTCTTCCCAATCTTTCTTCGTCCAGTGATTCTTGTCGTCTCTGCTATCCCAGAGACAAAGGAAGCACATGTATTTCGTGTAGCCTGACTGCAGCCCTAACAACAGCGCCACCACTTTCAAGTCTCCGCAGATGTGCCAGTTGAAGTCATTGTACTTGATGGAATCAAGCAGCTGTCGCATAGTTTCATAGGTCTCTGTCATGCCGAACGCGTGAGCCAGTGGGACTGATGGTTTCTCGTTGCCATTGTGGAGCAAAACAGCCTTCAAGCTGTTCTTCCCCGAGTCGATGAAGAGGCGCCAGTCTGCAGGATCGTGATCACACCCAAGTTCTTTCAACAGACCGTTGATGTCACTGCAGAATGTCATCGTGTCTTCCATCTCAAAGAACTCAGCCATGTCTCTGTGACGTGCTCTGAACAAGGATATCTTGGTGTTAGGTTCAAGTAGATTCCACTGCTGCAGCCTTGATCCAAGCAGCTCTGCCTTCGCCTTTGACAGCGAGAGATCTCTTAGAAGATCATTTAAGTCTCCCTGGTTCAGAAGGTGTGATTCTTGAGTGTCGGGTTCAAAAGGTTCATCATCACCATCCTCTTCACCACTGCTTACAGCTATGTTCTGATCAGCTGGAGGTGTTGGAACGGGGTTCTCGTCATCATGAGGCACAGGTTTACGAGCAGAGACGCAGTCAGCGTACTTGATGTGACCTTTATTCTTCTTGTTGAAGCCGGCGATGCTTGTGCAGCAGAAATAACAATCATCATGATGATTCTGCGGCTCACGCCATATCATGGGCACCGCAAATGGCATGCTCGCGCGCTTGCCCACCAACCACTGAGTCAAGGTTGTGTGACAGCTTGTGCAGCAGATGTGTGGTGCCCAGCTCTGTTCTTGGTCCCCCACCTTACACCCGAAGTAGTGAAAGTAGGCGGCCTTCATTTTCACTGCTGTAGATATACTTCGCTGTTGATCTTTTTTGGTATACCGACCACAGACATAACAGAAGTTGTCAGGATGATTGGTACAGGAACGCCTACTCATCTTTATCTGAAAGAAAGAAATATAACACAAGTTAACAACAATTGTACGAAATAGACATGTTAAAGACATATGTAAATTTCATTGAAATCCTGACTTCTAGGCAATGGGAATATTTCTGTTCCTGAAAATCCTGACGTGATACAGCAAAACGGTTATGATTTTTGAAATCAGCGTACCCAAATTAGTCTTAATCACTTTACACATCTCCAGTAAAAAAAAAATTTTGAAATTTGTTGTTCAGTGTTATCACATGTAAGGTCTGATAGGATGGTGCAGAGGTCATGGTGTGTTGAGCTTTGAGCTGTCTAATCTGGGTGGGGTTCTGGACCCAACCATAAACTGTCAGATTGGTGCTTCGGAAACAGGACGCAATGCATCACAAAGTATCCCAAGTCTTGGATCATTTAAAATATCCCTCACTAGATTTGCACAAATATTTCTTAAGCAGAGTGTCTCGTCTTCCAGCTTCAGTGGACGGTAAAGAACCTACGGTGTCTTTTGCGGAGAAGGCGAGCTCTCGCCGGCATCCTGAATGAATAACAAATTCCAGCCTAAATCACCTTCAGTCTCCAACCTAATCTGAGGATTCTTGATTAGAAAATTATTCGTCAAATTCACTTTCTGACGAGTCTGAAGCGAGTTGTTCGGCCATTATCCATTGTGTGCTGAGACAATCTTTCCCTCAATTATGTCACGCAGATGACGTAATGATCATCATGGTTTTCTGGAATTTTAGGGGCGGTACCCACCGGGTTCGCTTTGTTAACTGCAACACCCCAAAAATTATTGGTATTAAAAGCATGTTCAGTTGTTTGTTTATTACTTAAAAATCAATATAATCACATGAAAAAAAAATCTGATTCTGTGGACCTTTAAAATGCAAGGAACCCAGATTCAACTTCCTTGGACCATGTGCATTTGTTCTAATGCCCTTCTAATTCATGTTAAAGTACACTGTGATGTCAACTGTATGTGTCCTACATATGATTTACAGTACCTTCAGAAAGTATTCACACCCCTCGACTTTTGTCACATATTCTTGTATCACAGCCTGAATTAAAAATGGATTAAATAAAAAAAATTGTCACCGATCTACACAAAATACCCCATAATGATAAAGTGAAACATGTTTTTAGAAATTTTTACAAATCAATTAAAAATGAAAAGTTGAAGTGTCTTGCATCAATAAGTATTCCACCCCCGAGTCAATACTTTGCAGAAGTGCCTTTGGCAGTGATTGCAAGTTCGATTCTTCTTGGGTATATCTGTATCAGCTTTGCACATCTGGATTTGGGGATTTTCTCCCATTCTTTTTTGCAGATTTGCTCAATCTCTGTCAAATTGGATGTGAAGCATTGGTGAACAGCAATCTTCAAGTCTTTCCACAGATTCTCAATGGGATTCAAGTCCGCGCCTTGGCTGGGCCACTCAAGGACTTTCACGTTCTTGTTCTGAAGCCATTCCAGTGTTGCTTTGGTTGTAAACTTGGGGTCCTTGTCCTGTTGGAACAGAAACATTTGCCATAGTCTCAGGTTTCTTGTACTCTGAAGCAGGTTCTCCTCAAGGATTTGCCTGTATTTGGCTCCATTCATTGTTCACTCTATCCTTAAAAGTCTCTCAGCCCCTGCCGGTGAAAAGCATTTCCACAGCATGATGCTGCCACCACCACGCTTCATGGTAGGGATGGTATTAGATAGGTGATGAGCTGTGCTCGGTTTCTGCCACATGTAGCACTTTGCATTCAGGCGAAAGTTCAATTTTCATCTCATCAGACCACAGACTCGTTTGCCTCATGCTCTCGGTCTTTCATGTGCCTTTTTGCAAACTCCAGGTGTGCTGTCATGTGCCTTTTTCTCAGGAGCGGCTTCCGTCTGGCCACTCTCCCATAAAGCCTAGATTTGTGAAGTGCTGCAGAGACCGTCATCCTTCCAGTAGGTTCTCCCATCTCAACCAAGGAACTCTGTGGTTCTGTCAGAGTGGTCTTTGGGTTCTTGATCACCTCCCTGACCAAGGTCCTTGCCCAGTTTGGTTGGACAGCTAGCTCGAGGAGGAGTCTGGTTAGTTCCATATTCTTTCCATTTCCTAATGATGGAACTCACTGTACTCTTGGGAACTTTCAACACTCCAGAAATTGTTTTATACCCTTCCCCAGATCTATGCCTCCTCACAGTTCTATCTCAGAGTTCTACAGGAAATCATTTGAACTTCATGGTAGAGTTTCTGCTCTGACATGCACTGTCCACTGTGGGACCATATATAGAAAGGTGTTTCTTTCTAAATCATGTCCATTCAATAGAATTAGCCACAGGTGGACTCCAATCAAGTTGAAGAGACATCTTGAGGATGAATAAAGGGAATTGGATGCACCTGAGCTCAATTTGGAGTGTCATAGCAAAGGGGTTGAATACTTATTGACGCAACACATTTCAGCTTTTCATTTTAATGTATTTGTAAAAATTTCGAAAAACATGTTTTCAGTTGGTCATTATGGGGTATTTTGTGTAGATTGGTGACAAAATTTTTTATTTTAATCAATTTTAAATTCAGGCGGTAACACAACAAAATGTGACAAAAGTCAAGGTATGTGAATACTTTCTGCAGGCAATGTATGTACAAGCTCCCCCATTAGCCTTGGATAAGTGTCGAAAAAAACACCACCAATCATGTCTCTCATCAATAGTGGAAACTGTGGCCAATAACTTATTGACCACAGCCGTTTGTAACTGGAGATGTAAATAAGGAAAATGTAACAATTTGCATAAAAATGTTAATTAGCTGTTACAATGGGGCTGCAGAGCAGCTTTGAAGCTGTGCCCATCAGAGGTGTTTTTTAAGGCCAAAAAGGATTGCCTTTTTGTTGTTTGGTGATAACGTTTACAGCCTTGCTCGAGTAAATTCCATGAGCGAGCTGAGATTATAAAAAATGATAATGAAGGTAAATTCATGCGATTAGTTTTCTTTATAGACAATAAAACAGGTGCCTATTATGCAAAAAGCATAAAAGTGTGCCAGTTTTTATTTGAAGCAAAGTTTATTCATTCTATTATTTGGCATCACGACTTGAATTCAGTTTGAATGCTGGAAATGCACTCAGGATGCGTCACACTACGAGGCAGCCATACCCAGGAGAAGAGGAGGGCAGGGAATACCACTTTGTGACCGCAAGGAAGTTTGGGGACATGACACTGCAGGTAAAGCAAAAGGCAACACAGCTACATGTGATGTCACAACTGTCATGTACTTTTGTTTCATGCTTAGTAAGGTATGAATGATTACAGTGAGTCTGCATGCTATACGAATTATATCTCAAAAAAAGTCAACCATTTGTGTTGTTTGAACCAAAGACTGATCTTACCATAAGCTAGCCCACTAGCCCATCCGGAAAGGTTGCATGCAAAAATTTTTGGAAGCAGTGTAGACTCTACAAAGTATTCGTTAAATATAGACAATGAAAGTCATCCCTGTCCCATATACAGAATGTTCTGAGATGCAGAATCATTCATGCAAAGCACAGGTTTGAATTTGACAAACTTTTGACTGAATTAACAAATAGATATGCTTAACATTCTATTTCAGTGTATTGGCTTATTGGTCTATTGCTCTATTTTATAGTTTGGCTTTTAATGCTCTGATCATGTGAAACTAACAAACATGCCTGGTGGTGTGTCCATCCACAGGGTAGGTTCATTGAGACCTCACAGCATGATGGTGAGCTCTATGGATTAAGCATGGATGCCGTAGAAGAATTGGCTGGAAAGGGACTTTCTTGTGTTTTAGATATGGAACTCAAGGTAGAGACCCATGTGCAAGATGATATATATCTCCAATATTTTATGCAAAGTTGACATGCCATTTAGGCTGAAAGCAAAACAAAAGTCAAATAGCAAAAACGAAGAATTCCTCGATCAGATAATTATCAAAATTTTCACTTCACACTATTTGCACAACATAATAATAGAAGGGAGGTGAGTGGGGAAGGGAGTTTTGAAGGGGGGGATGACTCAAAACAGTTGAGAGGCACACTTGTAAAACTCGAACGGGCACTCATAGAGCGCATACCTTCGCCGCCACAATTTTTTTTTCTTGGTACGAGTGTGAGGAACTGGTTTCATATGAATGGTCTTATGACACAAACCACATATCTATAATGTCATGACCCCCCCCCCCGACTTTCGGGGGCTACGGACTAAACAACAATCAACTCACGTCGTTTTGGCGAGTCTTCACTCGCAAGCTCGGTGAATACAACGTTTCAACAAGAGAAGGTAATCTCGTTTGATGCTGGTTTCATGCAAATCGAATAAGAATTGACTGAGTTATGCCGAAAACCGCATATTTTTCAAGGGCGTGACCCCCCCCCCCGACATTTTACCCCAACCGGTGACATGTGTTATGACGTCATTGTGTCACAAGATTGGGCATTAAATTCTGAACATTTTGGTGCTGGGTTCATGTAAAGCGGACAAGAATTGACCGCGTTATGACAAAAACCGCATATTTTTCAAGGTCGTGACCCCCCTGACATTTGACCCCTAACCGGTAACAAGAGTATGGGCGTCATTGTGTCATATTGCATATCACAAGATGAGGCGTTGAATTCTGAACATTTTGGCGTTAGTTGCATGCAAATTGAATAAAAATTGACCGTGTTATCGTAAAAAGACGATTTTGACCTTTTCGTGACCTTGACCTTGACCTTTGACCCGAACGATCCCAAAATCTAATCGAATGCTTCCTGGCTAATAACCAATCATCCCACCAAATTTCATGCAATTCGGTTTAATACTTTTTGAGTTATACGAATCACAAGATTACAAATAAATAAATAAATAAATAAATGAATACACGCCGACCAAAACATAACCTTTCGCAGAATGCGAAGGTAAAAAAAAAAATAAATAAATAAATAAATAAATAACTTTGAGGTTGCTGTAAGTGATGTTCATCAAGATGATAGGAATAACATTGTGATACACTTCAAGAATAAAGAATAAATATGGCTCTTGGTCACAGGACGTGTTAATCTTGAAGTGCTCACAGTTTGAGCCACGGTGCTTTCTCATCTGTCCACACAAAGAAGCCCTGGTCAGCCACATGCAAGAGCAAGGCCTGTATGGGGAGGTTCAGTTGCGTGCAGTGCCATCGCAGATTGACACCTACCTGCAGATGCACAAAGATCGGCCAGGATTTTTCTGCGCTGCCATTCGGAGTGGTGAGATGCAACTATTGCATTTACGTAAATGCAAGCTGGGTTTTGACGCTATGATATTAAACACTACGCTTTAACTGCATTTTATACCATGAGCCTGCAGTCATTTTGCAGCCAAAAGTAGAGTACGATGTAAACATCTTACTCTGTCTCAGTACAGCCACGTGATGAGAGGTTACACTGATTGGATATTGTCCAACCAATAGCACAGTGCCACACTAGCTTTATGCCTATCAAAGTACTGACAGCCACACAATCTTTAGCAGTACTCTGCTCAGGGTTCCCAGGTCAGAAGTTAGAGGTGTGTACAATTTTTTTTTAACCTGCTTTTGTGTTTTATTTTAACAGTACATGAAGCGTGCAACATTGGCCCAACGTTTTCACAAATTGGCAGGCCATGTTGACATTCGACCAAAATCCTGGTTCTGAGTGGCCATAGTAAATTAAACCACATCAGCGAGTGAAAATGCAACAAGGCTTTTCCACTCTACCATCAAGCCACTCCAAAAACCAAAGGTTAAAATGGGAAGCAGATTTCAAAGAGTGAAAGAAACATCAAATCTGGAAGCTTCTCATTGAAGATAAATCGAAATTTCATATCTTAACCGACATACTTTTGCCTGAATACAGAGAGGAGAACAGAGGACAAGGATGAGCCATGATCTTCATATACAAAGACCAGTTACCATCTTTGAGACTCATCTTCGACAGGCTATCCAAATGCTTACTGTTACCAACAATGTGATGCACTGTACAATGGCAAATGACATAGGTGGTGGAAAGATCATCAATGTTCATGACGGTTGCTTAAAATCACCTCCACAACTCATCAGATAATAAAGTGATAAAAGAAGCTGCCCATCGCATGCCATCAACACCTGTTCTATTACTTCTGAACCTTTTTAGTCACTTGTATATCCTCTTGCAATTCATGGTTTCCAACATGTTAAGCCAATAGTTTCACATGGATCATAGCAAGTCTTACACTCGAGTAGAAAATTCTGACGGCTGAATGCTGGTCTTCTTGGGAAAAACAGTCAAGGGTACCATCATTTTATATTTACTGTTGCTTTCCTGGCTTTCTGGAGCTTGATGTTATTTGCACCACCTATTAAGCCGATTATCCACTTTAGTTTGTGAGGAGAGAAAAAGAGCCACCGTTTGACTTTATTCAAACATCTCCAGTGAAGCAATAATGGGGGTTCAATACAAGTGTGCTGGTGTGTCACGACAAACCATTTTGATCTGGGAAATGTATACCTGTGCTGTAACGATCATTAAACTGTATGCAAAATTAAACATTTTCCTGGCAATCATGAAGCTATAATTTGTATCAATGGGCTGCAGATGACTTGGACAAAGCATACCACACTCTGCGCACTCTGGTTTGCGACTACCTTGGTGTTAAAGAGAACCACAATGGATTTCTTGGCAACATTCGAGGTACACTTCGTAAGGCTATATATAAGTATTACTTTCAGGGTGAGTCCTTATGTAAGATCAAGGGTTGGAGGGTCCAAATTCAGAAAATTTAAATCGATAAAATGAAGTTGTGAGTGGGGGGATTTGGGAGGTGTGGGGAAAATTAAGAGAAGGGAAGGATGTTTTTGAAAGCAAATGGGGTAAAGGGGGGAGGGTTTGGGGGAGAGGCAGGAGGGGGTCAAAGTTCCACCAAATGGGCTGTATATTATTTCCATTTTGCTTGGTGTGAGGGCAGCTGATTGATGCTCAAACAATTTTGTTCCATTCAGAAATGTCAAATGTAATTGTTCATAACATAGCATAATCACTACAAAAAGCTATCTTAACAATTGTTGAGTAATGTAAAAGTGCGATTAATTAACTGAAGCCAAATTTATGGCATTGTGATCCATTTGTCACCCAGTGTTAAGAATGGTGCAAGTTCAAATCTAGTGTTCTACATCTTAACATGCAATGTTATTGCAAGAATAAATTGAAAAAAAAAATTCACAACGTGCTTAAAATTGTCTTGGTTCCCCATCTCTACCCCTGTATTACCAAACCTACATTTGTGTGTGATGCTCCATTGACCAACCAAGTCCCGGTTGCATCTCATCAGAAACCACCACTGCACCGTGCAAAGAACTTCATCAATGCCTGGCGCCAGTCATCACAGACGGTAAAACCTCATCCATCTCATCATGCTCAGGCTCTGCTCAGTTCTCCTCGACTTCTGAACAAATTGCTGGTTATGACATATTGAAGGAATGCCTAGCAAATAACATCAGTTAATGGTGGGATAATTGCATCAAGGATAGTTTTCATTTTGGATGATTGGTGCTTGCACTGTCATTTCCACAGGGAAAAGAACAATGACAATGCAGATTGATGGTGAGAAACAGTAAATGTTGGTATTAATACTCTGTTTCTGGTGTTAATACAGTCCACTATTGGTCTCTCTCCAATTACCTGGCCCCGAAGGAGCATAATTCCTTCCAATGCCATCACACAACTGCAAAGTACATGGAACTCAGTCACAAGTACTGTGGGATGCGGGTCTCTTTTCACAGGTAACTTAGTCACATCTAATGTTTTGTAAAACACAGACCTGTATTTGTTCCACAACCCAACAGGGACAATGACACAAAAATACATAAATATTCTGTCCATAATTTGTGTGAGATGATGCCACAAAAGTCCTCAATTTGTATTTGCCAAGTCAATGTAAGCAGTGCCACATCATGCCAAAAGAGCAAAACTACAATAACCAAGGCCTTCTGACAGTCATTCAGCAGTACAACTGAATCATGCCTCGAAACTTACCCAGCTGAAACAGAACATCCACTTATATTATCGATGATCACTGTATCATGACTTTCTAAAAGTTAGGAACAAGGCTATGGGCATGTCGAGGCATAGGTCTGGCTGTGCTTGCAAGAGTTACAGGAACTGCCCCATCCTGACATGACTTGCAAATAAAAATTCAGCAAAATATTACAAAAGGTGGTTTGAGGACAACTTACACTTGAAATGGGCAAGACCATTTATCTGTAGTGAAGAGAGCAAATCATCCATTATTCTCTTCAGCATAGCTCAACAAATTTCTCACAGTTGCTGAAGGGTAACCATCCATCCATCCATTGGGACCATACTCTGTGCAGAGCGTTGGTGCTGCCGAAGCAGTCTCCTTGGCTATTGGGCATAATACTGGACGGATCACCACTCCGACGCAGGATACCAGCAAGCTTGCACTGGTGGTGGTCATATGGCAGCTTAGCTGCCAGGGTAGCTAACATTTCTTGAAGCACGACTGTGTCGCTGATGCAGTGCCCCTCTACCAGTACAGACACTGGAACTGGTACTCATTTCGCCAACCTCGGAAGGATGACAGGCTGTCAACCCCCTGGTGTATTAATTCAGCGGCTGACAGGGCTTGAACTCAGGACCCTAGGATCCCAAGCCACCACCCTAACCACTGAGCCTACACCAAGCTCTAAGCTTGCACTCATTTTGCTGACCTCAGAAGGATGACAGGCAGAGTCAACCCCACCTGCTATTAATTCAACAGCTAAGGGGGATTTGAACTCAGGATCCTAAGATCCCAAGCCCACCGTTTTTACAGCCATTTTTCCCTGCATCCCAAGCCCACCGTTTTTACAGCCATTTTTCCCTGCATCCCAAGCCCACCACCCTAACTATTAAGAAGGGGAACCAGGAAGTTTGAAATGGCAGTTGATATCCCACCCATACATTCTTCTCTCAATTCCCTCATGAGGGTTGGGGGGGGGGGTTGGGCTGTAATTGTTCTCTGAACCTCTCTGTCCATTGTCACACATACCTACTGGATGTGTATCATCTTGATTCATTCCATCCACCTTTTCCTCAGTCGTACTTTACTTCACCAATACCCTTCAGATCCACTGCCGTTACAAGTCCATACTGCCTCAACCTTGACTCAGCACTGGCAAAGCCAGCTGGTTACTTCATCTCATTCATTCAGCAGCCTTGACTCCTGTAACTTCTCTCTGATGTTTCTCACTTTCACTTCCTGTCTAATCTCAGCATTTCATTTCGGTTTGTTGTTTTCTTTTTCCATTTAATTTCGGTTTGTTGAGAACTTCAAACACTGGACAAGGCAGTCAGAAGACTGACATTTGTCAAGTTTACAATAATAAAACAAACCTACATACATGTATTGAAAGAATAATAATCATATAAAATTGCATGAATATTTATATTATGCATTTAAATAAATGTAAAGAATGAAAATGCAAATGGGCCAGAAAGCAAAAATGGAGACATTTTAAATTGCAACAAAAGGTGTCCAAGCTCGGAGTCCCCACGGCTCAAAGCTCACTCAGTCAGGGCACACAGGGTGTTGGCATCAGCAACGAGATCACCTGCACCATGTCTGTAAATGTCGAGCAGGACCTGCGAATGCCCAAGGTGCACAGAGCGAGCACTGATGCGGTCCTTGCGCCCAGGCCCCACAAACAGGCCGCAGGAACAGACCTGCAGACGCAGAGCAGCAAGAACTACCGGGCCACAACCAAGGACAATGTGTCCCTGCACATCAACATGTATTTTCCCTATGAGATGTATTTGGGGTTCAGTATTCTGGACAATCGTGGACCTTCTGGAATACTACTGCCAAACCGATTTTAAAGGCTTTGACTGGTACATACTTGATTCAGTGAAATTGACCCTTCGGTCAAAAATATTGTAACGCACTGTCAGTTTCTATAACTTCGAGCTGAAATATCTAAAACAGGATTTGAGATACTCCTTCCAAAACAAAAACAAAAAGAAAAACTCGGTGATCCATTAGTGTACAGACAAAATTACTCGAGAAAAAGTTTGATGTCCATAGCAGAGGTGACAGCAGAGGAACACCAAGGAAAATGGTTCAGGAGCTAATTGGGGCCAGACTGTCAGCCATGCGGAGCAAGGTGACATCTTTGGCGGGAAGCCGATGTCATTTGCTTTGATGAAATATGCACAAATAACAGTACTTTATCTACTATTGGACATTGAACCAGTGTTTATACGGCACTTCATGATCATATTTTATTAGCAAACACATTCCATTTTCCCTCACTCATCACACTTTACGATACCTAATGAAACCGATCGATTCATATGCAGTAGCACTGGGACATGAATTAATTATGATGTATATTTTATGATATCAATTCATAGTATTTAGTATGCAGCAACACAAATGAATGCAACAAAATACTGTACCAGCATTTCAGATTAATCATCAGCCCCATCGTCGTCAACATTGACACCTCACAGGTGCTGTTCTTGTTCAGTGGCGTATAATTTGTACAATTCTTACACCCACAAAAATTGTTGCAAGACAAACCCGACCTATGAGGTGAGCACAGCCCTCCTTCACAATAAGTTTTCACACAGTTACAATGCACATTCTCTTTTAGGACACACTCTGGGGCACATCCATTATCATTCATGTGATAGACAGTTCATTGTTTGATACTGTCCATCCATGTCCATTGGGGGATGGGAAATTTATCATATCAGGAGATGACCCTTAGAAACCAAGTAAACAATATCTTGGCATATTGATGTCAATGTGACATTGGTGTCATCATCTATTTTGACAAAGTTTGTCTATAAAGAATCATCTGACAGTCCAACACTCCAGGCAAGGTTATACAGTTCAATAGGGATGGTATCTTCAGCAGATGCAAATGGAAGATCTGTGGCAGTCGGTGGCCAAAGACGGTCCAGACCAGGTGTTCTTTGCAAGGCATTCTTAAAGATGAGAGCTGCTTGGTAGATATGCAAAGTTTCATTAACCTTCGGTGCTGAAGCTACTGAATGATGACTTAATTAATTCTCGATAACTCGGACATCACTGTGCATGATTTTGGAGGCCATTTTCAGATGGCTACCAGCAAATGTTACCAAGTACCATTCACTGCACAGCTGCGTTTACCTAAAGTCTGTGAGGGTAGCTCCTTCTCTTTCAGCACATTTCAAAAATAAAGTGATGAGCTTGGTCATCCAGAATACTTCACGATTCTTGATTCGTTCCTCCTTTGACCGTACTGTGAAATGAAGTGTAGGCTGTGGCATAGTTGGCAATGAAATTATATAAATATAATATCAGATCGTGCCCATCCTTAATCGTGGACATAAACTTACTGTTGCATTAAAAACGATTATTTTTACCTCTCAGGTGCAGTTCTTGGTTTCTGTTTATTCAAAAGGAATCTGCAATATTCCTTGTAGCAAAGTTTGTGATATCTCACTTCAAGGGAGACAGTCTTTTTTTTTTCTGACATACATGAGGAATGCTTTTATTGTGTTTCAGTGTGGCAGCTTCCAGTAGTTTTCCTGAAAAGTTATCCACGTTGACATAAAATAATTTGCATTTACCCTTTTCACTCATTCAGGAAGTTTTATAGTTTCACACTCTTTGAAGATTTACTGGCTAATTTACTAACCTGCTGTCAATGTCTCAGCTCGCATCAAGGTGTCTAGGTGTCTTTCGTTGTTTTACGAGACACTCTCATGTAGCGGTCCACCTCCTCGCAAATTATACACACTGCAGGCAGGACATCTGCTCGGTTATGAAGACTCGACTCGAACGCAATTTTTTTCCACGGGCTTTGCTTGGGATGAATTACGTATAAAGTAGATGGACAGAACTAGAACATTCAACTCTGACCACTCAAAAATCAGAGGAGGCAGACCACAGATTCCTCCTTCGTCACTTTTCCTCACCAAGTTCGATCAGATGCTTTTTAATAAAATGCCGATAACAGGTGGCATGAAAATCTGCTTCAGCAGGAATGTCACCGTATTCAACTTCGATGATATGCTAATGATCTTTGCAATTACACATTGGCAAGTGCCGGCCATTCCTACTCATTTCATCAAACATTCACAATATTTACTCCATCCAATTGGAGTAAATGGGTGAATAAGGTTGTTTTTAACATTTTCGCCATGCATAAAGCACTTCAAAGATGATGTTGTGCTTGACATGATGAATCTGTGACGATTGATGCAACTCCACATTCGTGCACATGATGTGACACAAACACAAACAAGCAATCTGATTGGTTAAAATTTAAAAAGCAGTGCGAAATTCATGCTTCAACATGGAGAAATAGTCCAACCTTAAAGCTTACAAAACATTTAAATTGGCAGGAATCAAGAGTTAAACTATTCGTATATGCTGGATCTTATTTTGTTCTCTGAATACTAATATTTATATTTTAAAACTTCCAACCTCGGAATGAAACTAAACGCTAAATGGTCTCAGGTTGCAGCCTAGAAGGGTAGTTTAAGAATTCTGACGAAAAATCTATTAATGCTTCTACAAATGAGGACATTTGTAAAATAAATTTTAAAAAAATTGGGGGGGGGGTGGGGAGGGAGGGTGCTCACACACCAAACAGCCTGGTATAAAAAACATTGGGGCACATCAGTGGTATAAAATGCAAACACTGAAGTGTTTAAAAAAAGCTGAATATCGGCGAATGATCCATCGGTAAAACCGATATAATCGGTCTGGCTCTAGTTATTAGAAAATATTTTCTGTTTGGTTCTGAGGCCACAAAATAAATTATACTACATTTTTGCATTTATTGGTAAAAGGAGAAGCGTGTGTGTGTGTGTGTGTGTGTGTGTGTGTGTGTGTGTGTGTGTGTATGTATATATATATGTGTGTGTGTGTGTGTGTGTGTGTGTGTGTGTGTGTGTGTGTGTGTGTGTGTGTGTGTGTGTGTGTGTGTGTGTGTGTGTGTGTGTGTGTGTGTGTGTGTGTGTGTGTGTGTGTTATATCCACTGCCACCATTAACTTGTATAAACAGGAAATGGTACGAACTCAACACCTCTCATGCATGGATATTTCTCGTATGTCCTATATTTCTGTGAGTCCGATTTGCATTCAGAAACGGAATAATTTCACGTTCGTAATGGCAGGTTAAAAGCACCCAGCGAGCCGAACCGAGTCACGAAAAACGCACACACAGGGCATGCGCAAAACGCCTCATTTAGCATTCATACATCATTTTGAAAGTCGGTATTCTTGAGACAGCTTGAAATAGTTTCATTGGTGTACCTGATCATAATTGACAATGCATGGACTTGTCCGACTAGGGATTGACCAGGGTCTGCACACGAGATGGCTTTCAACACTATTACCACAAGCCATCTTCGATGGTGCTCTGCATATTGCCGTTATTGTCAAGGAAGAAGCTTCATGACGTATGTCTGAATGTGTTGAAAACCCCCTTAAGCCTCACTTGGTCCAGGTCTTTCGAACAGGCACATTTGGCTGCATATGAGGGTTTATATTAGGCAGACATGAACATTCAAAATTATTGGTCATTAAGCATAATATAAACATACCTTTTGAGATCATAATAGGTCTTTTATTTGGTTGGGGGGGGGGAGAGGTATCTGAATACACCTACACCCCCAGCCTACCCAAGGCCAAGTTCAGCACCTAATGCTTTCAATATCCTCTGGTGTAGGCTCGCCACTTGGCTTCAACCACAATCAAACAAAGAGCAACATTACTGACATTCATGTGATGCTGAGGCAATATTACCTTCCCTCCCCTAATTCCATAAAGATAATTCATGGGTTTTCAATAATGTGGAATTAAGCAGAACATCTCATAGTGCTGACAAAATATATATGTAAACAAAGTATGAAAAAAAAAGTTCAAACAAGTAAAGAAAAAAAGCCGAATTTTTTTTTGCAGTGATAAAAGAGAACGTGATAAACTTCAAATGTCACCAATGCATCTATCCCTTTCACACATTTTAAACACAATAAAATAGAATGCAAGCTAAAAGCCAAAGACAGTTATGAAACTTCCTTTCTATTGTTTGCAGAAACCATATATTTATATCTCAAACTGGTATGAAATTGTTTCTTACTTCATTTCCAGCATGCCAGTAGAACTACAAAAGCACAAAGAAAGTCAGGCTGGTGGGGGCTCTACCCTGGCCACCCTGCAGCACAATGCACCTTTTTCCCCAGCCATGATGCCCACCAGCCAGCTCATTACCTTCACAACAAACTCCCAAGATATGACTCACTTTATCAAATCAACAACATTGTCAGGTATTGGCACCTCAAACCAGATCATCAATTTAAGACAGATATTACTCAAACTACCATTTGATGCCCAATTAAAATCATAACTTTGTGTTTCTCATTGTGTCCCACTTGCAGCTGCACCTCACCATCACACGTTTACACCCTCATCAGATACAAAGAAAAGCCTTCCATGTGAAAAAGTCTGGAAAAGCATTGCTGTCCCCATGGATGCTGGTTTGTCACGATTAAGCACGCATCTTGGATCTCGGCTCTTATTCCCACAGACAACTCCGTCTTCAACCTATAATGTGTCTCCTGCTCATCATGCCTTTCATTAGGTTTGAATTTCAAGAATCACTTCATTAAATACATAATAGCAATGGGTTCCAAATGAATGTATTTTGGAAAGAGGAAACAAACATATATAGGATCCATTAACATGGTGTGCAGTAAATGTAAAGCCAAGCATTGTAGTTCCACAAAAGTCACAGGATTAAAAAAAAGTTGCGAGTGAAACATAGTCTTGTTGAGGGCTTCATGAAAGCATTCACATTCACTGTTAGCTTCAAGAACAACCAAATACCAATTGCACCCAGGATTCACATCACTTCTCGAATAATTAAGTTGATATTAAGTTTCAAATTTCATTTATTTGTCATTTGCTGTTATATGATGAACTGTATTACACTTCACAAGTATTAAAAATGTTGAAAACACCAATAAACACAGTATATACCCATGGCAATGTAATGTTAATAGCTAAATAGTCAACGATTAAACTGACATTGAAACAAAGTTTTATGACAAGTCATGTTCATCTATCAACGAACACAAAAGATAAAAAAAATCAAAACCGTATAATGTCGTGTGCGTGTGCATAAGACGTCATCAAATATTAAAGAAATACAACGTATTGTATTATAAAATATAATCACAACAAAATGTACAATTAAAAGATAAAAAATTTCATCAGTCATGATACAATATGTAAAGTTGTTCTTTTTCAATACAACTCATACCTAAACCCAAAATATATAAAATAAAATAAAACATTATATATTAAAATTACAATATTCCAACATACATGCATATACACTGTACATCCAAGCTATCAATGTTTGCCCCCACCCCCTTTCAAGAAAAACATCAAATTTAACCAAGTACTACATTCTTTAGATCCATGAACATACATCTTACTTTATCATCGAGATATGTTGTTGGAACTAGAATTGCACTGTTTTGATATCTTGCTGTTATACATTTATCAGTTTTACATTGGCAATTATTTGGCAGCTGCATTAAATAGCTACTGTCATTTTCCAGAGCACCTGTTTGATTTTACACACACAAGGAAATTAGATGCAGGTGGAGGCCATTCGGCCAATCATGCCTGCACATCAACATCACGAAGTAGCAAATCTTATACAGGTCTACTCTCCTTTATTCCAGGATTTTCAAGCCTGTCATCTGAAGGGCCTCGGAGTATCCTAAATACTGTTCTCCAAGTATAAGCAGTCTTTCTCTCTTCTGAACCTTCTCGAAATTGTTCCTATTATCTTCAATAAGTACAGAGTACCATATAGGGGCAGCAGACTCAAGCAATGGGAGAACGTATGACTTGTAAATGAGAATAAACTCCACTTGGGGCACTCTAAACTTGTTCAATCTGCTCAAGATGTGAGCATGTCTCTTGCTCTTATATCTATTTATCCTACTTCAGGTTGTCTGTATCCACATACTTAATTTTTTTGGTTTCTCTCACAACTTTAGAACATTCTCATCAATTATAAGGACTGGCAGATTAAAATAAATTAGCATTTTGTTGGATTCAGAGTAAAATGGTCCTTCTTTGTCCACTTACCAAGGTCTCAAATGTCAGTTTGTACTTTTGAAGGCATATTTGCTGACCTCATTTCACCTATTGTCCAGAAATATACATATTTGTGCCACCTATATGTCCAGAAATCAGTAACCCATGGTATAAGCTCACTTCTCACTCCTAACTCAATCAGCTTACTGAGGGTAACTGTGTAATTGATGGAATCAAATGCTTTGAAAAGTCTGACAATAAAATTACCCACCATATTTGGTTGATCAAAACCCTTGTAGAATTCATGCAGCATTTCAATCAGACAATGTGTGGTTGATGACCCCTTTATGCTACCATACTGGTAGCGGTCAATGGTAGATGAAATGTCATCCTGCATACACTTGGTAACAATTCCCTCACATACCTTTGCACAGTGAGATGTTCAGAAGACCGGTCTTAACTTTGTGATTTCAGCTGTTTTTTCCTTTGGTATCATGATGCTGTTGCATCCTTGGCTAGCCCGAGGACCTTTCCTTCTCTCAGTGATGAATTAAAAATTATCAGTGAAGGAAATGCTAAGTTTGTATGCAAATTGCTTTATAACTCTGTTTGGAGAGTCATCGAGACCATTGGTTTTCCTTATGTTGATCTTAACTCGCAGTACATTTCCCAAACTTCAACTTAGGATGTCTTTTCAGCTGGAAGGTATGAGGGAAGTTCATTTACCATCAGAGGAAGTCGACTTAGGGATGTCAAAGCATATTCTTGATTCATAGCATTAGCTATTTCCTCATCAATTTCTTCTACAAATGTAGGAACAGAAATATGAGAAGGTGTCTGAAGTTTATTCGTAAGTAACTGGACACCTCTATGCCACTTTGTTGGGTCAACTGTCCACAGGTCTCAAAGGGAATAGTCATAAAAGTTAACTTTTGTCAGCAATTTCCTTGCATGTGAGATTCTGAAATCACCACTGGGATGTTGATCCATTTACAAACACTTTCTGGCAATGCTTTATTTTCCCAATCTAAGCATGAGGAATTGGAACATGACAAAACTAAGGAACATGTTGAGGGCATCATGAAGGAGTTGGTGCAATAAAGGCACGGAGTGGCGGTGTATTTAAAATAATTTTATTATTCACAACCGTGTTTATCATTTGACATGTTGTGGGCCTTTGCAGTACTTTATTTTTTTACACGTTTCGTGTAAATTAGTGGATATTCTTTTTTTGCTGACTTCCTTCTCACATTGTAAAATGCAAAAGTACCTCCATACAAGCTCCCAGTTTCCTAGATGCTGGTGCAACATGAGAGTGGAATTCAAAGACCGACCATGGGTTATTTTTTTTTTTCTGTGAAAACTAATGTTGCCAATGATCAGTTGCAGTGGCCAGAATGTGAGCAACAAACAATCTATCCTTTATACTGCTATTGCATTTTGTTTTGTTTTTTAAACCTGTCCTGGTGCTTATATTTTGCAAAAACAAATTTTTCAAAGTTGCAGTATAAGAACTGTATGTTGACAAAAGTGCTCAAAATTATTTCCAAAACACAGCCCAATGCACTGTAAAAATAAACTTTTGGGATGAGCAGCAAAACTTTTGAGAAGCAGAGGAGTTAGCAAAGTTTCCCCTTATCATTCCATGCTTCAAACAACTCCCTAAAACATTCAATTAGCACCACACAATCATCTGTGTTAGACACACCTCTGTTACGATGCCATATATTTCCTCCCCTCAACCCTTCCCCTCACCTAACATCATTGCCTTCTTTCAGTATGGCACATAACTTGATACCATATCCTAAATTAAGTCAGGAAAGTAACAAGTCTAACCAGAGATAGCAGTCCAGACCAAGAAAATCATCCAAATTTAAATCTGAAACAATCCCATCCATTTCTGTATTTTTCTTTTACCCTGAAAATTCCACTTGCTGCTTCTGCTCCAAATCTATACAAAAGCAAAATTTCAAACATTTCCCGATAAGTTTCTCCAACCGTTTCATTTCTCTTGTGCTATTCAGCCTTGCGTGCCAAGGACATCCCTGCCAGGCGGCCAAGTAACCCTGTGTAGAGCAGCGTGCCCAATAAAACGATACTAGTGCCTAACCAGTGCCAGGATGTGAATGGGTTTCCAAAGTACATAATGGAGATTATGAGACTGAAGAACTTGCGCAATGTGACAACAAGTGTGACTGTGAGTGATGTGCACTCTGTTGTCAAAATAAATACGGAGCGAATGCACACATATCTGAAGGACGATTGAAGGAAATCCAAAATAAGGATACACTGCCATTCCCCTGAAACCTAGGAATAGGAATTAGAAACCTGGGAATAGGATTAAACATGCTAAAGCCAGATATTCATTTGAGGCCATTTACATATACTACTACTACTAGTAGTACCAGAACGACTATGACTACTAATGTCCCAATTTTTTACCTCCTATTTCCATTAATCGTTTTAGGCCCAAGTCTTTCACGAGCCAGTTGGACAGGCATGACATCCAACTGAAGGTCACAGAAATTTCGCATTTATCCAGGGTGCCAGCACTAACCCTCCTACTTTTAGTGAAGAACACTGTGAGATCTTAACATTCACCAACTAATGCAAGCAGATGGGGCATCCAGCTTAATGTCCATCCGAGGGATAGCGTACACAATGATATATCACCCAAGCTGTGGAATACCAGGGTCACAGTTTATAGTGGGGCCAAGATTACAATCAATGCTCGACAGCTCAGATGCGAGCTATCCTGCCAGCCCAGGCTATATACATATTAAAAATGCAAAAATGGTGACATTGTTGATCTACCACCTTCATACTTGTATTTTCTGCCTCCTTTCCCTAAATTTTCTTATCTCTCAATTAACATCATTTCCTGACAAACTCTTCATACCTAGCTCTTCAGGTCTTGGAATTGCAGACCACGTGGAGGCAATTCCCTCACATACCTTTGCACATTGAGATGTCAAGATGCAAAGCAAAGGATACTGTGTGATGACATTAATAAAGAGGAAGAGCCACATCTTAGGAATGGACAGACCCAGGACAGGAACAAGCAGAGGCACTGAAAGAGCAAAAAAAAAAAAAAATGCTTTTTTTCCACATTATCATTCACAACAAACCACTGCAATAATTCCTTCAGACTGTAAAAATCAAGATCATATTACTCCTAAATATCCCAAAGTAAAGATCATTATGACAATTACATAACTCTTCTGTCATTGACATTTGGAAGTGATGTTATTACATTGCACACCACAATGATAAAACGATACCCTTTGTTTTATATGATACCGAAACTTATTGCTACCAACCAATTATATGATTCCAATTGCTACCAGCTTCATTAGATTACAATCGTTTTTGTCATCCACAAAGTGATCTGCTTTGGCGTTTGCAGTTCACGCCTCAGCCACGTTGTTTAACGGGGGCTGCCAACACGACAATAAATTTGCATGGTATATTGGAGGGGTGTCACAATGTGATGGAATAGTGAACCATCATGATAGTTGGTAATATGATACAAACCACAACACAGCCTTTGTAGAAAACGTTATTGTTAAATTTGATCTTTGTAACTTTATATCAGCTACGTGAAAGATGTGTTGTAAAAGCGTACCGATTGACAGTGGGAAGCAATTTTAGGTGTTTATACCTTTGTGAGCAATTGGAAGAGGTGACTGTAATTAGGACGTTTGACGCAGCATTAACGTAGGTGATGACACGAGTCAGTGAGTGTCAGCACTGGTCAAAATGTCTTCAATTACACGAGTTGCTGATCAGCACCGCGCTGAGCATGTTCAACCTCTTTTTTTATTTATTTTTTTTACCACCAGTGCAGCAATTAGAATAAAAGCCCCTTGTTGTTGCCGAATAACAGCATCATCACTTATCAAAAGAAAATGTACAATAAACACAAAATAGCATGTGAAAAGATGCTTTACTTACATCACCGGCCCCTCAATGGTGACTAAAGAACATTACGTGGATCCAGAGGGGGTAGGCTTTGTGCGGATGAAATACTTTTATACAGAAAATAATGCAATGGCATATTCCCATTGGACATTTTAGGGAAGAGATCATAATACTGTAAATATTGTGTTGTCAGATGGAGTCACGATATCTATTGTTACACCCCTAATATAAATGTTATGTTCATGCAACATACATATATATATTATTTGGCCTTCTCAGTCATCTTTACCATTATGCTTTAAAAGAGCAGATAAAATGATAATACAAGAATATGGGAGTTACGTACCACTTTGGCTGAACTGCAGGGCATACCTGTAGATGTCTCCAGCAAAGAGTAGGAAGCCAGGCATTGGCAGCGCATGCTATGATAGGTTGGCAATATTAGCCAATGACACAACAGGAGGTGGAAGTAAAGCGGAAGTGGAAGTTAAGGGTCAGTGGAACTTTAAAAAAAATAATACCAATGAAGCAGACATTTAAACATATGGTATCACAATAATAGTGAGCCTGAAATTACCAATTAGCTGCCATAAAAACGAGCCTGTTGCATTGATGATCACACAGTTTTATCGTGAATACCCCAACCACATGGTACAGTGATCTCTTCTGACTGCACTGCACGAATCGTTATATTTGTGCTTTTGAGAGGGGTAAAGAGAGCACAACTTTCTTACATTGTAGAAAAGAGCCTCTTTGGGTAATTTTCCATATTGTTTGTACAACATCTCCTGAAAGATGCCCATGTAAGCAGACATGAAGAGTGCAAATGTGAGCATGCCGATACCTACGGTAGGGGAGATAGCAAGGCCTCGATAAGTCACAAAACAAAACGCATACACTTCTCCATTTTGACATAATAAATCTTCATGTTCTTGTTCATACGTCAAGCCCACCAAAATAGCACACCTTGCACAGTAAAACATGCCAGAGATTTTTTTTTTTTCTGACCCTCACTGAACTTGCTCGCCAAGGGCCAGGTTGTTGCTGGTGATTGCATTTTGGACTGGGATTTAATTCCGAGTTTGCCCGCTGGTTGCATCATCACTGAGAAACAGCTATCCCACGTGCATTACAAGGGCCAAGTAACCAGTTAATATTCAACATGGAATCCAAAGTCAACAGATATTGTCAAAATAATTTGCTTTAACATGGGACGTATCCTTAATTTTAACATTCAGTTTTATACTCCTGGTGTTAGTGGTTGCAGAATAAGGTCAAAATGTCTGTTTGGTGTATTATTGCACGTGTGGTGAAAATCTGAGCTCCTCTTTTTCCACCTCATAAAGCTGAGTTTACCGAACCGGATTTGTCGTGTTTTTTTATTGAATGCCTGGTGTTGGCGCAGTGGTTAGGGCAGCGGCTTGGAATCCAAAAGGTCCTGAGTTCAAGCCCCGTTGAGCCACTGAATTAATACACCAGGGGGTTGACTCAGCCTGTCATCCTTCCGAGGTCGGCGAAATGAGTACCAGTATACTGGGCCGGTGTATACCCCGGTTAAAATATGTGTACCATATCCCTGTGTCGTAAGAGGCGACCAGGGTTGCGTCAGGAAGGGCATCCGGCGTAAAACATGTGCCACATCACCATGCGGATCATACGGATGATCCGCTGCGGCGACCCCTAACGGGACCAGCCGAAAGAAGAAGAAGAAGAAGATTTGTCGTGTTTTTATGTTGTTGGGTCTTTCTCTCGTTGTTTCTGTTGTATCCCGTGCAATATTTTATGTTCATTAGTTTGTTGTTTGTGCTATTCGTTTCATATTGTTCAAGACCTAACATGGCCTTCCCTCGGATAGAAAGTGCATCTTGCTATCTCACTTCTATCCCAGGTATAGTACTTCTATCTCATCAACACTGTCCTATTTCCCCTCATCGCTTCAAAAAATCAAAACAAACACAAAACATTTTTATTTTTTACTCCACGATTCCCATTTCAACTTAAATTTCCTTCTGCTGCTGGTTCTACAACCTCCCTTCTTTTCTCCAAACTGAATCTACGTTAAATCTGTGGTGATTATTCCCTTTCAGTATGCTGGTTAAGATGATGCTTAAACCAGAACAAGAGAAATCCCACTCACATACACAATTTAATGACGTGTTGTGGATGAAGTCCAGCTGACAATTACTCCTTCGGTGTCTCCCCAGCGGTTGGTGAAGAAAGAAAGATTTAATGGCTCTGAGCCGCTGCGGCTTTAGAATGGCAACAAAAATGGCAAGCAGGAAAGGAAAACTTGTTCTTTGCAGTCGTGGTTGTTTAACCAAACAAACGAAATCCACTTCGCTCAATAGTCTTGATAAAAGTCAAACCAAAAGTCACTATGAAATAATAACATGTTGAGTGATTCATGAATAGGGATGAGAAAGGCTTGTACGTGAAGGCGTGCACGCTTCCAACATGTTGTCACGAAAAACTCCCACGAGTCCTCGGCCTTTTTAACACCCTGTGTGTTGATTGGCTCACCAGAAAGATGCAACTGATTGGCTACCAGAGTTCACGTGTTTGAAAAATTCATGAATGACTGAGAAAATTAGCGAGTCACAAGCCTGGTGTTGGCTTAGTGGTTAGGGTGGCGACTTGGGATCCTTGGGTCCTGAGTTCAAGCCCCGTTGGCCGCTGAATTAAAATACAGCAGTAGGCTGACTCAGCTTGTCATTCTTCCGAGGTTGGCAAAATGAGCACCAGTGTACTGTTAAGGGAGACACTGCATCAGCGGCATAGCCACGTCCCAACCAATGATGCAACCAGCAGCCACAGGCTGCACTCGATAGAGAAAGAGTGAGTCACGACAAATCCAAATGCTTCTTCTTCCTTTGAAAGCATTTAAAATCAATTTAAAAATGCATTTCAACCCTTGGATGTGTTCTATATAAATGCTAAACTTGCTTTCCTTCTCCACCACGATATGTCTCCACTTCTTCTTCTTCTTCTTCCTTCTCTCCACAAGGATTATTTTTCAGACCTGTTTGTCAGCTCTGTGCTTGGTCCCCCAACTCTCCCTCCGCTCATTCAGTGCCGCATTTCTCTGTGTTCAGGAAGCAATCGTATCTCCCATCCCATTATTTTTATCTCCGTTTGTCAAAGTTGAGAATTTGGAATCAGAATAAAGTTCCACTGCCACCCCTCCCCCCAAACCTTCATGTCCCTCCATTCTGCATCCCTCCTCACCCCACCCTCTCAATGCTTCCCCCACACCCGACACCCTACGCACACAATCTTTCCCCCGCACTCCTCACACACACAAAAACCTTACCCCGCACCTCACACCCTCAAACCGTCCCCCGCACCTCACACCCTCAAACCGTCCCCTGCACCTCACGCCCTCAAACCGTCCCCCGCACACCACGCCCTCAAACCGTCCCCCGCACTCAAACATTCCCCCACACTCAAACATTCCCACTCACCCCACCTCCCCCAAAGCTTCACCTTTCCCCTGCAAATCCTTCTGTCCCTCATCTTGCCACATCCCAACATCTCCTCTCCCCCACTCCCTTATCTTTATCTGTGTGGACCTCAAACATCTGAGGTCTCCGCTCCAACCTGACGACAGATCTCTTAATCCAGGCCGCTGCTGATAAGCCAAACATCATCTGTTTAACAGAATCCTTCCTCCCACAGAAAGTTCTTGACTCCTTTGTGTCTCTCCCCAGTGATTGTCTCCTCTGATTTGATAGACCTGCACCACACACCAGCAGTGGAGTTGCACTTTACATGAAGTACTTGATTTCTCACTGCCCTTGCTCTGATCGTACACCTCCTGAACCCCAGGATCACCTCTGGCTTCGACTTCCCCTCCGCTCCCACCTCTTATTTGTCTGTGTGTTGTACCATCCTCCTAACAGTGACAACTCCATCTACATCTCTCAGACAACATGGACATATTTTAACCACTCATCCCAACTCTCTCTCTCTCTTCCTCATATGTGGCAATTTCAATTGTCACCATGCAAATTTGTTCGGTGTTGGTACCTCGCTCACCAGCTATGGCACTTCAGCAAAGGACTTCTGTGACTCAATGGGACTGACACAATCTGTGAACTTTCCAACCCAGATTTCTCCCAATGGGAAATCCTCCCTTCTGGGCTTGGTGATGACCAACGTTCCCACAAATGTCTCCTGCTCTTCTTCTGCTCCAATTGGTTAATCTGATTATATGCTTGTGAAAGTCAACAACTCTCTGGCTATTCTCAGAGAGCTGCCTCAATGTCGGCGAGTCTGGCAGTTCACACAGGCAGATTGGCAAGGACTGCAAGCAGCCATCTTTCTTCAGGACTGATCTCCCATATCCACTGCCCCTGATGTTAACTCTGGGAATTCTTCCACAGATACCTGCTCTATCTCTCTCTCTCTCATGCACAGA
>NC_140970.1:23108877-23163877 GCF_056783735.1 Eptatretus burgeri
TTGATATGAAATCCTTCCTTTTCTCGAACAACCTCATCTCAGATCACCAATTTGGTTTCAGACCAGGTCACTCCACTTTGGACATGCTACTTCTACTCACCCAACAATGGATGGAGGCCCTCATTGTTAGACATAAGATCAGGGCCATCTCTCTGGACATAATTTGTGCTTTTCATACAGTCTGACATCCTGCTTTACTCTCAAAACTCTCTGCTTATGACATCCAACCAGACATCATCTGTTAATGGGGGTAGGAAACTTTATTTTTCTGCCTGGCCTCGTTACCCCCTCCTGCACAATGATCCTGTGAAAAGGTTTCCTTGTTTCAGGACAAGTTGAAGGTTTTGCCAGTTTTTCCTCTTCTTCTTTTTCTCTGAAGCCCTTCACATTTAGTGGCTCTCAACCTTGTTTTGGGCGAATTTCAATTCAAAAAAAAGAATCCAAGGCCAACTCTCACATGGCTTACTGACTTCCTATACTTGCGTAGCTAACATGTAGCTCTCAACAGAATCCTTTCATCTCCTTTCCCTGCCAAGGCTGGAGTATCCCAAGGCAGTGTTCTGGGCCCAGTCCTACTCCTGATCTTCATCAATGATCACATTGACTCTGGAAAATCCCCTTTATCTATTTGCTGATGACTCCACCCTCTGCCATGATAGCTATCCTTCAGACAGACCTCTTCCCTCTCTTCAGACCATTGCACACTCTCACTATCACTTTCCAAAAGGACCGTCTGGCAACCCCCCCCCCCCACTCCCCCTACATATTTTCTTAACAATCCTCTTGAGGAGGTTCAGTCATTAAAACTCCTGGGTCTCACTATCAGCCATGATCTTTCTTGAACAAACCACCCTTCAAAGTTGGCCTCCAAAGCTAGCCGCAGACTGTGCATCCAACATTGCACAAAGTCCTTACTTGGCGCACCTGAATTCCTATCCACCTAAAAGGTCTTCATCCGCAGCTTGATGGAGTACTGTTCTCCCCTCTGGGCTGACTCCCCTGCCTCACAAATTGCTCAGCTTGACGCCGTGGAAACAAAGGCCTTGAAGCTTATTGGAATATCCCGCAATGAAACTGAGTCGATGGGCTTACCATTTCACCATCGCAGACAGGTCGGTGGTTTCTCTGTCTTCTACCACCTACTTTCTGGTTTTGCACCCTCTGCTCTTTCCGTGCTTTGTCCCCCATTCACCCCCTTTTTCCAGGTTTCTGCAGGGCACATACGGTCCACCACCAACCCCCATCTGGTGAAACTACCTATATTCAGAATCACTGCACACCTCCATTCATTTGCTCCTCTCTTTCTTCCTGCCTGTGGAACAAACTTTTACATTCTCTTCAATCTCATTCTTCCCTTCAGGTCTTCAAAACAGCTGTTCATCACCATCTCAGATTGTCCCCAATCCAAAACCATGAACTTTTCTACCCTCATTAACCCTGACCCCCTCTCACCCCACCCAAGCCCTCCTCTTTCCAAATTTCCAGTTTTTTGCCAACTGAGAGTTTCTTTCTATATCCATCTTGTCCACCCCATGTATCCTCTCCTACCTCCCTTTCCTCCCCACACCCATTATTCATCCATGTCTGCCTCCCTCTATCTTGGCCTTCAACTCTGCTGTTGGTGTTTTTCACCCCCACCCCCTCTCTCTACTGTTCCTTTTGAGTGTGCCTCTAATGTTCCTTTTCATGACCTGTTAAGGCCTGATCTGTCCAGTGTTTGTAGCTCTTCCACAAGGCTTGACTATATCCAATACACAAAAAAAAAGTTGTGCAATTACCATAATTTGGACTTACTTGAGACAGCGGACCAACACAAGACAAAATGTCTGGCTCGACTAGTTGATGTGCTATGAGCAGAGGGTAAGTCCGATATGACATAATAGACAACACTCAGTTTAAACACTCATTTTGTCTTGTGCTACATATTGGTCAATCATACTACAGGGTGTTCCATAAAGACCCGGACAACTTTGGCTGTTAATACATTAGAACCACAAATGATACGATGACACCCTTTGGTTTATATAATACAGAAACTCATAAAGTTTTGTGCACCCCATCAATACAATTCAACATGAGCTCTGTTTGTCATGCGCAGGACATCAAGGCAATACACAAGTTCTTGCCATGTTCGGCTCCACATATTTGCTTCCATCATTGCGCACGCAGCTGTGATACGAGAACGAAGATCCTGCAGGTTTGCCAACTTGGTGTTGTAGACATCTTTGACAAACCCCCACAGAAAAAAACAAGGACAAATGTGTCCAAGAGCAGCGTCCTAAAGGTTTTATCGGCTAAAAAAAAAACAAGTTCCAATATTTCGTCACGTGCCTTGATTAAGCCAATAGCGAGACCCGTCATAGTGTATTTACGTATTTACAAAATATCGTGTATTTACGAAATAAATAGTGTATTTATGAAATTACAAGATATTAAATGGAATAATCTTTAAATAGTAACGTGAACTTTTCGAAACTTTAAAGCAAATGTCCGAATATATTTAAAAGTTCATGATAGACGCTCTCAAAAGGCACCCTCAATGCGAGGATGTGTACAGGTGCTTAGTATTTAAGGAGATCCGGATCATGTATGTAAAAGAGCTGAGTCCTAATATAAAGGTTTTGTCTTCACAAGAAGAAGAAGAACAACGCCGAGCTCTCTTCGAGCAGCGTTCGCGACGCGAGACGCTGCTAAAAAAACATCAAGGAGGGTTATGTCTGGTGATGGTAAGGGCCAGGCGGTTGGTCCGTCTCGGTCAATCCAGCAACCTTGAAATTTTTCATTCAGGACGGCTCGAATGTCTTCGGCCCAATGAGGGGGAGTGCCGTTCTGTTTAAAAACGATATCGGGTTGCAGGTCTTCAATCTGTGGGAAGGCGAATCCTTCCAACATGTTCATGTAAATTGTTGAGGTCACTGTATCCTCCTCAAAGGAAAACGGACCCACCAAGTGGTCCTGGAGAAAGCCACACCACACATTGACCTTTGGACTGTCGTGTATTTGTTCAATAACCACGTGGGGGTTTTCAGAGCCCCAGATCCTCACATTGTGCCGGTTGACCTTCCCCGATACATGAAAGCAACCTTCGTCTGTGAACATGATCCCTTTTCAGGTAATCTTCCTCATCCTCGATGCAACAGCATTTCTAAGAAAAACACCTTGCATTTGGGGCCATCATTTGGTTTGAGTTGCTGCAGAATCTGCACTTTGACATAAAGCTTCAGTCTTTTATGAAAAATCCTGTGTGCAGTGGTGGTTGGTAGTCCCAGTTCTCTGGATGTGCATCAAATTGATTTTTTGGGACTTTGTTGAAATGATTCACACACTCACTTTACATCTGCTGCACTTGTGCTTGGTCGACCGGTACTTTTCTGTTTCTGACAACTTCCAATCTCCTTAAACCTCTTGGACCACTCTCTGATACGAGCCCGCGATGGCAGATTCCTTCCATACCTTGGACGGGGTAATTCCAGTGTAACGGACGTAACATTGAGACAAAAATTGCATAACTAATGTTGAAATTTTGAAAAGGTTGGCCATATTACAGAGAGTTTCTTTATTACATATCGTAATTAGTCTCTATGGCTTTCTGATATTGGTACAAACCCCACTGTGTAGTCTACTACTAAAGCAAAAATCAACATTTAAGAGGCGTAACGGACGTAACATCGAAATGGACACAACTAAAACTGGCCATAGCACAATTCTTAAATCCTGCGAAATAACGAATTTGTAGTCTACCTTTCATTCACGGTAAGCAAACTAAGCATTAGTAGCATACTTTCTATATTCCAACGATACGATCTGTCTGTTTGTGAAAATATTTTGATAAGTTCACTGTAACGGACGTAACTCAGCAATGTAACGGACGTAACCCATGCGATCACATATTGGATAGTCAATGCTAGGGCGCATTTTATGATATCTATACAATCTCTTACATACATCAGCGAACATTTGGTTGTCTAAAAGCTTGTATAAGCCTCATTGCTTGCATATGCCTCGTTGATGTTGATCTTTAGGCACAGAGAAAAATGGACCAAATTTGTTGATGAGTAGTTACAGCCTGATCCTATATCAGTAATATTCATCAGCAAATACTACTTCGGATTAAAACATTCATCAAATAGCCATATTTTCGACAAAATGATAACAGACAGAATGACTTACCGTTGGAAGACGTTGAGGCAGTTCTTTCAAGATGGCCGCCAAATCACGTGACATCATCCACGGAGTAAATATCTCATAAATTATGAAAATTCAGACCTAACTAAACACCGTCCAACAGAAATCCTTTTGAAAAATACATTTTCAAATGTTATGCTTCATGTCCATTATTACGTGGAATTACCCGACGGAAATTACGCTGAACTTGCGTTTCGGATCTCGTTTCTGAACCATTTGACGCACCGAGCTTTCTCCTGTGCAGTCACCATTTTATTTTACATGAAACTACCAGACCTGAAAATAAAGAAAACTTTGAGTTTCTGTATCATATAAAACAAAGGGTATTGTTGTATCATTTGTTGTACTAAATATATTTACAACCAAAGTTGTCCAGGTCTTTTTGGAACATCCTGTACAAGTTAGCAGTTCCACCAACTCCTACCTTACCAATCATCCAGTGAATGAAAGCATAACTTCCCTCTTCATCCTCACTGTGCTTGTTTGTCTGAGAGATGCAAGCACAACACATGCAAGCAAGGCTCAGGAGGTACCTGGGATATCTTATAAAATAGGAACGAAAACCTGGCATTTAACTTTGTCAAAGAAGAAATATGCGAAGGTGGTAAAAGTTGGTGAAGAACACAATGATGCATTGCAGGAATGCATTTACATGTCCTTGATGACATACTTACCACCTGATTTGCAGACATCAAGGTGCAAATTGTGATCCCCAGGGACACAAGTGTAATGGACAGGTACTTGGACAGAGAATACCTGAAAATAAAGCAGTTTGATCCCTTAATAGTTCAACATCAAAGCAAAGTGCAAGCAATGGCTGTAATACATGATAAACTAGAAGGGCACTCCGTAGAGCGCATACCTCCACCCTGTAATGCCTGATCCACGAGAATATATCTGGCCAAATACATTTTTGAAATATCATGCTATATGTCGTTTTTGAGCCCGATCTCTCAAAGATGAAGTCACTTAAAAAATTCTCGTCGTCGGATCCGGATTTGGATCTACACCAAAATCAAATCTATTCGTTGTGGTCACACACCCCCCCAACCTGTCCACCAAGTTTCATCCGAATCCGTCCACAACTTTATGAGATATCGTGCGATATATCATTTTTAGCCTGATCTCTCAATGGTGAAGAATCACTAAAAAAATTCTAGTAGTCGGATCCAGATCCGGATCTTCACAAAAATCTAATCAGTTCGTCCTTGTCACAAATGGATCCAGATCCGTCCACAACTTTTTGAGATATCATGTACATAGACAAACAAACAAACAAACAAGCCGGTAGGCGGCGATGGGTCGCCGAGCATGGAAACTATAAGATAGAGAGCAAAATGGATGTCATATAGTGGATAGGGAATCACCTTAAGATTATGCATATCAAATCTCATCCAGTTCCATCCACTGATAACTACTCGGTATCCATTTGAATGAAAAGTACCGAAAATGCGGTTTGAAATCGGAAATCCCCAAAGTTCGAGGGGGTGCTGTGGGTGAACAAAGATCTAAATCGAAAATCCGGCTCGATCGTTTGTGCACAATGTATTCCAGACGATTCATGACCATCCGACCATAACCCTAGGAGGAGTAGCATTTGGCACGAAGACACCTCCAGCTCTCGTATATTATAGATTTTTGCAATCATTGACCTTTGACCCCTGACCTAAGCGAAATCGGTCAATATGTCCTGAGGCCAAGTTGTAGTACTCATTGAGTACCATGAACCTGCAAAGTTTCATTCGTATCGATACACTCACCTGGTCACTAGGGGGCCTTCAATTTTCGCCAATTTTTGCGCATACCCTAATTGTAGGGGGCGCTGCGGGTAAAGTATTCCATATATCACGAAATCCAGAATATATTTGATAGAGCATCGCCTCTAGATCATTTGTGCCAAATTTCATAACCCTACATGGGATAATATCTTTCGGAATTGATTTCGCGTGAACGTACCGATTTTGAAGGTTTTTCGGTTGTTGCGAGGGAACCAAAGCGTCCCGAGCAACCATCACAATTTCCAAAGCACTAGGTCATAAGATGTACCTACCACCCGAGTTTGGTCAAAATCGGCCCACGTTTACTACCAATTATGCTGATGACAAACGTACAAACATCCAAACAGACAGAATTACTGACAATCAGGGTCACCTGTTTTAGCGACCCAATAGACAGAAAAAACAAACAAACAAACTGACAGAAAGGGGTAAAAACATAACCTTCACCTTCGGTGGCAGAGGCAACAAGATTTGATAAAAAGTGCACAACTAATGTGTACTTTTCTTACCTTTTCTTCAGTATTATAATTCCGAGTACCATGTTTGCAACAAGGGAACCCTGTGACGTACAGAAATGAAAGAACCCGTCACATTTCTCAAATTACAAACTCAACAGCAGAAAAAAGCAATTCCTCTTCCTTCCGATATAATAACATACAAGTGTGAAGTACAACCTCGACTGGAACAATTTACTCAAATATTATCTTGTCAAAAACTTACAATGACACAGGGCCTTTAAAGAATCCAACAATATAAACACACTCACCGAGCGAAATATCATGTGCAGGGGCATCGTTATATTGAAATTGAGAGCGTAGTTGTTAACCAAGTTGATGAAAAAGAACATTGTGACCATCGTGACATATTTTCTGAGAGAATAAAAGGAAGAATGAATTATAAACAGAATTACAGAATCTGTATCATATTTTTATGCTTCATTGTTGCTGCCAAATCAAAATATAGGCCAATTACTGCACCGTAGTCCCAGGAAGGAAGCCAGACATAACAAAAAAAACACACACACACACACACACACACACACACACACACACACACACACACACACACACACACACACAGATATTTTATTTCAAGTTATAACTTTAACTTCTAAGCAATTTACTGATTTCCCAACTGCCCGGATCATCAGCTCGGCACCGATTTCCATCGAGGTTTCGATCCATTCAGCCCAAAACCTCTCCAAATGGTGGATCCACAACCCTGGTCGCAGGTCCCCATCAGTCGATGACTTAACATCAATGGAACCACAACCTCAAAGTTGTGTCCAGACAGTCAGTCAACACGGCAATGCAATATCCTCATTCAAACTTATTTAATCATTACCTTTATTGAAAGTACTACTACATTTGAATAACTTTAATCAGACATCACTTTATAAGATAATATATTAAGTGATAAACACTTTACCTTGTATATATGTCCATTACACATCCATAATCTTGTGGACCAATGAGGTTGGTAAGCAGTTTCTCTATTTTGACAAAAACTAATCATACCCGCTCCCTCCGGGAATGAGGACTTTATTTTCTTTTTCAGAATTGGCATCGTTGTTGCCCCATCTCAATACCGCCTCCCTTTGGCAGGGGTGAGTTGTTACACTGCTTGCACAGGTGAGAATTGTAAGTCATATCCCACGCTCATGGGGTGGGGGTAAGGGGAAGAAAAATTTATTACTTACGAAATCTAAAGATTTCGTAAGTATATTGATGCCTTCCGTTTCTGTTTGTTTGTCTGTTTGTAGGCACGATAACTCGAGAACGGAAGAAGCTACCAATGTCAAATTACACCACGTGATTCAGGAGGGTGATGGCTCGTGCTGATTAGATTTTGGTCAAAATCGGTCAAAGGTCAAGGTCACAGTGAGGTCAAATATTCGATTTTTGATGGTTTGGTACAGATAACTCGAGAACAGAAGAAGCTACCAATGTCAAATTACACCACGTGATTCAGGAGGGTGATGGCTAGTGCTGATTAGATTTTGGTCAAAGTCGGTCAAAGGTCAAGGTCACAGTGAGGTCAAATATTCGATTTTTGATGGTTTGGTACAGATAACTTGAGAACGGAAGAAGCTACCAATGTCAAATTACACCATGTGATTCAGGAGGGAGATGGCTAGTGCTAATTAGATTTTGGTCAAAATCGGTCAAAGGTCAAGGTCACAGTGAGGTCAAATATTCGATTTTTGATGGTTTGGTACAGATAACTCGAGAACAGAAGAAGCTACCAATGTCAAATTACACCACGTGATTCAGGAGGGTGATGGCTAGTGCTGATTAGATTTTGGTCAAAGTCGGTCAAAGGTCAAGGTCACAGTGAGGTCAAATATTCGATTTTTGATGGTTTGGTACAGATAACTTGAGAACGGAAGAAGCTACCAATGTCAAATTACACCACGTGATTCAGGAGGGAGATGGCTAGTGCTCATTAGATTTTGGTCAAAATCGGTCCAAGGTCAAGGTCACGGTGAGGTCAAACATCCAAAAAATGATAACTCGAGAACGGAAGAAGCTCCCAATGTCAAATTATACCACGTGATTCAGGAGGGTGATGGCTAGCGCTGATTAGATTTTGGTCAAAATCGGTCAAAGGTCAAGGTCACAGTGAGGTCAAACATCCAAAACATTCGATTTTTGATGTTTTCGTACAGAATCATCGTAGAGACTTCTGGTTTGCGTCGCTACGTTCTCGAGAGGCAGCTTTTATTAGACAAGGTCAGAGGTCAAGTTGACGATTTCGTAAGTACCAGTCTATGACTGCTTGTATTTATCTTCATGATCTGACACCGGGTACCCCCAGCACGTATGCAAAATTTGGTGGAGGTCAGCCCGACCTTTTTCGATTCCAGAAAGTTTAGACATACATTCAGAGAATTAGTGTATTTTAGAATAACGAGCGAAGAAGTCATCCTTCCAGACAGGTTATTTCCCCCAGAATTGTGTACGGAATGATACGTCGCACCCACCCCCAGCAAGTGTGGCACTATATAATACACTTTTACAAAAAGAGAATTTGGGTACTCCCCTTACCCTAAACGATGAATTATTTTATTACCTGAAACCTCCCCAGGCACAATACAATCCACCAGTTTTAAACTCATTCCATCAAGCAGTTCAGGAGTTCATGGAAATCAAACAAACAGACTCTTCTCAAATAATATATACTGTTTTATGATAATTGCTCAAATTTATCCAAAGTCTGTGAAGTGTTTTTTTCGATTTACGAAGTCAAGGCTCAGGGAAGAGACATAACTCAGAACATAACAGAACAAGGAGAGCATAGTGAAAGGGGTGGGGAACACCACGAGCAAGGTGGAGGGGACACAACAGTGGGACCATTCGAGAAGGAATAGGCATGAGGGGGAATGAGATCAAGGGAATGGAGAGGACACATGGGGTGAACAAGCTCGATACAAGCTCAAACATAGCAAGAGGAGGAAGGGAAAAGCAGGGGTGAAAAATAAATAGAACAATGAAAATTGAAAAAGAGTGTGAGGAAGGGAGGAGAAAACACAATAACCTGGAAAAGAAGGAGTGTGCTGCAGAAGGGGGGTGGGGATAAATTAGGGGAGTAGTAGTCCAGTAGATGGGGGCTGGGAGGTGACCTGAGATGATGATCTTCTTCTTGCGTATGGCAGCTTAGCCGCAGTGGTAGCTATCATTTCCTGGAAGCGCGACTGTGTCGCTGATGCAGTGCCCCTCAACGAATAAACACTGGTACTCATTTCGCCGACCTCGGAAGGATGACAGGCTGAGTCAACCCCCTGGTGTATAAATTCAGCAGCCAATGAGGCTTGAACTCAGGACCCGAGGATCCCAAGCCGCCATCCTAACCACTAAGCCAACAACAGACTGAGATGGTGGTGAATAGCTCTCTTGCAGCCCTGAAGGAATGAAAGGAATTGAACAAACAGAGAAGTTGGTTCTACAGGCAAGACATAAGAGGAACAAATGAGGAAAGGTGAGCAGTGAGCCTGGATTTTGGGAACTTCACCAGAGGGGGTTACTGCCAGACCATTGCAAAGCCTTCGGGACCCCCATTCCTTGATGATAGGAGGAAAACCATGGGGAAAACTTCCAGGATCGGATTGCGGTGGTGTGTGGCGGAGTAGTGATGAGGTGTCGTCCACAAGACAGCGGTCTCCTTGGGTTAACCTGAGGCGGTCCCTTCAGGTGGGTGACTGGAATGTCCTATCTCGATGAGAGAATGACCACCTATCTCTGCTATCATCTGAGTTCAAGTGTTTGAACATATATATTGCAGTACTCCCTGGGGTTCGGAGACCGGATAGTGGTGAGATAATGATGGGTGGTTACACCTACTATTGTTTGGTCACTCTGATGGTTAGCATGTCCAAGGAGTTGCTCTAGCTGTGTCCAATAAGCTGACTCCAATGATAATCGAGGTAACACCGGTCAATGAGAGTATGATAAGAGAAAGGATTTGTCACTTCTTGGGAGTCGCTTCTCTGGTCTCTGTTTATGCTCCGACTGAAGAGAGTGATCTCACCATGAAGGACGCATTCTATGCCACGCTCGAGTCTCTGGTTGATCAGTGTCCCAGGCGAGATACTCTTCTTGTCTGGGGGGATTTCAATGCATCAACTGGAACTAATAGGGATGGTTATGAGACATGTGTTGGTCCCCATGGGTCTGGAACTGTCAACCAGAATAGCACCAAGTTCCTTGACTTTGCAAGAAGTCATGGACTTAGAGTGGCCGGTTCATGGTTTCAGCACCCACAGGCTCATCGCTGGACTTGGTATTCCAATGCTGGTGGTGTGGTAAAGGAGATTGGCAAAGTGCTCGTTGATGGTCGCGAGAGGATGATCCAGAACTGCAGGGTTTACCAGAGTGCTCAGTTCCTCAATACCAACGACAGGCTTGTTGCAGCAACTCTGAAGTTGGAGCTTAAGTCCCTGAGAATGGTACCATCCCAGCCGAGGCTGAATGATGGCAAGCTCAAGGTTGAGGGGCTACATGAGGAGTTTGTGAACAGGTGGAGTGGGGATTTCGGGGGGGGGGGGGTCTGGGTGCTTTGGGGAATCCTGAAGAATTGTGGAGAGCCTACAAGACCACCGTCCTTGATGTTGGCGGTGGATGCCTTGGAACTCACCAGGAGGTGAAGAAGAGTTTTGTCTCTCAAGGGACACTGGATACCATTGATCAGAGTCGCAGGGCCAGGCTTAATGGCAGAGCTGAGCTGTTCAGGGAGCTGAGGCGTAAAACTGTACGTGCACTGAGGGTGGACAAGGAGGCCTATGTGCGAGGAATCTGTGAGGGGGTAGAGCATCACCTGTGGTCAAGTGATTCTCGTCCTGCTGACAGGAGAATTCGCGTATTGCTTTCCTCCAAGCCCATCTCTCGGTGTGCTGCAGTTAGAGGGAGGGTGGTGGGCTCGTGACAGAGGAGTCCGAGTGAAGGCCCACTTGGCCGGTTACTTTGACTGGACCAGGCCGATCCACCAGCTGTACAGTTGGATGTCAGGGGTGTTACTATCCCGATTGCTGACCCTCCAATCAACTATGATCCACCTTTGTTTTGTGGAAACACAGGATGGGATGAACCGGTTGAAATGAGGTAAAGCTCCAGGGATCTGTGGCATCCATGCTGAACTTCTCAAGGCTGGTTGAAATGCTGTACTCGTGTCGTTGCATGCAGTTCTGTGCTCTGCCTGGAACACAGGCATCATCCCAACTGATTAGAAGAGGGGCCTTGTACCTCTCTGGAAAGGGAAGGGTGATGGACAGGACTGCAACAAATACTCAGGGGTGACGCTGCTCTCAGTACCGGGCAAGGCCTTTGCTTGGATAATTATTGATCGGGTTTACCACCATCTGCTGGAACAACAGCGTCCAGAGAAATCAGGCTTTACGCCAAAGAAGCCAACGATTGACCATATCCTTGCTCTTCGGGTACTCACTGAACAGACGAGAGTTTCGGCAGGGACTGCTCGCAGCCGATGTTGATCTCTGCAAAGCATTCCATTCAGTGAATCGGGATGCCCTCTGGAGGATTCTTGGTCTTCGTGGGGTGCCACCAAAATTGATCAATCTGATGTCTGAACTATACTCTGGTACCGAGAGTGCTGTGAGATGTGGTGATACCATCTCCAACATATTTCCAGTTGTTGCTGGAGTTCGTCAGGGGTGTGTGCTGGCCCCCACACTTTTCAGCGCTTGAATGGACTGGATTCTGGGTAGGATGTCAGAGAGATCAAGCTGCAGTGCATCGTTTGGGAATGTCAAGATCTCTGACCTTGATTTAGCAGATAATGCAGTCATCTTTGAGGAGGCTGGATATCTTTTTGGGGCCCTCAAGGACCTGAAGGAGGAGTCAAAGCTGCTGGGATAACGAGTTTCCTGGGTCAAAACGAAGATCCAGGCTTTCAATGACATATTGGATGCTGCTATCTTGTCTGTACCTGTTTGTGGTGAAGATGTTGAGGTCACGGAGTGATTCACTTACCTTGGCAGTGATATTCAGGTCTCTGCTAACTGTGATCCAGAGGTCAATAGACGTCTGGGTTGGGCCTGGGGAGTCATGGATTCACTGGATCACAGGGTGTGGCGCAGCCGATACCTGTGCAGGACGAAAGTCCAAGTGTTCAGGTCTTTGCTGCTTCCAGTCTTGCCCTACGGATGCGAGACTTGGACTCTGACCAGAGATCTGAGACAGAGACTTAATTCCTTTGGTACCGGGTCTCTTCGGAGGTTCCTTGGCTATCGCTGGTCAGACTTTGTGTCCGAGGAGTGGTTGCTGAGAGAGACTCAAATGAGATTTGTTACCTGCATATTCCGTGAGCATCAGCTGCGGCTGTATGGACACGTGGCTCATTTTTTTCTGACGCTGATCCTGCTCACCAGATTATCTTAGCAATGGAGCCTCATGGGTGGAGGAGCCCAACAGGCCGACCATGCGCCTTGTGGTTGCAGCATGTTGATCGGCATCTCAAGGAGATGGGGATGGGCCAGGCATCTGCCTGAGAGGTGGCCAGACGCATACCCCTGGAGTACTGGCAGAAAGTGGACGCAGCAACGTGCTGCTTCCATACCTGACCTGATGTGACATGTGCACCCTGCAGGAAAATGGGGGAGAGAGGATGGGAGCAAGTAAAGGGGAGCCAAAAAAGAGGGTGCAAGACTACAAAGTAGGTGGTAGAAGACAGATATACCCACCTATCTATTTGCAATGAGAAAGTAACAGGCCCAGAGACTCAGCTTCATTGCAGGAGATTCCAAAGATGTTGGGGGCCTTGGTTTCCATAGCATCAAGAAGTGAAAGATGTGAGGCAGAGGCACCATCCCAAAGGGAAGAGCAGTACTCCATTGACCAGAGTATGAAGGCTTTGCAAGTTGATAAAAGTTCTGACTTACCAAGGCAGGACAGAAAATGCCGAGTCGGCAGCTGGCTTTGGAAGCCAACTTGGAAATATGATCTGCCCAAGAAAGATCATGGCTGATGTTGAGGCCTAAATATTTGAGTGACTGAAGTTGTTCAAGAGTTAATTTTTAATAAAGTAGATGGGAGGGTTCACCAGATGATCCTTTTGGAGAGACAGATTGAAAGTGTGGAAATTATTCGGGTTGAAAAATATAGTCAGAGAAAGCTGTTAGGAGGGGTGTGGAAATTTGGGGATCTTGTGGGGGAACATGGAGAGGGGAGATGGTGAGGGGACATCGGGCGGGGTGTGGGGGGAGCAGAGAGGCGGTGGGGTAAGTGGAGAGGGGGTATGGTATAGATAAGTGGAGAGGGGGTGGGGGCATAGGCAAGCGGAGAGGAAAGGGGGTGGGGGGTTGGGGACATGAATTGGGAGACACAGAGGAGGAGTGGGGGCAGTGGAGCCAGGAACGGGTGTGGGGGAACCCAGTTTGCACAATTGAAAGAGATGATTGGGGGTAGAGGCAGTGTGAGATGGGAGAAGTTGTGGAATGGAAAGAGGTAGGTGGGAGGAGGTATGATTTGGGAAGGAAAGTGGGGTGGGAGGGGTTGTGGAGTGGGAAGACGTAGGTGAGGAAGGTATGTTTTGGGAAGGAATGTGGGGTGGGAGGGGTTGTGGAGTGGGAAGGGTTGTGTGGTGTGCTTGTTCTTTGTATTTTATGTTCCAAAACACTACAAAATAAATGTTGGTATTTGCGTATGTTCACCACTCCAGCTGATCCTCTCTGTGTATTGTCTGCATGACTCAAATGTTCCCACCTGACCGCTCTCGACCTAACCACATCAAATGTTCTATCACTGCGAGTGCAAGTCCACCTTTGCTCAAATCTGCTCGTTTGCTCACTAGTTGCTCAATATGTCTCCGATCCACCTAGCTCAACATTGTCTCACGATCAGTATGTTGCCTTTCCATCCTCTGTTTCTCTGCTTTTTCTATAAGCCTTGATTCTGTATCGATAAAAATGAAGAAATAAAATCTGAAAAAAACAAACATTAAAGCCTTTTGGTAATCATACCTCAAGGGAATTGTGGGTCGCTTGCGGCCAAAGTCTGTTGTGAAGATAAAGCCTTCCAGACTTATGAACGCAAACTGTGAGAAGGTGATGATATTCCCAGCTCCTGGAAATTCTCTGGAGGATGAAATTTTAGAGCAAGACATCATTAGGACAACGGTAATGACAATATTGAAAGATGGTACAATACATCACCTCCTGGTCAATTGAATATTCACCGATTAAAAACCATACTCAACGAGTGTTCCACGCCATGGTGCAGAGGTACGGTATTTACCTCTGAGCTGTCTAGTCTGGGTTAGATTCCCGATCAGACTATAAACTACATGCTCCGTGATTCGCAGTCAGGACGTTGCATCACAGAGTGCACCGCCCCTCAGATGCACATTAAGCTGGGTGTCCCATCGTGCATCAAGAGCGTGCACTCCTATTAATAAGGAGTATTATTCTGATGAACTGCCCCGGTTGCATGATATAATTAAGCAAAGGAGTCGAGGGGAAAGTGACCCGAGGTGTGCTGCTTCCACAAGACGACGTCTCCCCACACACAACCCAACTTTTGGGGGCTACTGCTGCAAACTGTTGGTATGAACTTGTGCCATACCCACCCTTACTCACCAGATCTCACCCCATCTGACTTCTATTCGTTCCCTCACCTGAAACAAATGTGATAACAACAATGCTGTGATGGCAGCTGGAGAGGACTTCCTCGAGCGGTGGGACGAGGACTTCTACACAATGGCCATCGCCAAGCTGGTGGACAGATGAATGAAGTGCATTGCCGGTGTTGTCACTCGCATCTGGGTAACTTGGATGAGGCTTTACGATTTTCGAGCGATGTCTCGAGATGTTCTTTTATGAAACTACATTACGTTTATCCCCCCCCCCCCCCCCGTGATAGGGCAGCGAGATGTTAGTTCATACCTGACCAGGAGCTCGAGGAACACCACGTTGCTGGAGCAACCGGCAAACACGAAGAAAACGGCGATGAGGGGATGCATGGTGTGGAACTAAAGGAGCATGAACAGAGTCAGGGACAGGGTCAGGGTCAGGGTCAGCGGGAACAGTCAGTGAGACAGCACCGATTGGGGACAGAAGGGAAGAATAGCGAGCATGGCGAATGAATGGAAAAACAAAAGTGAGAAGTTGTTGTTGTTGTTGTTGTTGTTGTGAGGACTATATTGAGCCACGTACATCCAGAATAAAATAGATATATACTCCAGGATTTTTTTTTTTTAAAGAAGAGCAGAGATATGAAGCCGATGGATGAAACAAAACGTCAGGATTGAAACAGGAAGTATTAAGCGGAAGTGACGTGGAGCCGTACGGAGGATCGTGTTAAAACAAATCCCTCCAAACAGTGCATTTTAAACACCGTTTAGTTTTACCACAAGTATGAAAAAATAAAAGTAAGCCGTAGAAAAAATAGATGCTGTGGAATGACCAACGCTGAAATATTTCTATAATATCTTGTGTGTCAGGTGAACTATCACAACCTTTTAAATACTACTTCCGGGGTTATCACAACCTTTTAAATATTACTTCCGGGGTAATCACAACCTATTAAATACTACTTCCGGGGTTATCACAACCTATTAAATACTACTTCCGGGGTTATTACAACCTTTTAAATACTACTTCCGGGGTTATTACAACCTTTTAAATACTACTTCCGGGGTTATCACAACTTTTTAGATACTACTTCCGGGGTTATCACAACCTTTTAAATACTACTTCCGGGGTTATCACAACTTTTTAGATTCTACTTCCGGAGTTATTGTTTCCAGATTGATGAAAACGACGATGTAACCCGGAACTGAAAAATAAACAAGCAGCGGTTCATTCAACGTTTTCTGCTTTCACGTCGAATAAATAAATAACAAATCCTTCAGCGCACGACGTCGCCGGGGTGCTTTTGTCGCCCCGGAGATGCCGCCTTGCAGCACGTGGACTCGGAATTGGGAGGGAGCGGGATGCATTCATCGACTAATTGCAATGAAAGTAAATAATAATCACAAAATAATGAAATTTCTCAATCAATTGCCGAATGGCATACTTAAACCGCCACTGTTTCATCCGAATCTGTGACTTTTTGAAAATTAATTGATGAATCGAAAAATGAATAATAACTTGATTAACTAATAAATCAAAAATACCCTTTTTATAGCTAAATATTTTGGCACTGTCGTGTCCAAATATCAGCTTCCGAGCTCAAAAGGTGCCTGAGATATTGCCCAGGTGAGAAATAAAATAAATAAAGAACAAATAAATGGATAATAATAATTAATTGATTGATTGATTTATTAATCAAACAATGTTTAAAAAAAATTTCCAAAGCACATCTTCACTTTTGTCCCCAAATTTCATCTTCCAAGCTCAAAGGATGGCTGATATCACCCCCATCAGAGGATGGCTGATATCGCCCCCATCAAAGGATGGCTGATATCACCCCCCATCAGAGGATGGCTGATATCGCCCCCATCAAAGGATGGCTGATATCGCCCCCATCAAAGGATGGCTGATATCGCCCCATCAAAGCATGGCTGATATCGACCCCATCAAAGGATGGCTGATATCGCCTCATCAAAGGATGGCTGATATCGCCCCCATCAAAGGATGGCTGATATCACCCCCATCAGAGGATGGCTGATATCGCCCCCATCAAAGGATGGCTGATATCGCCCCATCAAAGCATGGCTGATATCGACCCCATCAAAGGATGGCTGACATCGCCCCCATCAAAGGATGGTTGATATCGCCTCATCAAAGGATGGCTGATATCGCCCCCATCAAAGGATGGCTGATATCGCCCCCATCAAAGGATGGCTGATATCGCCCCATCAAAGCATGGCTGATATCGCCTCATCAAAGGATGGCTGATATCGCCCCCATCAAAGGATGGCTGATATCGCCCCCATCAAAGGATGGCTGATATCGCCCCCATCAAAGGATGGCTGATATCGCCCCATCAAAGCATGGCTGATATCACCTCATCAAAGGATGGCTGATATCGCCCCATCAAAGCATGGCTGATATCGACCCCATCAAAGGATGGCTGATATCGCCCCATCAAAGCATGGCTGATATCGACCCCATCAAAGGATGGCTGATATCGCCCCCATCAAAGGATGGCTGATATCGCCCCATCAAAGCATGGCTGATATCGACCCCATCAAAGGATGGCTGATATCGCCCCCATCAAAGGATGGCTGATATCGCCCCATCAAAGCATGGCTGATATCGCCCCATCAAAGGATGACTGATATCGCCCCCATCAAAGGATGGCTAATATCGCCCCATCAAAGGATGGCTGACATCGCCCCCATCAAAGCATGGCTGATATCGACCCCATCAAAGGATGGCTGATATCGCCCCATCAAAGCATGGCTGATATCGACCCCATCAAAGGATGGCTGATATCGCCCCCATCAAAGGATGGCTGATATCGCCCCATCAAAGCATGGCTGATATCGACCCCATCAAAGGATGGCTGATATCGCCCCCATCAAAGGATGGCTGATATCGCCCCATCAAAGCATGGCTGATATCGACCCCATCAAAGGATGGCTGACATCGCCCCCATCAAAGGATGGCTGATATCACCCCATCAAAGGATGGCTGACATCGCCCCCATCAAAGGATGGCTGATATCGCCCCCATCAAAGGATGGCTGATATCGCCCCATCAAAGGATGGCTGATATCGCCCCATCAAAGGATGGCTGACATCGCCCCTATCAAAGGATGGCTGATATCGCCCCATCAAAGGATGACTGATATCGCCCCCATCAAAGGATGGCTAATATCGCCCCATCAAAGGATGGCTGACATCGCCCCCATCAAAGCATGGCTGATATCGACCCCATCAAAGGATGGCTGATATCGCCCCATCAAAGCATGGCTGATATCGACCCCATCAAAGGATGGCTGATATCGCCCCCATCAAAGGATGGCTGATATCGACCCCATCAAAGCATGGCTGATATCGACCCCATCAAAGGATGGCTGATATCGCCCCCAGCAAAGGATGGCTGATATCGCCCCATCAAAGCATGGCTGATATCGACCCCATCAAAGGATGGCTGACATCGCCCCCATCAAAGGATGGCTGATATCGCCCCATCAAAGCAAGGCTGATATCGACCCCATCAAAGGATGGCTGATATCGCCTCATCAAAGGATGGCTGATATCGCCCCCATCAATGGATGGCTGATATCACCCCCATCAGAGGATGGCTGATATTGCCCCCATCAAAGGATGGCTGATATCGCCCCATCAAAGCATGGCTGATATCGACCCCATCAAAGGATGGCTGACATCGCCCCCATCAAAGGATGGTTGATATCGCCTCATCAAAGGATGGCTGATATCGCCCCCATCAAAGGATGGCTGATATCGCCCCCATCAAAGGATGGCTGATATCGCCCCATCAAAGCATGGCTGATATCGCCTCATCAAAGGATGGCTGATATCGCCTCATCAAAGCATGGCTGATATCGCCCCCATCAAAGGATGGCTGATATCGCCCCATCAAAGCATGGCTGATATCACCTCATCAAAGGATGGCTGATATCGCCCCATCAAAGCATGGCTGATATCGACCCCATCAAAGGATGGCTGATATCGCCCCATCAAAGCATGGCTGATATCGACCCCATCAAAGGATGGCTGATATCGCCCCCATCAAAGGATGGCTGATATCGCCCCATCAAAGCATGGCTGATATCGACCCCATCAAAGGATGGCTGATATCGCCCCCATCAAAGGATGGCTGATATCGCCCCATCAAAGCATGGCTGATATCGACCCCATCAAAGGATGGCTGACATCGCCCCCATCAAAGGATGGCTGATATCGCCCCCATCAAAGGATGGCTGATATCGCCCCATCAAAGGATGGCTGATATCGCCCCATCAAAGGATGGCTGACATCGCCCCCATCAAAGGATGGCTGATATCGCCCCATCAAAGGATGACTGATATCGCCCCCATCAAAGGATGGCTAATATCGCCCCATCAAAGGATGGCTGACATCGCCCCCATCAAAGCATGGCTGATATCGACCCCATCAAAGGATGGCTGATATCGCCCCATCAAAGCATGGCTGATATCGACCCCATCAAAGGATGGCTGATATCGCCCCCATCAAAGGATGGCTGATATCGCCCCATCAAAGCATGGCTGATATCGACCCCATCAAAGGATGGCTGATATCGCCCCCATCAAAGGATGGCTGATATCGCCCCATCAAAGCATGGCTGATATCGACCCCATCAAAGGATGGCTGACATCGCCCCCATCAAAGGATGGCTGATATCACCCCATCAAAGGATGGCTGACATCGCCCCCATCAAAGGATGGCTGATATCGCCCCCATCAAAGGATGGCTGATATCGCCCCATCAAAGGATGGCTGATATCGCCCCATCAAAGGATGGCTGACATCGCCCCTATCAAAGGATGGCTGATATCGCCCCATCAAAGGATGACTGATATCGCCCCCATCAAAGGATGGCTAATATCGCCCCATCAAAGGATGGCTGATATCGCCCCATCAAAGCATGGCTGATATCGACCCCATCAAAGGATGGCTGATATCGCCCCCATCAAAGGATGGCTGATATCGACCCCATCAAAGCATGGCTGATATCGACCCCATCAAAGGATGGCTGATATCGCCCCCATCAAAGCATGGCTGATATCGACCCCATCAAAGGATGGCTGATATCGCCCCCATCAAAGGATGGCTGATATCGCCCCATCAAAGCATGGCTGATATCGACCCCATCAAAGGATGGCTGATATCGACCCCATCAAAGCATGGCTGATATCGACCCCATCAAAGGATGGCTGATATCGCCCCCATCAAAGGATGGCTGATATCGCCCCATCAAAGCATGGCTGATATCGACCCCATCAAAGGATGGCTGACATCGCCCCCATCAAAGGATGGCTGATATCGCCCCATCAAAGCATGGCTGATATCGACCCCATCAAAGGATGGCTGATATCGCCCCCATCAAAGGATGGCTGATATCGACCCCATCAAAGCATGGCTGATATCGACCCCATCAAAGGATGGCTGATATCGCCCCCATCAAAGCATGGCTGATATCGACCCCATCAAAGGATGGCTGATATCGCCCCCATCAAAGGATGGCTGATATCGCCCCATCAAAGCATGGCTGATATCGACCCCATCAAAGGATGGCTGATATCGACCCCATCAAAGCATGGCTGATATCGACCCCATCAAAGGATGGCTGATATCGCCCCCATCAAAGGATGGCTGATATCGCCCCATCAAAGCATGGCTGATATCGACCCCATCAAAGGATGGCTGACATCGCCCCCATCAAAGGATGGCTGATATCGCCCCATCAAAGGATGGCTGATATCGCCCCATCAAAGGATGGCTAATATCGCCCCATCAAAGGATGGCTGACTTTGCCCCCATCAAAGGATGACTGATATCACCCCCATCAAAGGATGGCTAATATCGCCCCCATCAAAGGATGGCTGACATCGCCCCCATCAAAGGATGGCTGATATCGCCCCCATCAAAGGATGGCTGGCATCGCCCCATCAAAGGATGGCTGACATTGTCCCATCAAAGTATGGCTGACCATGATGCCCCCAGTTCCACAATCACTTTCATCCCACACAACATATTTTCCCCCATTCTGAAATAAACCCGTTATCGATTTCAAAATCCAAGATCCACAATCTCAACCCAAATCTGAGACCAACATTTTCTATCACATGCGATCAAAGATTTCAAGTTCATTTTCAGGAAGGTTGCACCATATTCATGCATTATGAAGTTTACGTACACAGGTAATCTCTCAAGTATTGAGGACGTTTCGGAATGAGACCAGATTTGCGTTCGCCAGATTGTCGCCCAGCTGAATCATTGCGATGCTGAGATTGATCCTCATCGTGAAGATTTTGTGGAGAGAAGAAACAGTTATCATCGTTCTTTGCATCTTGGAGTTTGGTCGTTACCAGACGTCGTGCATTCCACTTTGTGCCATTTCCGAGTCGGTAGCTATGATGACCCAGTTGCTGCAAGATCTGTTGAGGGGTTGACAGTGAAATCGTTAGTTTAGTGCGCAGTTGGGGCGTTTCACTCAGATCCAATGGCCTACTGCAAATGAACGTGGGCATCTTCACGGTCGATGAATGAGGCGTAGAGCGACGTGAGCGCAATAGAGTATGAATAGCCTGATCAAATGTCTGTCCATCAGCCAGACTTGCTTTTATGCTCTCTTTGATGACTCTGTTGAACCTCTCCACCCCACCCTCGCTCTGCGGAGTATACCGTGAAGTTAGGTGATGTTCGATGCCTTGAGGTATCGTATGAATTCCTCAGATGTAAATTGAGGTCCGTTGTCTGTCGTAATCGACTTGGAAAGCCCACATCCTGTAAACATCTTGTCCAGGATGCTGATGATGGACGAAGTTGTAATCAAGCTAGTAGCCACGATCTCAGGCCATTTGCTGTGAAGATCATGGACTACGATTAAGTACTTCCGGTTGTGAGGTGCAACTTGAACCTCACCGAAGATGTCCACCTGTAACTAACTGTTGCCACGGTTTCTCCGGCCATAATGTCGGCTGAAGAGGAACACGACGTGGATCTCCTGCTTTCTCGCTGAGGGCGCATGCTTCGCAATTCTTCACAAACTGTTTGAGGTGTGTGTCAGTACCTGGCCACCAAACCGAATCGCGACATTTCTGTTTCATTTCGATGATCCCGGGATGTCCCTCGTGAGCGCGATGCATCACTCGCTGCTGTAGTTCTTTTGGGATCACCGCACGTGTTCCCCGGGCGAGACAACCTTCATCAGAGATGGATAGCTCATGTTGAATCCTGTAGTAGGGTGGTAGCTCCACTGTGATTTGTTGAGGTCAGTCTGTTTGGAGAAAATTGCACAGTCTTTGCAGAATTTCATCCTGTTGAGATTTTGATTTGAGCTCATCGTGAGTGACTAAATTTGCGGTTGCATTTGCAATACCGGTATTTACAAAGTTGTCAACTTCACTAATAACCTCATTCTTGGTGTTCGCTACTGGGGTTATACGACTGAGCATGTCTGCCACTTGATTACGGGACCCCGCCAAGCATTCTATGTCAAAGTCATACTGGTAGAGATGGTCTGACCACTTGTAAATTCGAAGTGGTCGATGTCCAGATCCCGACGTAGTGAGTGGTATTGTCAGTGCTTGATGTTCTGTGCGGAGCGTGAACTTTCTACCATCTAGATAGACGTGCCATTGTTCACATGCGTAGATATATGCTAGCGCTTTGCATTCCCCTGTGGAGTACTTGCTGTAATGTCGTGACAGAGGTGCTCCCAGGAAGACACGAGCGGGGGAACAGCACAACCCCGCTTTATTGCCACGAGCGAGAGCGTGAGCGTACGTTGCCCGTGACTCCACTTTATTACGTACTCGATGCACTCTACAAGCCACACGACCTCCAGGCTCCACAGGCCACGACGGCTACAGCAACTACAACCACGCCTCAGGCGGCGCGCACTCCTATATCCCGTGCAAGCACGTGACCACTCTAAAACCACTCCTCCACCACGCTCCCCACATCATGCCCTGCCCCCGCAGGCCCACTACACCACACTCCTCCCTCCTAAAACTATGATTATAAAATGACCGTCATCATAATAAGCATAACCAGCACAGCATACCATGATAGAAAAGCAGAGAAGCACAAAAACGATAATAACCAAAAAGCATAGGCACATCACACCATATGACGTCTCGCTGTGAGCGAGTTGAACTGCAATGGTCAGGTTCCGAAGACCGAGTTGCACGACGAACCCACAAAAACCCTGATCGCGTTACAGATATCAAGAAGCAAGGCGGGAAGCACAGCATCGCTACGCAGCAGAAGCGCCCCCAGGCGGCTCATGCTTACACGCCCTCCGGCGAGGTCGCGACGACCTCCCGAGCAAACCTCCCCCGGCACCATCAAACGCCTCCGGCCGACAAGGCGGCACATCTCCTTCCGACAGACCCGAACCAGATAAACATTCCGAGCCCGGAAGCCCGTTGTCTGGAAGCCCCGTGGCGCCAGCGTAGCCGACCTTGTCGAGAACAGGGGTTGGTGCCGCCCGGTGCCAAGCCCGTCTGACCTTGGGCGATGATGCTGAACAGCGCCGTCGGCTGGGCGCACCATCAGTCCCATAACAAACCCACGCATTACAATCAGCCAAGATTCCAATGTACGTCTAAACGGCCTTGGTGAGAACAGAGAGTTGCGCCCCAGGCGCCAGGCACGTCTGACCTCGCCGAAGCCAGGGGTGGGGGTAACGCTGAACAGCGAACCAGCCCCAGCTCAGAGTCGATCTCTGAGACTCACACGGCAATTAGACGGCAGCAATCCCAACAATTCCATACAAAACCACACATCAAATCCGGTCATGTCATAAAGCAACAAGAACATCGTTTGCGCAGATGCGCACTCCCCTTTTCGTACAGCGCGTTCTCCCAATATAATCCCCACATATGACAGGGTAACGAAGCATGGGCTGCCCTCGCAGCTGGAGGTCAGTAAAACCTCTTTATTTGCCACGATCGCCCCCAAAGCCTTCATATCACATCGGTCATATCGGACATCCCATCGACTGATCCCAGCCAAACATATTCTCACACACGAACTGTCGGCATTTATTTCAACAACGTTAAACTGCATCACTTGAGCAATGAAAATCAAATATGCAACGAACAGCAACCCATAAATCACATCACGTGTCCATCTCTCAGTTGTCGTCGCGACGTAGTGATGACCTGCTTGTCATCGATGGTCGCGATCCGTGGACTTCTTGAACGCGACTGACTCGCTCCAATTCCCCGCTGAAATCGCCTGAACGACACGGGCGCACATTGCACCATGAGCGCAGCTGAAGTGCGAGAGCTCCTCCCGGCTGGCATGGCTCCCGTTGCTCCAGAACCGTACATCATCGTCGCAGGAAGCAACGAACGGCCGCTCCCGTTGCATCGTTGCGGCTCCTGCCGCCAGAACCTCGCCCTCGGGTCTCGAAGGAGGCCCGGGCCCACACGGAGGTACGTGCCCCGAAGGAGGCACAGGTGCACCTGTAGGTACGAACTCCGAAACAGTAACTGCGAGCCCCTCCCCTCACACCACGAACCGCGGGAGCGCAACCCGCTGACCCTGATGGGCAACCAAGACGTGTGCCCCGCCAACCGCCGGCAGCACTTCACCGGCATACGTGTGCAATGCGAGGGTAGCACGAGTGGACTCAACTCGACACCCGATCAGTGCCCCGAACATGTCGACCTCCACTGGCATTGGTCCTGTCACCTCCGGACCAATTGAAACCAGGTCCAACATCGGCAGCATCTCCCGCTCCGGGTCGCCGGGATCTCCATACCCAGGCTGCAAGACTCGACCCGGGGTGTTAAAGTGTACGCCATGCACCGAACACCATACCGGCAGTAGGTCTCGACCTGGGATGTAAGGGTCGCTTCGCACACCGCCATCCATGACCGTTATGATGGGCAATGACTCTCGGCACACCCACCGTAGACGTCCCCGAGTGCTCAGACCGCCGTCCGATTGACTGCATTGCAACGCTCGGCCACGACCCGCGCCGAAGACCGTGCGCGCGGCTGTGCGCGCCTGGAATCCCGCGCTGACCTTCGGACCATCTGCTGCGCACCGACCATCGAGACCCCAGACATTCCTCAGAGCTTGTGCGACGTCCGACGCCGCGTCTGAGCTGAACACCATGCCCTCGTCCTTTAGCCGTGACCCCGCAGAAACCATTCCCGAGGTCTGCTAAGTAGAAATAAAACGAACTCCGAGCGCGGCCGTCGTCCACTCAACGTGACCGTGCGCGCGATAATGAAGTGATACCAAATCACTCAGCAGCCGGTAATGCTCCGTTGATAGCGAGGCGAGCAAGATCGACTTGCGTTTGCTTTCATTGTCCACAGCATTCGCGTGGAAATAGCAGCCCAACTGTTCAGAAAACAATTCGAAGTCGTCTCCGATGAAGACGGGCACGCGTCCGTGCGCCGTGCCCCGACCTTCTGCCATGCTTGAGCCCTCCGTGATGGCGAGACGCCTGGCCCCGAAGCCTGAGCATGTGGAGCGCAAAACTCGCGATGCGCTCCTCCGGGACCCTCCCGGTGTTGAGCTCGAACCGCGCAGAATGCGCTGAGTTACTCGCTGCCGCGATCCAATAACCCAACCACTCTGCACACGCCGATCCGAACAGACTCGTCGCCAAATGTAATGTCGTGACAGGGGGTGCTCCCTAGCAGACACGAGCGGGGGGACACCACAACCCTGCTTTATTGCCACGAGCGAGAGCGTGAGCGTACGTTGCCCGTGACTCCACTTTATTACGTACTCGATGCACTCTACAAGCCACACGACCTCCAGGCTCCACAGGCCACGACGGCTACAGCAACTACAACCACGCCTCAGGCGGCGCGCACTCCTATATCCCGTGCAAGCACGTGACCACTCTAAAACCACTCCTCCACCACGCTTCTCACATCATGCCCTGCCCCCGCAGGCCCACTACACCACACTTGTGTTCTGACTCCAAAAGTGTGTGAGATGCGAATGCTACAGGTCGTTCGCTACCTGTGATCCATTGTGAAAGTACTGCTCCCACTGCCGTACCTGATACATCTGTCCTGACGGTGGTCTTTGCATTCAGATCAAAATGTGTGAGTACTGGAGGAGATGTGACCTTCTCCTTCAGCGTGACAAATGGATGTTGCTGGATATGAGTCTATTCCCAGGGCACATCCCTGCGCAGTAGTTCACATAGAGGTTCAGCGATCTCTGCGTCGTTGAGTACAAACTTGAGGTCGAAGTTCGTAATCCCGAGGAATTATGCAAGCTCTTTTGCATTTGATGGAGTAGGAAGAGTCCGAACTGCTTCGATGGTGTCCTGCGTCAGGTCAACTCCGTTGGCTGTCACATGATATCCTCAGAAGTCAATCTCTGATGCTGCAAAGGTACACTTTCCCTCATTCAGCGTCAAGTTGTGTTTTGCTAGTTGTGACAACACTTCATCCAGCCACTGATCGTGTTCTGCTTTGTCTTTCCCGAAGACGACGATATCATCAAGGAGGTTGAGAGTTCCCTCAATACCAGACAGGACCAAAGAGACGATCCTCTGAAATGCATTTGGTGCAGAACTAAGGCCGTATGGCATTCTACGATACTGGAACATGCCTTCATGAGTCACGAATGCAGTCAAATGTCTGCTCTGCTTTGCTAGAGGTACCTGGAGGTAGCTTCTCCTCAAATCTAGCTTTGTGAACACTGCGGAACCGTGGAATGAAGCAGAAAGTTCATTGATGGTTGTAAGTGGGTATTTATCAGGAATAACAGCTTTATTCACTGGCTTAAGATCAACACAAAGTCGTTACTCTCCATTCTTGCATCATGCAATGACTAGAATCGATATCCATGGAGACAAATCTGTGCATTCAATGATGCTCTCTGATTCAAGGCGTTTTAGCTCCTTAGAAACCCCTCCGTGACACCGAAAGATAGATGTCTCAAACCTTGAGATACTGGTGGAACCACAAGGTTCACCCGATGAGCATAACAGCAACTCTTACACTCCCCAAATCCAATAAACAGGGAAGGGTACAGGTGTTTGTACGCATTGGCTTTCTCTTCAATTGTGTGGATTTGTGCACCGGTCAGGTCTAAAAGTTTGAACCCAAACTTGTCGAACAGATCAACACCCATTAGGCTCTTGCCTTTTGCAACATGAAAGGTGAAATTGTTGAGCTTGATACCCCTGTAGTTCACAGGAACAGTGATCGTTCCCAACACTCGGATGATGGAGTCATCCAAGGCTTGAAGTGTAGATTGCAGAGTTGAGTGGATAAGAAGAAAAGTACTTCTGGTAGAGATTGTCACTCACAATAGAGACTTTTGCCCCTACATCAATGAGTAGTGATACCGAAATCTCCGTGATATCAACTTCACAATCCTTGAAGTTTCCCCCTTGCTGAGGACGGAAAGGCATTTTGTTTGTGATTGTGTACACCGTGTGTTGTCTTTCAACATCAGAAGCACTTGGTTCATAAACTTGACGAATGGATGATGCCCGCTTCTTTAATAGTATAAATGATGCCCAACCTGACGTGATAGTATAAATGGTGCTTCACATAAATATTAAATATACTCGTTAATCCTTCCACGTTAATCCTCCCTACATAAAACAAACTTATAAACCAATTTGTGACCAACAAACAAAATCGACTCAAGAACAGGGTTCATGTGATGAACGCCAAATGATAAGCTGCGATACTGCAATATTTAAGAGAAAAACTACACCATTCCTGTTCATCGACATATAAAAATACCTGCGAAACGTCTTTCCACAATCCTCCCATAACAGATTGGAGCAGTTTATTGCCACACAATATGGCTTTTTTTTTTTTTTTACATTATTTGGCTTTTTCAATCTGGGATGCGTACAAACAAACTGCATCCGTGATGCAAGTCAGCCAAGTCGTGCGAACCAAGATGACGCCGGTCACGTGACCTCGAGCTCAGACGGCTACACAATTTTTACGGCTTATGAACATTCTATTTATTTTCAGTTCAGTGGATGTAACCCCATCACATCCTTTAAATAAAGCTGAGTTTGTGTGTTTGGGCATAAGCACGGCCCAATCTACAGGCCATGCCTTCCCTTCTCTCTCCCGGCACCATAAGCACCGTCCATTAGCCAGGCCATGCCTTTCCGTCCGGCCACCCAGAAATCGCCACCATCTTTTTCGCTCTGCATAGCTCAGGTTGTTCAAAGGCCTTTGGTGTACATTTGAAGACTGAACAACGCGTCTTCTATCATTAAATAAAGGTACCGTTTTGAGGAAACAAAGGTACATTTTTACAACTCAAATGTGATAATGCATGCTTTGGTCGGAGCGATCGCAGCAGCGGTCTAATATACACCACCAAATGAAGGTACGTTCTCATAATACAGAGGAAAGAAAATACAGTACAGTCTTGGTCTTTCGAATAAAAAACAAGCTTATGGTTTTTGCCCGATTTTTCAAGGCTTATAAACAAACTGATGGACATGTAATTCACATATTATGTTAAGTAAATATACATTAGAGGCAAGGAAAATCTGCTTGGTAGTGATATGCCAGTGTGCATCATTAATGAGTCGTGAGGACGGGGAAATATCCGAGAGATATTTATTATGTACATTGTACACACACTCCTCAAAGTTATATGAGATGTACATTGTACATGTACACTTTCATGGTCGAAGTTCATGAACTGGTCACCCTACAAAGGTGGAGTTGTTACATGTTTTTCAAAATATCCACTTTCCACTTTGACTACAGACCAGAAAAACCACAGATATCTAGATATCTTAGTATGAGAAGAAAGGCAATTTTGTCTCGTTTAATGTGGAATAAAACAGAAATAAAAAATATGCAATAGTTTTTGTGTTACAGGCAAATAAGTGATACAAGTCAGGGGTGGGATAAACAGGCGGATGTGGTGAGTCAAATTTGGAATAAACTGAATTTATTTCAATCAATAAGCTTTAATCTAATCTATTTTGTTATTTTTTAGGTGAGTAACACTTGGGGTTTGCTGTTGCATGATGCAAAATTGATTATTCAACTCGTTATTATTCAGCAAACCCTGACCAATATGTACAAACTCCTAAAAGAGATCTAGTAAACATCTTCACATAGTTATGTATCTAGCAGATTCTCAGGATTAATTTGGCACTTGAATTGTCCAAAACGGCCAAAGGATAACTGATCCACATCCAATTTACTCAGAAAGGGTGAATTAGAGATAAACGCGAAAATGTGTTTTCCTCGTAATGCATTATCCATTAAAGTTCATAATTAAAAATACCATATTCACCGTTAATTAGTGGTTTTTGCTAATTTTTTTTCATACAAGTGCATGTAGCTTTATGTCTATCAACACAGAGAAAAGTGAAAAATTGAATATTTTGACCCTGTAACGCAAATGATGACCAGTTCATGAACTACGACCTCATGCACTCAACAGCACATTTTTTGTATAGCATTTCGAGGCTCATGTAAGAGGTAACACACAGAACGTGTTATAACAAGGCAGGAGACAAGAGTGGTGGGAGAGGGAAGCACAAAATAGTGGAAATAGAGACAATAGGATATCTGTGGAAGGGAGAGGGATGGGGTGGATACATAGGGGTAAACAAAATGGTATACAGAGACTTTCAGGAAGGAAAACAAGGATTTTGAAGGAGGTGAGTTTGGGGTGGATTAATGGGGGTAAAAAAGATCGTGGTTTTGGATGGGGGAGGAAAAAAGATTGCAAACAGCTCTTTTTGAAGACCTGGAGGGACGAGTCGGATTGAAGAGAATGTGGGAGTTTGTTCCAGAGGCAGGGAAAAAGAGGAATCAAAGAGCCAAAGTGAGCAGTGGTTCTTGATTTTGCAAGTTTCACCAGATGGGGGTTACTGGTGGACCTTGAGCGCCTTGCGGAAATATGGGGGGGGGGGGACAGAGCACAGAAAGAGCAGTGGTGGCAAGGCCAGAGAGGAGACGGTAGAAGACAGAAAGACCACCGATCTGCCTCCGGTGAGAATGTGAGAGACCCAAAGACTCAGCCTCATCACGGGAGATGCCAGTGATCCTAAAAGCCTTGGTTTCCACAGCGTGAAGCCGAGCTTTTGAGTTTATGTACATTTTAAGAGTGAAAACAACGTGTTTAAAACTGAACAAGGTACGTTTTCATTCCAGAAAAAAATAGTCACCTATCCACATTAATAAGTTTAAGTGTGTGTGTGCGTGTGTGTGTGTGTGTGTGTGTGTGTGTGTGTGTGTGTGTGAGTGTGTGTGAGAGTGTGTGTGTCAGGATACCAGTGTATCTGTCTCCTCCATAACTTCAAAACCATGAAGCCAGGCAGCCTGAAACTTTGCATGCAAACTAAATAAACTACAAGGAAGTGAAAGAGTGAAAATTGGGTGTTTTAGTTAATTAAAACACCCCTTTTGAAGATAATTAATGGGCTTATTTAATTATAGCGAACGTAGTGAGCTTCAAAGTTAACACATGCACGTGAGACAATAGGAAACAACAACAACAACAACACAATACCCTGGCAATTTGGAATCCGTGTCGTTGGCTATGACCCTTTTGCTTCCGGTTTTTTTTTTGCTTCCGGTTTTTGTCATGGGGAACGATGCATGCCGGGAGATAAAGGCAACGTCGGAGACATGAAAGACCCATATATCAGACATGGTGTATATTTCCTCCACTGATTTTAATAAAGATATCTCCCACATCATCAAAAAATAATTTTTAATCGTGATTTACATTATTTGATCGCTGATCCCGAATCCAGGCCGAAGTAACCGGAAATTGCGTATACAGTTGTGAACAAGTTATGGGTAAAGTCAGAAGCGAATGTTACAATAATTCTATGTTCGCTTCTTGTATTATTTTTTTTTAGATGAGATCCTGTTCTCGGTGGTGTAGTTGTTGTTGTGAAGGTAATGTTGAGGTAATATTAATTTTTTCAGATGAGATCCTGTTCTAGGCGGTGTAGTTGTTGTGAAGGTAATGTTGAGGATTTTTTTTTTTTCAGATGAGATCCTGTTCCAGGCGGTGTCGTTGTTTTGAAGGTAATGTTGAGGTATAATGTTGAGGTAATATTATTTTTTTAGATGACATCCTGTTCTTGGCGGTGTAGTTGTCGTTGTGAAGGTAATGTTGAGGTATAATGTTGAGGTAATATATTTTTTTTAGATGAGATCCTGTTCTCGGTGGTGTAGTTGTTGTTGTGATGGTAATGTTGAGGTAATATTTTTTTTTAGATGAGATCCTGTTCGAGGCGGTGTAGTTGTCATTGTGAAGGTAATGTTGAGGATTTTTTTTTTCAGATGAGATGCTGTTCTCGGCGGTGTAGTTGTCGTTGTGAAGATAATGTTGAGGTAATATTTATTTTTTTAGATGAGATCCTGTTCGAGGCGGTGTAGTTGTTGTTGTGAAGGTAATGTTGAGGTAATATGCAGTAGTTTTATCACGGTTATAGAAATTGACAAATAATTAATTTGATCTATAGTATACCCAATCACACCTTTATGACTAAAAAATTAACAACAAAACTAGAGAGTAAATACTCTAGCAGTTTTAAGTCTACCTAATTTTCTAATAAAGATATCTCCCGCATCATCAAAAAACAATTTTTAATCGTGATTTACATTATTTGATCGCTGATCCTGAATCCAGGCCGAAGTTACCGGAAATTGCAGCATCGAATGTAAGAAGAATTCTACGTTCGCTTCGAGGCTTTGCCTATTCCATATTAGCGAACGTAGTGAGCTTCATACTTAACGCGTGCACATGAGGGAATAGGAAACAACAACAATAACAACACATTACCGTGGCAATTTGGAATCTGTGTCGTTGGCTATGACCCTTTTACTTCCAGTTTTTTTTTTTTTGCTTCCGGATTTTTGTGCTTCCGTTTTTTGTGCTTCCGTTTTTTTTTGCTTCGGTTTTTTTTTGCTTCCGTTGTTTTTTGCTTCCGTTGTTTTTCATGGGGAATGATGCATGCCGGGAGATAAAGGCATCGTCGTAGACATGAAAGACCCACATATCAGACATGGTGTATATTTCCTCCATGATTTTAATAAAGATATATCCCGCATCATCAAAAAATATTTTTTAATCGTGATTTACATTATTTGTTTGCTGATCCCGAATCCAGGCCGAAGTAACCGGAAATTGCATCAAAATCATCAGCTGTGCGGCGCTTACATGTACCACGGTATAGTTGGCAAGTCCACAGTTGTGAACAAGTTATAGGTAAAGTCAGAAGGGAATGTAAGAAGAATTTACGTTCGCTTCTTGGCTTTGCCTATTCCATATTATCCTTATCAGGCGATCATCAATCACCACTCTCTATGCCGACGGGGTCTTAAGGTGTATCCCAGGTTACCTTGCTGGGGTCTGAAGCTACCATGTTTTTTGGCCTGCTCAACCATGCCTTGACTTGGAACAGGCCGTAACGATTTCTTAACGATAAAGTTGTTTTGTTGGCTTTCCTCACTTATATAATCAAATGTTCTTCATAGCTATGAATTGCTGGGTACATTGCAATGCTTATGTTATGAATGCCTGGAGACAGCAGCGTCCATGGCTTTATTTGATATTTGCACATGTGATAATCACGAGAATCTCGTAAACGAAGCTGAATTACAAAATTCCAGTTCCAGATAAGCTCCCTCCCTCTCCTTCCTCCCCTCTCTCTCTCCCTCCCTCTCCTCTCCTCCTCCCCTTCCCTCCATCTCCTCTCGTCCCCTCTCCCTCCCTCTCGCCTCTCCCTCCCTCTCCTCCCCTTCCCTCCATCTCCTCTCTCCCCCTCTCCCTCCCTCTCTCCTCTCCCTCCCTCTCCTCTCCTCCTCCTCCTCCTCCTCCTCCTCCTCCTCTCTCTCCTCCCCTCCCTCTCCCCTCCTCCCCTCCTGTACTCCCCTCCCTCTCCCCTCCTCCCCTCCTGTACTCCCCTCCCTCTCCTCTCCCCCTCCCTCCCTCTCCTCTCTTCCTCCTCCCTCCCTCTCCTCTCTTCCTCCTCCCTCCCTCTCCTCTCTTCTCCCTCTCCCCTCCTCCCCTCCTGTACTCCCCTCCCTCTCCTCTCCCCTTCCTCCCTCCCTCTCCTCTCCCCTCCCTCCCTCCCTCTCCTCTCCCCCTCCCTCCCTCCCTCTCCTCTCCCCCTCCCTCCCTCTCCTCTCCCCCTTTCCCTCATCCTTGCTCTCCTCTCCTCCCCTCCCTCTCCTTTCCTTCCCCCTTCCCTCTCCTCTCCTCCCCCACCCCTTTCCCTCTCCTCTCCTCCCCCTCCCTCTCTCACTTCCTCCTCTCCTCCCCCACCCCCTTTCCCTTCTTCTTCTCCCCCTCCCTCTTCTCCTCCCCCTCCCTCCTCTCCTCCCCCTCCCCATCCCTCTCCTCCCCCTCCCCATCCCTCTCCTCCCCCTCCCCATCCCTCTCCTCCCCCTCCCCATCCCTCTCCTTTCCTCTCCTCCCTCCTCCCACTTCAATCTCCTCCCTCCTGACCTCCACCCCACCCCTCCTCCATCCAGATTCCCACCCCACCCCCTCCTCCATCCAGATTCCCACCCCACCCCCTCCTCCATCCAGATTCCCACCCCACCCCTTCCTCCATCCAGATTCCCACCCCACCCCCTCCTCCATCCAGAATCCCACCCCAACCCCCCCCCCATCCAGACTCCCACCCAACCCCTTCCCCTGCCTCCTCCCACCCCTCCTCCTACCCCTCCTAACTCTGGACTCCCACTGCACCCCTTCCCTCCCTCAGGATGCACATCCTCTTCTTCTTCCTCCCTGATTAATAGAGGTTGGCTTTCGGGTTTCCCATTCTCTGGGGATGTGTGAAATGCAAAAATGCAAGTTATCTCCACAGCTAACTTGTAATACTCTGCCGCCACCACTCGGTGGTGCTACACGATACACATTTACATAGAGAATTTTCATTGACTTTCCCTCCCGAATTCCCATGACTTTCGATGAAACCAAGTAGCCCATGTTCACCACGAGGTCGAACTTGATCCACGTGCCAAGTGTGGTGGCAATTGGCCCAGCAATTTTGGCGTGATTAGTGTTACACACGCACACGCACACACACACACACACACACACACACACACACACACACACACACACACACACACACACACACACACACACACTGACATTTATTTGTTAGATACAAAATTTGTTCTCGTTCAGTTTAGGAAGAAAAACTGCAACCATCAGAGAGTCATACTGTTAATTTTGAAGATGGCATAGACAATTCAACAAAGGATTTTTATTGCGAGGTCTTATTTTACCACAAAATCCTGTAAACGGACTTAAACACGATTCAGAAAGAAGTTTGAGACCAGATTAACCCCAGACAAGTCTGATATTTTGTACCTGCAACATATCATAGGTCTAAAAGACCTCTGCGTTGCTGTTGTTGTTGTTGTTCGTGTTGGGGGTCCATTTTTGAAATGTGCACCCATTGGTCGGAAAGCTACCGGACCACACCCACATTGGTCACTTGACTCCACCCATCAGAGCACCCAGACAAAATGATATGGCCGCCATCTTGGTTTTCTGGTGGGCCAAGCACATTAGCCTCTGCTGATTATAACGAACGCAGTGAGCTTCATACTTTACGCGTGCACCTGAGAGAATAGGCAAACAACAACAACAACAACAACAACAACACAATACCCCTGCCGATTTCGAATCCATGTCGTTGGATATGACCTTTTGCTTCCAGTTGTTGTTAAACGCTGTGCGGTGTATAAACACGATTGGGTTTTATTTCTACCTTGTGAATATTACTTGATCTGTGCACATGAGAGAATAGCGAACAACAAAAACAACACAATACCCTACCAATTGTGAATCCGTGTCGTTGGCTATTGTGGTGAATTGAAGGTCGTGACGTGTGATCACATGTTGCACGGCTCGAGCACGGAATAGATAAAGCTAAGGTTCCGCTCGGTCGGGGGGATTGTCCCAGGGGCATTGTCGTTTACGGCGGCGGTTCACTTGGTGCTCGTTGAATGGTGAGAATTGAGAGTATATCGGACTCCGTGCTTATACTGATTTATTTTGCGGTGATTAGTTGCACGTGTATACCTTACTGCTTATGTACTCCTTGCTGCACCTGTATCCCCTGATGTGCCCGTAGAAGCGGCTTCAATCAAATGGAATAAAGCCTACACTCTGAAGGTTCTTCTCTCGTTTTCATTTCAATTTATTCCATTTGGTTTTCTCGGCTCTCTCAACCAATGATGGACAAGATCTACAAACCAGAGAGGTTTGACGCAGACCCAAACACGACTGACTCAGAAATGAAATGGTCGCATTGGTTCCGTTCCTTCTCACACTATCTGACCATCATCGAAGAGGGAGCCGACAAATTGGCCGCCCTTGTGAATCATGTCTCGCCCAGCGTATACAGGCTCTTCTCGGAGTGTGACACCTATGAAGCAGCGATCGACGTGCTGCAGGCGCTCTACGTGAAGCGCAAGAACGAGGTGTACATACGACATCTTCTCAACACACGCAAGCAAGCAGCCGGGGAGACAATTGATCAGTTCCTGCAAGCTCTGAAACAGCTGGGAAAAGATGGCAGCTTCCAGGCCGTAAACGCCGAGGAACACCGAAATGAAGCGACCCGGGAGGCATTTATCCAAGGACTCAGATCAGCCCACATACGGCAACGGTTACTAGAGAAAGTGCAACCCACTCTTGAAAAGGTAGTCGACCAGGCTCGAGCGATGGATACGGCTCAGCAGCAATCTGAGTCATTTGGGACACCGATGCTGCTAATGAACGCTGCTACGATGGGAACTCAAGGAACCCCACAGACACAGACACAGCCTGACACAGGGGATGGAGAAAAACCCGAGGAGTCGGATACCCAGACCTCGTCAAACTCCTCAGCAACTACTCCGGTTGGTAAATGCTTCTTTTGTGGGTACAAAAGACACCCCCGCCACCAATGCCCCGCCAGAGATGCCACATGCATGAATTGTGACAAGAAAGGGCATTATGCCAGGGTATGTAAATCTACTCTAAGGAGAAATAAACCCACTTCTGCGGCTCTCTACTCACAAAAGAAACTAACTGCAGCCTCACCGGGGAATCTATCCAAGGCTATCATCAACGTACGAATTAACGGGCATATGGCTGAGGCACTGATTGATACCGGTAGCTCTGAAAGTTTCGTCAACAGCTCGCTAGTGAAGGGCAGGAAATGGAAGATCCACCCGACAGACAATACGGTATGTATGGCCGCCACATCACTACAGTCCCGCGTACGAGGGTACTGCAATGTTGAATTGGACGTAAAAGGGTACACGCATCGGGATGTAAGGGTACTGGTGCTTCGTGATTTATGCGCAGACGTAATTCTGGGTCATAATGTCCTCAAGCAGCACACGAGCGTCGAAATACCCTTTGGAGGAAGCAAACCTCGTCTAATTTTAAATGCTTTGACCACCGCAGAGGTAACGTCCCCCCAGTTGTTTGCTAACTTGTCGCCGGTCTGTAAACCGATAGCGATCAAATCGCGGCGATATACCACTGCTGACATGAATTTAATCACTTCAGAGACCAAGCGATTACTGGAAGAAGGAATTATAGAACCGAGCGATTCGCCATGGCGCGCACAGGTGTTGGTCACCGCCAATCAGAATCATAAGAAACGAATGGTTGTCGATTATTCCCAAACGGTCAATCGTTTCACCCAACTCGATGCCTACCCTTTGCCGCGCATAGAGGAGATGGTCTAACGCGTGGCCAATTATAAGATATTCAGCACCATCGATTTGCGAAGCGCCTATCATCAAATTCCCATCCGAGAGGAAGACAAACCTTACACCGCATTCCAGGCAGGTAGACGCCTCTACCAATTCAGGAGGATTCCGTTCGGTGTCACGAATGGAGTAGCTTGCTTCCAACGAGTTATGGACGACATCATCTAAGATGAAAACCTCAAAGACACTTTTGTTTACGTGGACAATGTCACAGTGTGCGGTAGGGATCAGGGGGAACATGATATGAATCTGGACAGATTCTTGAGCATTGCTAGAAAATATAATCTGACTCTCAACTACGAGAAATGCGTATTCTCGGCAAGGTCAATTGACCTTCTCGGCTACACGATAGCCGACGGCACGATTAAGCCTGATCCTGAACGATTGCGCCCGCTCCGTGAGCTACCCCCACCTCAGGACCTGCAGACAATGCGCCGGGTGATCGGCATGTTCGCTTACTATGCAAGATGGATTTCCCAATACTCCGAGAAAATACATCCCCTAGTGCATTGCAAAAACTTCCCACCAGATGCCGCTGTTGTAAAAGCTTTCCACAGCCTCAAAGATGATATCAGTAATTCCGTGGTATTATCGATCAACAGCTCGGTGCCCTTCGTGGTGGAAACAGATGCTTCAGATCACGCGATAGCTGCTACACTTAATCAGTCTGGGCGACCCGTCGCGTTCTTCTCGAGAACTCTCTCTGGAAGCGAGCAGAGACACTTGGCAATAGAGAAGGAAGCGTACGCCATTGTCGAAGCCCTACGTAAATGGAGACACTATTTACTGGGAAACCATTTCACACTCGTCACGGACCAACGATCCGTGGCATTCATGTTTGATGGGAAAAATAACGGGAAAATTAAGAATGAAAAAATTATGAGATGGCGGATAGACCGAGCCTGCTATAGTTACGACATAGTTTACCGGCCCGGGAGGGAAAACCCTGCTGCAGACACCTTCTCTCGGGTCTACTGTTCGGCGACAATCAGTCGGGCTTTGCAAGACCTCCATGTGTCTCTGTGCCACCCGGGGGTAACCAGAATGGCACATTTCGTGCGCAGACAAAACCTTCCCTATTCTATTGAAGATATTAAACAAATGAATGCTTCATGCCCTGTTTGTGCTGAACTAAAACCCAGATTCTATGGCGCGGCTTCTGGCAGATTGATCAAGGCCACTTCTCCCTTCGAGAGACTAAACATTGACTTCAAAGGGCCCCTGCCGACCGAGACAGACAACAGATACATATTCACTGTTGTTGATGAATATTCAAGGTTCCCTTTCGCATTTCCGTGCTCGGATATGACCTCGGGCACTGTCGTGAAATGTCTGTCTGACCTCTTCGCTATGTTTTTGAAACCTTCGTACATACATTCAGACAGAGGGCCGTGTTTCATGTCGGCCGGGCTAAAACAATTCCTATTAGAGCACGGCATAGCAACTAGTCAAACGACGGGTTACAACCCACAGGGTAATGGGCAGATGGAACGATATAATGGAGTTATTTGGAAAGCGGTAACTCTGGCGTTGAAATCGAGAGGACTGGGCCCCGAGCGGTGGGAGGTTACCCTTCTCGACGCTCTGAATTCCATACGCTCTTTGCTCTGCACGTCCACCAATGCAACTCCTCACGAACGAATGTTTACTCACCAGCGGCGTTATGTTGACGGCCAATCGGTGCCCAACTGGCTAACCCATCCTGGAACAGTGTTCATGAATCGCCCGGTACGACAAAGCAAGTATGAACCCATGGTGGAGGGGGTCGAACTCATCAATACTAATCCAGAGTATGCTCATGTCAGGCTCCCGGATGGCAGGGAGACCACTGTGTCGGTTCGCCATTTGGCTCCCTCAGGTACTCCTCCCGCAGGTACACCACCATCTGGCACTCCTCCCTCTGACATCCCCTCCCCAGGTGTTCCCCCCCAGGAACTCCACCCGAGAATGGTGGCGACGGAGCTGCCGCGTTCCACCCGAGAGCGATCGGGGAGTCATCCCCGGCACGAGTCGAGGCTCACCAAGAGGATCGGAAGCCTCCCTCAAGTGAAACCGCCATTTACTCCCGGAGAGGTCGACGGATAATACCCCCTCGCCGACTCAATCTGTAAAGGGGATTATCGGCATCCTCGATGCTCATGCTCCTATATGCTCGTTACATAATATATCGATGCTCATTACCATGCTCCTACAACTCAAAATAATCCTCACTGCTTGGCATGTATGCTTCTGTAGTTTAGATAGTTCGCGTTGCTTGAAATGTATACTCCTGTAGCGCTGAAGTAATCATGGTGTGTTAGTTGGGCCTCTAGTTACATTTTAAAGACGGGGAAAATGTGGTGAATTGAAGGTCGTGACGTGCGATCACATGTTGCACGGCTCGAGCACGGAATAGATAAAGCTAAGGTTCCGCTCGGTCGGGGGGATTGTCCCAGGGGCATTGTCGTTTTATGTCGGCGGTTCACTTGGTGCTCGTTGAATGGTGAGAATTGAGAGTATATCGGACTCCGGGCTTATACTGATTTATTTTGCGGTGATTAGTTGCACGTGTATACCTTACTGCTTATGTACTCCTTGCTGCACCTGTATCCCCTGATGTGCCCGTAGAAGCGGCTTCAATCAAATGGAATAAAGCCTACACTCTGAAGGTTCTTCTCTCGCTTTCATTTCAGCTATGACCATTTTGCTTGTTTTTTTTTGCTTCTGTTTTTTTTTTTGTTTCTGTTTTTTTCATGGAAATGATAAATGCTGGGAGATAATGACCGGAAGTGTTTATTTATTTATTCAATTATTTTTTTCCCAGTTATTTTATCCTTCCGAAAGTGATTTTTTTTTCATGACAGGAAGTGTTTATTTAGTATTTAACATTACCGGGAGTGATTTTGAAACTCTTTCCGGAACTTTTAATTTCTTTTATTCTTGACCAGAAGTGATCGTTTATTTATTTATTTATTCAATTATTTTTTCCCAAAGTTAATTTTAATAAAGATATCTCCCGCATCATCAAAAAATATTTTTAAATCGTGATTTACATTATTTGATCGCTGATCCCGAATCCAGGCCGAAGTAACCGGAAATTGCGTCAAAATCATCAGCTGTGCGACGCTAACATGTACCACGGTATAGTTGGCAAGAATACAGTTGTGAACAAGTTTTATGTAAAGTCAGAAGCGAATGTAAGAAGAAATCTACGTTCGCTTCTCGGCTTTGCCTATTCCATATTACACTGTCCGGATTTGTCGCATCCATGAGTATCCAAGAATTGAGAGTATACCGGACTCCGTGCTTATGCTGGCTAATCGTTGTTATACTTTGCGGTGATTGACTGCACATGTATTCCTTTTGTGTTTGTAGAGACGGCTTCAATCAAGTGAAATAAAGCCTTATACTCCGAAGGTTTTTCTCTCACATTCATTTCAATAAGTATGTGTTTATAGTTAGAAACCATCCCCTATGTCTAATGGGAATTTCGTATGTGTGCTGTCAGTTATTTTATCGTCAGGCTTTATACAACAACAGCAGCAGCAGCAGCAGCAGCAGCAGCAGCAGCAGCAGCAGCAGCAGCAGCAGCAGCAGCAGCAGCAGCAGCAGCAGCAGCAGCAGCAGCAGCACCGTCCCTCACTCAACCCGGTCGCAATTGTCCACGTGTTTTTGGCTGAAGGCGTGGGCGGAGCCTCCATCACCTCAGATCGAGGCTCCGCCCCGAGGAAGGGCATGGAACGTTTCCTCCAGCCAATGAGCGAATGGCGAGCATCGCACGCGCGCCCCAGCCAATGGGAGGTGAGCGTGCCGAAAGCGACAACGGAGCATCTTCAAGGGGCGGGCCTCTGAGACGCCTCGACACACCCCCCGAGACGCCTTGTCCAATCAGGAGGCTGACCACCTCAGGGGTGGCCCCGCCCAGCCAGATGCGATGTTCGCCCCTCCGTCCAATCCGGAGGCGAGTTCCTCAGAGCGGTTCCCTCGACCCGCGAGGGAGGGGAAGGACATAAGAGTGTGGCGAGCCGTCGAGGAGAAGAGAAGATTCGCCCCGTCGTAAAGGAAAGAAGGAGAAAAACAAGAAGCCTCGTCTTGCCTGCTGGCATTCTCGCCGACCCGCTGGTGCTCGTCTCGTCTGGTCCGTTCCCGTGCTGGCTGGCGTCAGTTGCATCGTTCCTGGTCCCTGGTGCTTGGTGCTGAGTTGTTGGCGGCGGATTCGAGTCCCGCCACCGGACAAGCTCGACCAGACCGCACGAGGCGTACAGATGCAAGAATAGGCCCCTGCCCTCAGCTCGCCTTTCCCTCCCGAGCTGAAGGGCCAAATATAGGCTGCGGCCTGTGTGTGTGTGTGTGTGTGTGTGTGTGTGTGTGTGTGTGTGTGTGTGTGTGTGTGTGTGTGTGTGTGTGTGTGTGTGTGTGTGTGTGTGTGTGTGTGTGTGTGTGTGTTGCCAGTCTTTTGAGTAGAACTGTTAAGCGCTTCTCGCTCACTGTGCAATTGCCTGCATTTCTTTTATTCGGATAACTCTGCTTTTTTGTGTGCTGCCCTCCCCGATTATTGTTGAAAAATAAACCCCCATGTTAAATGTTCCAGCTCGTTTTCTGTGCTTTCTCCCATTGACCCAGCACAGTGCGTATTGAGAAATAGTGAGGCCGTTGGTGCCGTAAGCTGTCATTGGGACCGGCGCGGCTCTGTTAACTCCGCTCGGTTACACCGGATCCGAGTCGGTACCTGCGACTCGGTTCGGATAGAGTCGGCCGAGGGTGTGACTTCCCGGTAATTTGACGACATGGGTACTTAGGTATATTGAAATTTGGCTATTGACCCTACCCCACGCCGGCAGAGAATTGGCGATCACGGTCTTTTAAGTGGCCCGTGACCTTTCGGAGCTATCCGGGGTGACGACCTTTTAATTCCGGGTGTTCGGTGGGAGACGGCCCTACTGTTCCACCTAGTGGTCGTTTATTGCCACCGAACCCTGGCCCACAACATTATTACTGTGGCAGAGGTTGACGTGGATAAGAGGTGTCATTAATCTTTTAATACCGTAGTAAATGTTTGTTTCCAAATCTCGCTGTTCATCTTTTAAGAGTGTTTTGAATGCAGATTTCCCTATCGGCCCGTTTCTGGATTCTGTTGCAGGTTGGAACCACAACGCAGTCATTCTTGTTCGATTGATAAAGAGGTTTAAGTCCCATGGGACAGTACAAAATTTTAATTGCACAAAGTCTTGTCGCCCGAGGACTACAAGATCACGAGAAAACATTGAAACGGTCCATGAAGCAGTTTTCAACAGCCCCAGGAAATAGCTGCGTCGTCAATCTCAACAATTGATTTTATCTTTATGAAGTACACAAACAACTAAAAAAATGTACCCATACAGCATACAAGTGAAGAAAAAACTAACAGACGATGAGAAACAACTTTGTGTGATAATGTGTGATTGGGTTGAAGAAGAAAATGCGTTGCGATCCAAATTTTCTGAGTAATCTGTGGTTTTCTGACGAGGCCCACTTTCTTTTGTCTCAAAAAAACTCAAAAAGTTTGACTAAAAAACTCAAAAACTCAAAAAAAAAAAAAAAACTCAAAAAAACTACTCAAAAGTTTTGAGTAGTCATGTTAACTCTGAAAAAAAAACAAACAAAAAAACAACGTGGTTGAGGTTCTAGTTCTCTTGATGAACTCGTTGAAAGGCCATTGAACAACCAGAAATGCACTGCATGATTTTCCAGAAGCAAATCTGACATCATTGGGCCTTTCTGGTTTCAGGATGAAGAAGGGAACTCGGTAACTGCAACCACTGAATGGTACTGGAAAGTTTTCCAGAAGTTCTGGATTGTAATAGCGAGGAAGTGCCACATCAACAGGGCTGTGCAATGCTTTCAGCAAGACGGGGCCACACCCAACTCTTCCAACAGATGGATACAGTGGCTCCAACAGAAATTCAACGATCGAATCGTCTTGAGAAGGACATAATATGTTGAATGGACACCATTCTCTGGACCTCAACCCACCTGACTTCTATCTTTCGAGTTACCTCAACGATAGTGTGTACCAGAGGAGATTTCAGACTGTTGACGACCTCAAAAATACATTTGCCACCAACATCAAAGCTATTCCAGTTCAGGAATGCAGCCGAGTTATGGACAACTTCACCAGGAGGACTCATTTGTGCCTGCTGCAGCAGGTTAGCCATTTCAAATATGTTTCATGAACTGTCTTCTGAAATAGCTGGTTTCATTTTTGTGTGTTACTTTATTCCACATATAACAAAGATTCTGATGTACAAGTTTCATGTTGCTTCAAGTGAAAAATTTAAAAAGTATAAAAACAACTTTGGGTGGCACCAATTATATTCCCACATCCAGGTAATGTTTTTGGTTCAAGTCTTTCACGAATTGGCTGGCAAGGCATGAACATTCAACTGACGGTAATTTGTAATTTGTTCAGAGTGCAAGTGATAATTCATTGGAGGGGGGGGGAGGGGGGAAACACCTTACGATGTTTCCTGTTCACCAACTCATGCTAGCAGATGGGACACCGAGCTTTGTGATGCCTGCAAAGCACCAATCCAACTTTATAAGGCAGGTCGACCTCTGCATTATCTCGTCAGACAATTAAATGACGTAGTATTTACGTTTCCCCGTAATAATAAGTGTTTTGCTCCAACCCTTCCGGCCTCCATGAGTGCTGCTGACATAAGGAACATTTATCTTCTGAGCGGTCACGTGGGATAAGCAGCAAACAGACAGTGCTGTGACCACACAGTCTGCAGACAGACACCGTGGTATTTCCGCCAGTGGGCTGTTTGAAGGGCTTCATCAAAAGCTTGTGGCTTGGGGTTCCGATTACAGGCCCTGTTTGGATTCCCAGGACTCCAGCAAGTTTACAGTAGAACTGTAATCCATGCAGTTCTGCGCCATCAAATGCCCATGGCTTCAGCACTGGTTACATTTCTGCTTTATTATCCTCACCAGAAGAGAGGTCGTTGCATTTGGATCCCTTTTGTCCGTCAACACATAATGTGTCCATGTAGACCACAATTTTTACACGTTCTCTTTTCTTTCAACCAAGTATCTCGATAAAGTACACCATGTGCATTTATCATGTAACTACGTCTATAAAATACGTACTAACCCCTCCCCCCCCCTCATCAAACAAGTCCTGGCGAGGGTCTCCAATCTTTGATTGCTCTTTCTCTAGTTACCTCATTAACCGAAATTGGACAGAGGTTGTGTTTTCACCCGTGTTCGTGTCTGTCTGTCTGTCTGTCTGTCTGTGTGTCTGTGAGCATGATATCTCAAAAAGTGGTGGACGGATTCGAATGAAACTTGGTTGACGGGTTGGGTGTGTGACCAGGACTATTTGATTCGATTTTGCTGAAGATCCAGATGCAGATACGATCATCTTTGTAAATCTATTTAAAGTGATGGATTGATGATGGATAGGGCCAAAAACGACGTGTAACACGATATTTGCTGTTATTATTTGTTTGCATCGTACTGTTGGGGCTTTGCAGGATGGTCAAGATCCTTCTCCAACACCATAACCAGGGCCACATTTAGACATGTGGTGGTCCCTGGGCAGCCTTCAGTATTGGAGGCCCACCCTACCTTAGAATACTAAAAAGGTGACAAGACATATTATTTACAGTCATCCATAAAGTATATTTTTTTTCAACAACAAAGAATCTGAACTTCTATATAAAATAGAGAATGAGATAAGATGAATATCTTATATCTGTTCCACTAACTACAAACTACCATTGAGACACTCACAAATACATTTTTCCTTACAATTTTTTTTTTCATGTAATATGTGGAGGCCCCCTGGTTGTGGAGGCCCCTGGGAAACTGCCCAGTGTGCCCATGCCTAAATCCTTCCCCAACTCCATAACCCTTGCTCAGAAACTGCTTCAGCAGCACTGACATTGTGAAACAGAGTGTATGAATTATCCTGTTGTTTCTTCTACCTTCAAGTACTCTAACCCCCCACCTCCTCCCCACAGGCCACAGACTACACAAACCTCGACTTTCCTCATTATAGCAAAATTGTTAATACATTAGATATGTTATGGTGCTTATGTCCATATGAATAAAATAGTTATCTGATGCACTTCAGAATGATACGTTTGATCTTACGAGAATGTTCGTGTTTGTTTTAGACGTTGGTTCAACTTGTATCAGATGGAACCCCCGTGCGGTTAAAATCCGTGACATTTTGTTTCCAGAGCTCATGGATGACTCGGCCGCTTGGCTTTTATGACTGGGTGTCCTGTTCAGTTTGGTCCAGGTTGGGTTGTTTTGTCGCCGGATGATTCATTGTCTGATCACCTCTCCTTGAGACATGATTACCTGAAGTTGTGGTTTTAAAGCGTCCTTCAACTGGCACAAGGATTTTGCACTACAATTGTAGAAAAACAGCTTGAGGCTATCGTTCATTGCATTGTTTGTCTCAACATTTCAAATTTGTGCCTGATAATAAACAAGAAGGGCACTCGGTAGAGCGCATACCTCCGCCACGCAATGTCTGATCCACGAGAATATATCGGTCCCAATACATTTTTGAAATATCATGCCATACAGCACTATATCGTTTTTGGCCCTATCTATCAATGGTGAAGAATCACTTGAAACAAATAATTCTCGCATCCAGATCCAGATTTGAATCTTCACCAAAATCGAATCAATTCGTCCTTGCGACATACCCAACCTGTCCACCAAGTTTCGTCCGAATCCGTCTACAGCTTTTTGAGATATCGTGCTATATGTAGGTTTAGCCCTATCTCCCAATGGTGAAGAATCTCTTTAAAAAATTATCAGATTCGGGTCCGGATGTTCAAGAAAATCGAAGCAATTTGTCGTGGTCACACAACCAACCTGTCCACCAAGTTTCGTACGAATCTGTGCACAACTTTTTGAGATATCGTGCTATATTTCGTGTTTGGCCCTATCTCTCAATGATGAACAATCACTAAAAAAATCCTAGTTGCCGGATCCAGATCTTCACCAAAATCTCATCAATTCGTCCTTGTCACACACCCATTCCTGTCCACAAAGTTTCGTCTGAATCCGTCCACAACTTTTTAAGATATCGTGCTACATTTCGTTTTTGGCCCTATCTCTCAATGATGAAGAATCACAAAAAATAAAATCCTAGTTGTCGGATCCGGATCCGTATCTGGATCTTCACCAAAATCTCATCAATTCGTCCTTGTCACACACCCAACGTGTCCACCAAGTTTCGTCCGAATCCGTCCACAACTTTTTGAGATATCCTGTACACAAACAGATAAACTAACAAACAAGCCGGTAGGCGACATGGCTGCTCGCTCTCGATGGAAAGCTGGCCGACGCGACTAGCCGATATTCATGTACATGGTATCAATAAATTTAGCACAATAAATATGATTATCACAGCCCTCTTAGTTTGCGCCCAGAAACCCGCCTTGTGAAATTTCAGGCATGTTTCCAAAGAGACTCGAACAAATGGCAGCCCTGGTAATTCCATTTATCTATTCGCTAAAGATTTAATTTTTTTATATGATGCTGTAAGACATTCTCCTTGGGCACAAAAAAAAAAAACACGTCTCTCGGAGGTCCAGTTTCGGAGGTATTGATTTTTTTTTGTACAGTCCACAATAAGTGTACGATGTACGATAAAGTCTTTTAGCTGTTGCTAAGCAACGGAGGTGTGCATAGCAACCATTCATTTTTGTGTACATGCTCGCCACATTGTACACATTTCACCCAAGTTTCATCAAAATCAGACTTTCTCTTAGAGATATTCGCAATTAACCGTTTCTGAAATGTTCGACATGTACTCGCCCAAAAACTATCTCCTACAAATATTTTGTGTTAGGGCTGCAAATTGGCATGAAGGGAGCTGGATAGATTGCGCACAGAACTCTAAGCTTCGATGTTACGATTTATTTATTTTTTGATTTTTTTTCGATTTTTGACCATTTTAAAGGGCCGTTGCTATGCTGTTGCTTGGGCCCGGGGTCCCATATTCGAAAGCACACGATTCCCAGAAATATTGGTCCTACCTACCAAATTTCATTGGAATCGGTTGAGTGGTTTAGCCCCTAGGCTTGACCAAAGTTTTGCGGACAGACAGACATATGGAAATGTCCAGAATAAGGGTGCTCTAAGAGCAGCCAACAGACAGCCAAACAGACAGTAAGGAGTGAAAACATAACCTCCTTCACCTTCGGTGGTGGAGGTAACGATAACGGCATTCGGTAGAGCGCATACGTCTGGTAGGCTGAACAGTTTATCTTTTGTATCCCACTGATCAGCCAGATTTGGATTCGAACCTTAACCGAAATCTAATTGGCTTGTTCTTGTCACCTAACCAACTCATCCACCTCGTTTGGTCATAATTTGTCCACAACTTTTTGAAATATCATGCTATATATTGTTTTGGCCCTCTTTCTCAATGATGAATCATCACTAAAAAACAAAACAAAACCTGTTTGCATCTGCATTTGGATCTTCACCAAAATCGAATCAATTCACAGGTTTTCACACATCACACCTGTCCACCAAGCTTCGTCCGAATCTGTCCACAACCTTTTAAGATACCGCACTATATTTCGTGTTTAGCCCTTTCTCTCGATGGTGAGGAATCTTGTGGATAAAAGGAGCTCGGTCTTGGCGTACCTGCTTGCGTGCCTGCATGCATCCGTCCATCAACAATAGTCCTACAGGGGATATCACTAATCAAGCAATAACGGTACCCCAATCACTGCGCAGCACAGCAATACATGCAAATACACGCATGTACATATATATATATACGTGCAGCAGCATGTAATGTGCTGCACATTACACGCATGAGGAGAGTTTGTTTCCTGGCATGTCCTTTTCCTAATACACTGCCAATAGAAAGTCTACAACCCCTTTCAAATTTTTCACATTTTGTCACCTTATTGCAGGGATTTAAATTGCATTATTGAAGACTTTTTCCACCTTTTATTTACACATCATGCCTGGTGTTGGCTTAATGGTTAGGGTGGTGGGCTTTGGATCCTAGCGTCCTGAGTTCAAATCCCGCTCAGCTGTTGAATTAATTCCAGGTGGGGTTAACTCGGCCTGTCATCCTTCTGAGGTCACAAAATGAGTGCCAGCATGCTGGTATACTGCGTCGGAGTGGTGACCCGTCCAGGATTGTGCCCAATATAATAGCCAAGGAGACTGATTAAGCAGCACCAATGCTCTGCACAGAGTATGTCCCAATCTCCTCCTCCTCCCTGAGTTAATACTTGGTGGAAGTAGGTTTGACAGCAATTACAGCTATGAGTCTCTACCAACTTTATACACCTTTATTGTGCAATATTTGCCCATTCTTCTGCACAAAACTGTTCAAGTTCAGTCAAGTTGCATGGGAAGCATTGATGGACAGCAATCTTCAAGTCATGCCACAGATTTCCGATTGGATTTAGGTCAGGGCTCTGACTGGGCCACTCAAGGACATTTATCTTTTTGTTCCTTAGCCACTCCAGTGTAGCTTTTGCTGTGTGCTTTGGATTGTTGTCATGCTGAAAGGTGAACGTCCATCCTAACTTCAGTTTACTTGCAGAGGACAGCAGGTTTTCCTCAAGGATTTTTCTGTATTTTGCTCCGTACATTTTGCCTTCCATCCTGACAAGTGCCCCAGTCCCAGCTGATTGGAAACATACCCATAACATGATGCTGCCACCACCATGCTTCCTCGTAGGGATGGTGTTCTTTGGGTGATGTGCTGTGTTTGGTTTGAATGAAATGTAATGTTTTGCATTTAGGCCAAAAAGTTCCATCTTGGTTTTATCACATGGCTTCAGAATCTCCGGAGTGGTTTTTTTGCATGCCTCAAACGGGACTCGAGGTGGGTTTTTTTTTGTTTTTTTTTTGAGCAATGGCTTCCTTCTTGCCACCCTGCCGTGCACGCCAGACTTGTGGAGTGCTTGGGATATTGCTGTAACAAGTACACAGTGACCAGTGATTGCAATAAAGGCCTGGAGCTCTTCAAAGTTGCCATTGGCCCCTTGGTGGCCTCTCTGATCAGTCTCCTCCTTGCTTGATCATCCAGTTTGGAGGGACGCCCTGATGGAGGCAGGGTCTTGGTGGTACCATACGCCTTTCACTTCTTAATGATTGGCTTGACTGTGCTCCAAGGGATATTCAAGGCTTTTGAAATATTTTTGTATCTACTCCATGATCTGTTCCTTTTCCACAACTTTATCCCGGAGGTCTTTTAATAGGTCCTTAGTTTCCATTGTTGAGTCTTTGCTGTGAAATGCACTACCCAGCAGAGGAAACCTTCAGGAACAGCTGATTATATTCTGAAATGATCAGAATCACTGCAATTTAACACGGAGGCAAATTAATGTGATTTGTTATTTTGAAGGTGATTGATTCATTACATCTGAGTTAATTTACAATTGCTGTTATAAGGAAGGGGGTGGGGGGGGGGGTGGGTGAACATGTTCTCATGAACACTGCTTAATTTAATTTTGCCCATTAACAACAACCTTTTTGTTTTTCCAGCAATTACACAAAGATTCATATTCCCATCAGGGAAACAATGGGTCTTACATTCTAGTCACTTTCTAAATGAAAAAAAAAAATGACGGATCAGGATTCAAATTTTCACCAAAACCGAATCAATTAGTCCTCCTACACCCAACCTGCCCAGCAAATTTCATCTGACTCCGTCCTTAACTTTTTGAGACATCCTGTTCAAACACAGACAGGAGCGAGAACATAACCTCGGTCCACCTCGGGTGGCATTGGTAATAATGTATCATTATGGTTAAGTGTAGTTATATTGATTTGAAGCAGGCTAATTAACTTTGTGATTCCATTTATCGGGAGGCCAGACCTTGACTCAGAACTCTCAAAGAAGATCGATGTGCAACCAGAGAGGAAGCTTGTAATGAATTATTCAAAACGAACTTGGTGTTTGACAATTTTTCTTTTTGGATACTTTGTTGAGGCTCTTATCAGAGCGAACACACAAAATATATAACAAAGGGAACAAGAGACAGGATTCTTCAGTTTTATAAACAAGCACATTTATCATTTGAGTGTATACCATAAACTGGGGCTGGCAGGATAGTTTAAAATGTGTATGTATACATACTTATCTCTGAGCTGAAAATCCTGGGTTCCAAGTCTGGCGCAGCTGTGACTGTGATGCTCGTGTTTTGCAGGCAGGCCGAGGCATCAGTGAGTGTACCGTCCTTAAGATGGACGTCAAACTGGGTGTCCCACCAGCATTAGTTGGCAGACATTAAAGATCCCACGGTGTCCCTCGTGAAGAGTGGACGAGCTAGAGCCGGAACCCTAAACAAATTACCAATTCCTACCCTGACTAACTGCTGGGAAGGAAATGGAAAACAACCCAATGTAACCTTTTGCCAGGAGACTGCTTTGTCAGCGTCAACACTCTATGAAGAGTCTGGTACATTAATAATGATTACAAACTGCATAACGGGGTTAAGAAGTCCCCCACCCCAACCATGAAGGAATGGCCCTCCGTCATTGAAACGCTGAACAGATGTTAGTTGTTTTTCGATGATGTTTCCAGCCAGGATACCCCCGTTATTCCCAGCAGTGGGTGACTTTCCTGATGCTGTTGATAATGAAGTCGTGTTTTTGCTCCTGATATCTTTGGAAAACGGAGAAACCGTTTGACTACTTATCATACAATGTGAATGGCCTGACACTTTTGAGTGGTACACTTTCCATGGTAGCCTTTGAAAGCAGTCGGCCATTGAATGCCAGGATCCTGACCGAAATACCCATTCTCTTCTCCTGTTCTGTGGCATTTGGCTTGTTTGGCATTCCTATTTGAGAAATTCGCTTATGATGCAGGGACCCAGGTTCAAGTCCCATATACTGTACTTCTTTGATCAATTTATTCTCGCATCCCTCGCCGCTCCTTCATGAGCCTTCGAGACTAAACAAAGTTTGCAATGACATCCCTACTGTGACGGTGACACCAAATTTTGCTCGCATTATCCCTTACCAAAGTAGATGGGCTTCTGCATGGACTGGCTACGTCTTTAGATCCCGATGTCATTCGCCTCGGTGCTGCTGTAATATATCATGCTCTACTGATTTGGCATTCCCACTCTTTTCTTCATGAAGGAATTCGAATCAATTTGCATTTGTCATCATTGCACGTTGATGTGTGATTATTGATTATAATATCATCTAAAAGCTAAAAGAGCTTCTAAACTTTTTCCAAATTAATATTATGATGTGCAGATGTTGGCTGGAGCACAAAGCAATTTTTACCAGGATTTGCGGGTTTTGGCACTGTACTTAAGAGGCTGAGCTGTTCGGGTTAGGGTTAGTGTTTATTATTTATTTATTACATCCTTAGTACGTTGGTGATGGATAGGGAGGAGGTATATAAGAGCTTGATGGGCTTGGGAAGACAGAGGAGAGGACTTTAAGACTCATGCACTCATGGATGGAGAGACTATGATGGATCATAATTCCACCACATTTATGTACATAATCAATTTGCTACTTCTTCACTGATGAATGGTACATTTTTTTTTCATGTAAATAATGTGTAAAGTGAAAAATGTAATAACTACCAGATTTAGTGAAGTCTCGGTTGCTGATGGCTTTATCTGCAGTATGTATGTCTTGTTAGTGGAGGGCCACTTCTAGGTTGAATGGTTCCCAAGTACGAGCTAGCACGATGATGCTACAGACAGGTGAACAATGGTATGGATCACTGAGCACGTCAGTCATCCTTTGGAGGGAGAATTAAGCTGGCTGTCTCATATCTGAAGGTTAAAGTAATTAACTGGTATTATTTGGTTTATTTTCTGAGATATAACTAAGATATCATGCCTCCATTTTCTTTGGCCCTATATCAATCTAACAGGCAGGTAGCTTGGCCAACATTTGGTTTCTTCAATTTGTTCTGAGGATGCACAGAGTGTTCATATTGCATGCCATCAATTGGCCTGTTTTGTGGCCTCTGGTGTAATGCTTTGAACAATCTCTCTGGTTCTGGGAGTTTGGTGGATTGGAACCCCAACCGAGTCATTCTAAAGACTTTAAAAATGGTACCATGCTGCATCCTTGCTTGACGCTCACCATTTTAAAAAAAAGAATAGAGCATGGACAAACAACCATAGGTTGGGAGTAATAGCACAGGCTTTGCTGGGACGAATGGCATCCTCATGCATTGAAAGTTCCTTGTCAGAGAACTCGTGTTGATATCATTACACCCGTTGGACTCAGTCTGAAACGGGGGATTTTGGATTGGGTCTCGTCCGTCCGTGCCTACTCTTACCCATTGCAGTTACCTTGACATGGATAAGAGCATGACCCCATGTTCACAGTCACTCAGGTCAGGAGTACAAACACATATGTCTTGTAAATATGGGCTATCCCTTTAACTCTTAACAGTAAAATTACGAAAACCACATGGGCTACGACATTTTATGTCTTTTTCTCCTTATTATTAGCACGTTCCATTGAATGTTGATCTTAAACTTCTTAAAGTACCCATTTATAGCTCAGAAAGACTTAAGATGCCTGTTAGCTCATGGCATGGATGTGAATTTCTTCACATATAGCATATACAACTGCCAGAAATGTGTTTCAGTGCTTTTTTGTTCATGTGTGCATCCACACAGAGTGTAACAAAGTGTTATAGGGAACTAAAGGAAGGCCTATTGCCAACATCAGACTCGGATTTAAAGGCCACGTCCCCTGGATACGCAACGCCCATCCATCGGAATGCTTCCGCTCACTACGTTCTGCCTGGCTCCCTTCAAACCTGTCAATTAGGCCTTCACAATCACATCCATGGCCCATCTTTCAACTTGTGTTGCTCTCCTTACTTCGCATTTCCAGAAACATTCGTTTTCATTGGAACGCTCGATTATTCCATACATCCACCCTCTCCCACCTTTCCCATCGCTTCATTTTATTGCTTGTCTCGCATGATCTCCCTTGTTCTCCTCTTCGTTCCCTCATCCCCTACCTTCATTGGAGCTACGGGAAGAGTGCAGCAGACATTCCTTCCCATTATTCCCTCAGCTCTTGTATTTTTCGTTTGTAGAAGGCCCTTCATTCAACCCACTGAGCTGCTCTTGGTGAAATAATTTAATTCTCAGATTTGGATTTGGCTGCATTTCCGCAAAGAAAACCTTTTGTTAAAATCCTGTCGTGTTCCCACAAATTCTTATTTTCCAAACACAAACTTTGAGTGGGTGTTCTTTGTGTCGGAAGCAAGGGGGGGTGTGTGTGTGTGTGTGTGTGTGTGTGTGTGTGTGTGTGTGTGTGTGTGTGTGTGTGTGTGTGTGTGTGTGTGTGTGTGTGTGTGTGTGTGTGTGTGTGTGTGTGTGTGTGTGTGTGTGTAACTTGTTGAACTTGTACGCACTGAGTTGATGTGAGCCATCATTGGTGGGTTGCCAAGCAAGAAGAAGTTTAATTTCCTTAAGAATTGTATGAAGTTTGGAAAATATACTTCTGGCAGTTATTTATTAATTTCGTACACGAACCCAACGTGACATCCACAGCCCACCTCCTCTCGCCCAATGCTGCATTCGGGCCCTCCGCTCTCCAAACTCCCACTCTCTCCCAAACTTTCCCCCCTTTTCTCCGTATTCTTCCCACACTCCTACCCCAATCCTTTCTATCTCTCCCATCACTTTTGTTTGGTCGACTTCAATTTTGTCAATGTGCACCGCCGCAGCAGTCACCAACACGTACGGGATAAATATATAGCCCCCGAATGGGGGGTGGGGGGGAGTGTGAGGAGCCTATTTTACATAATCACATATATTTACACAGGATTTGAACTTGGCTCATGAATATGAATTTTGGACGTCTGAACATTCCTGCACGGTTTGGTATGAGGTAGCGGAAAGGATCTAAGCACCTGGACGGAAAGCCACTAATAGGCCCACGTGAAGGTGAGATGTCAGCGCTGTGAGGAAATAAAGGATGGCTTTGTACGGACTCCAGTCTCTCATGGAGCCAAATCTCGGTCAGGTCGAGATGCCACTGCGGCAAGCTCACACAGACACCGGATTATATCCGAGGGCTTCGGTAGGACAAGAAAGGGCGAGTTAGTAGGTGTTCGTGCTGCGTTCTCTGGTGATGGGGGAACAATTATTCAATAAGTTTTTAAGCAATTTATGTATTTATTATTGAAGAACCTCGATGGTAACGGATGCATTTAATAGAATGTACAGTAAGTAGTACTGACTCAACCTCGCACAGAATGCTTACACAGAAACATTAAAAAAAAAAATTGTTTTTTTAAACATTTATAATCGAAGGTTTTCATGAGGGACAAAGTTTTCCTCTTTTTCTCACATTAATTGTTATAATCTTTAAAATCTCTCTCTCTCGCCTTGCATTTCCCTGTCACGTAGAACCGTGAAGACGAAAACTCCCGCGTTTTTCTCCTCCCTCTCTCTCTCTTGCTGTCTTCCCCACAGAGCGTCTTCAACCCTGTCCTTGGCTGACAGCGGACAGCAGGCGTCCAGTTCCCATTCCTGCGGCTGCGCTCAACTCCTCTTAACCGGAACCATCTCATTAGAGCAAAAAGAAGCCGACAGCCGGGAAGGATGTGGATTTGAAGCATCCATATTATCATATCCTCTTGGGATGCTGGCTTGACCTCGATCAGGTGATATCTGTATTCCAATATTATTCCACGTTTTTCAAGACCGGTGACCGGTAAGACCTCATGTCCCCCCCCCTCCCCCCTTCCAGACCATTCTATAATGAGGATTCTCCAGATCGAGGACCGTGAGTGCTCTATATCCTGGACTTGTTGCGGATGTTCTTCTAAATGAAAGCACCACCGACTACAACAGCACAGCAACCTCCGGTCTGACGTTTCAACCACCGAGCAATAGTCGTCGGTCCCAGATTACGACCATTCGGGTGGTTGAAACGTCTGACCGGAGTTTGCCTTGCAGGCTGCTGAACATCTGTATCAGTTGGTGGTGTCTTCAGTGTTTTTAAATATGAATGTTAATCCCAACTACAAGTTCTATTGACTTTATTTATTTATTTTTAACCGCTGTGTACAGCTGAGAGACGATTGCGAAATGGAAGCTCATGATGTCAGAGACACTTTCGCATTGACTTGATTGCCCACTCTTGCCGATTGCAGTTACCTTTACACGGATAAGAGCGTGACCCCCGTGTTCTCAGAGGCTTGGGTTCCTGTTCGCAGCTCTGG
>NC_140970.1:23168877-23206377 GCF_056783735.1 Eptatretus burgeri
ATATAATACATTTTCCATTTTTATTTCCCACACAGCCAGGAAACGTTAAACTTCAAAGAAACGCAATTAACCAGTTTCAATTTTCAAGCTTTTAAACATGGAACATGATTAGGTTGATTTGTTTCTGTTTCTTTTTCTTTCTTTCTTTCTTTCTTTCTCTCTCTCTCTCTCTCTCTCTCTCTCTCTCTCTCTCTCTCTCTCTCTCTCTCTCTCTCTCTCTCTCTCTCTCTCTCTCTCTCTCTCTCTCTCTCTGTTTTGCTGGTTGGTTTGCTGTTACCTTCCCTGCAAATTGGAATTTGTTCAGTGTGCCAGTGATAACTCACCTGCTCTTCACAAAAGAGACCAAGGGATCTTTGATGTCCACCAACACATGCTGACCAACAGTTCCTCTTAATATCATTCCAATGAACGACGCACACATTGATGCATCGCTCTGCTGTGTGACATTCTATCTGTGTTCAGATTCAAACTCAGAGAGAGTAAATAACTCCAGGATGAGTGTGTTTACCTCTAGGGCTCTAAGCTATCTAATTTGTTAAAAGTGAAACACAAGGCGATATAAAATCGTCTCAGCTAATAATGTAAGGTTGAAAAGCGAATACATAATGTACTTACTTGGAACAAAAATTAGTGTCCATTTAATCACAAAGGTTCATGTTTTCAAAGGTCGTCTTTCCAGGATTGCAGCAGAAGAATAATAATAATAAGAAGCGGTCATGGAGCTTAAAACAGTAACATTTATTATTCCACGACAGCAGGAACCTTTTAGAAAGACACGAAAGGAGCACACAAAATTATATATGGCAATACTTCTTGGAGCAATTGAAATATATATATATATATATATATATACACACTCAAATCTCACCAAAGATTAACCTGTTGCACAGCTCAGCTTCTTTCTTTAATGAGTCACATTCCCGTAGGGAATGGGTATTTGCTACTACGAGGAAAAAACCACTCCCTGTTGGAGTGGCTTTGAGGAGGGTGGGACTAATGTGTACGTGCAGTTCACACCATTCTACATAATTGAGTTCCATTTGTATTTAGATTTCTTTTTGCCTTAATTATACATTTTCAGGGGTTATTTTCACTCTCACTTAGCCGATGATGCTTTAGACTCGGCCAGAGTGGAGGAGCATGGTCTTATCCTTATTATTACTATGATAATTGTTAATACAGTACAACCATTGAACCAATCAATTTGCTGACGGAAGGTGAACAACATAACTTCTTCACCCTCTTTCAAAATTTTCACCTTTTGTTTCCTTATAGCCTGGAATGAAATCACATTAAATCAGACTTTTTCCACCTTTTATTTACATATCGTAACCTACAACTTCCAAGTGAAAAACAAATTTTGCAAATTTTAGAAAATTTATTATAAATAATAAACTAGAATATCTTGGTTGGATTCGTGTCCACCCCCCTGAGTTAATACTTGGTGGAAGCACCTTTGACAGCAATTACAGCTGTGAATCTGTTGGGATAGGTCTCGACCAACTTTGCACAACATGATTTGGCAATATTTGTCCATTCTTCTGTACAAAACTGTTCAAGCTCAGTAAAGTAACATGGGGACCGTTGAGGGACAGTAACCTTCAAGTCATGCCACAGATTTTTCGATTGGATTTCGGTCGGGGCTCTGACTTGGCCACTCAAGGACATTTATCTTTTTGTTCCTTAGCCACTCCAGTGTAGCTTTGGCTGTGTGCTTTGGGTCATTGTCATACTGAAAGTGAACTTCAGTCCCAATTTCAGCTTTCTTGCGGAGAGCAGCAGGTTTTCCTCGGATTTATCCATATTTTGCGCCATATATTTTCCCTTCTATCCTGGCAAGTGCCCCAGTCCCTGCTCATGAGAAACATCCCCATAACATGATGCTGCCACGACCATGCTTCACATTAGGGATGGTGTTCTTTGAGTGATATGTTGTGTTGGGTTTGCGGCAAACTTAACGTTTTGCATTTCGTGCAAAAAATAAAATTTTCAGCCATTTCTTCAGAATCTGCAAGAGTGTTTTTTTTGTATACTTCAAACGGGACTGAAGGTGGGCTATTTTTTTTTTTTTTTTTTTTTTTTTTTTTAGTAACGACTTCCTTATTGCTACCCAGACTTACAGGCCAGATTTGTGGGGTGCTTAGGATATTGTGGTCACATGCACACAGTGACCAGTCATTGCCATAAATGCCCGTCGCTCTTTCAAAGTTACCATTGGCCTCGAATAGCACTAAGTTCCTTGACTTTGCAAGAAGTCATGGACTTAGGGTGGCTGGTTCATGGTTTCAGCGCCCACAAGCTCATCGCTGGACTTGGTATTCCAACGCTGGCGGTGTGGCAAAGGAGATTGACCATGTCCTCATTGACGGTCGTTGGATGATCCAGAACTGCAGGGTCTACCGGAGTGCTCAGTTCCTCAATACTGACCACAGGCTTGTTGTAGCAACTCTAAAGCTGCACCTTAAATCCTGGAGAATGGTACCATCCCAGCCTAGGCTGGATGTTGCCAAGCCCAGGGATGAGAGAGTAGCTGAGGAGTTGCGAACAAGCTGAGTGGACACTTGGGGGGTCTGGGTGCTTTGGGGGGTCCTGAAGAGTTGTGGAGCGCCTTCAAGACCACCGTCCTTGATGTTGCTGGTGGATGCCTTGGAGCTCACCGCAGGGCAAAGAAGAATTTTGTCTCTCAAGGGACACTGGATACCATTGACCAGAGTCACAGGGCCAGGCTGAATGGCAGAGCTGAGCTGTTCAGGGAGCTGAGGCGTAAAACTGTACGTGCACTGAGGGTGGACAAGGAGGCCTATGTGCGAGGAATCTGTGAGGGGGTAGAGCATCACCTGTGGACAGGTGATTCTCGTCCTGCTTACAGGGGAATTCGCGCATTACGTTCATCCAAGCCCATCCATCGGAGCACTGCAGTTCGAGCAGAAAGGGGTAGGCTCTTGACAGAGGAGTCTGAAGTGAAGGCCCGCTGGGCCGGTTACTTTGAGCGCTTGTACCAGGCTGATCCCCCAGCTGTCGAGTTGGACGTCAAGGGTGTAACAATCCCTGTTGCTGACCCTCGAATCAACTGTGGTCCACCTTCGCTTGTGGAAACACGGGCTGCGGTGAACCAGTTGAAACGGGGCAAAGCTCCAGGGATCTGTGGCATCCATGCTGAACTTCTCAAGGCTGGTGGAAATGCTGCACTCGTGTCATTGCATGCAGTTTTGTGCTCTGCCTGGAATGCAGGCATCATCCCAACTGACTGGAAGAGGGGCCTTGTTGTCCCTCTCTGGAAAGGGAAGGGTGATCGCCAAGACTGCAACAACTACCGAGGGGTGACGCTGCTGTCTCAGTGCCGGGCAAGGTCTTTGCTCGGATAATTCTTGATAAGGTTCGCCACCATCTGCTTGAGCACCAGCATCCAGAGCAGTCAGGCTTTACACCAAAGAGGTCAACGATTGACCGTATCCTTGCACTTCGTGTCCTCACCGAACGCAGACGAGAGTTTCGGCAGGGGCTGCTTGCAGCCTATGTTGATCTCTGTAAAGCGTTCGATTCAGTGAATCGGGATGTCCTCTGGAGGATTCTTGGTCTTCGTGGGGTGCCACCAAAACTGATCGATCTGATGTCTGAACTCTACTCTGGTACTGAGAGTGCTGTGAAGTGTGGTGGTACCATCTCTGACTTATTTCCAGTTGTTACTGGAGTTCCTCAGGGGTGTGTACTGGCCCCCACACATTTCAGCACTTGTATGGACTGGATTTTAGGGAGGACGTCGGAGAGATCAAGTTGCGGTGCATCATTTGGCAATGTCAAGATCTCGGACCTTGATTTTGCAGATGATGCAGTCATCTTTGCGGAGACTTTAGACATCCTCTTGGGGGCCCTTGAGGTGCTGAATGAGGAGTCGGAGCCATTGGGATTATGGGTTTCTTGGGTCAAAACTAAGATCCAGGCTTTCGGTGACTTCTTGGATGCTGCTGTCCTGTCTGTGTCTGTTTGTGGTGAGGATGTTGAGGTCGTGGAGAGATTCACTTACCTTGGCAGTGATATTCATGTCTCTGCTGGCTGCGAGTCAGAGGTCAATAGACGTCTGGGTCGGGCCTGGGGAGTCATGGATTCACTGGATCATGGGGTGTGGCGCTGCCGGTACCTGTGCGGGAGGACGAAAGTCCGAGTCTTCAGGTCCTTGGTACTTCCAGTCTTGCTCTATGGGTGCGAGACTTGGACTCTGACCAAGGATCTGAGACGGAGACTTAATTCCTTTGGTACCAGGTCTCTTCGGAGAACCCTTGGCTATTGCTGGTCGGATTTTGTGTCCAACGAGCGGTTGCTGAGAGAGACTCGGATGAGATTTGTTACCTGCATAGTCCGTGAGCGTCAGTTGCGGCTATATGGACATGTGGCTCGTTTTCCTGACGCTGATCCTGCTCACCAGATTCTCTCAGCGAGGGTGTCTCATGAGTGGAGGAGGCCAGTGGGCTGACCACGTGCCTCATGGTTGCAGCAGGTTGACCATCATCTCAAAGAGATGGGGATGGGCCTGGCATCTGCCTGGGGGATGGCCAGACGGAGGCCCCTGGAGTACCGGCGGAAAGTGGACGCAGCGACGCGCTGTTCTGGCACATGCTCTCATACCTGACCTGATTGGCCTCTTGGTGGCTTCTCTGATCAGTTTCCTCCTTGCGTGTTCATCCAGTTTGGAGGGACAGCCAGATCTAGGCAGGGTGTTGGTAGTTCCATATGCCTTCCACTTCTTAATAATTGTCTTGACTGTGCTCCACGGGATATACAAGGGCTTTGAAATATTTTTATACCCATCCCCTGATCTGTGCCTTTCCACAACTTTATCCCGGAGGTCTTTTGAAAGCTCATTGGGGCTCATGGTTGAGTCTTTGCTCCAAAATGCACTACCCAGCAGAGAAGACCGACAGGAACAGCTGATTTTATTCTGAAATAATCACAATCACTTCAATTTAACACAGGTGGAGGCCAATTAACCTAGTGTGTGATTTTGAAGGTGATTGGTTACACCTGAACTAATTTACAATTTCTATTATAAGGAGGGTGGACACTTATCCAACCAATATATTCAAGTTTTGTATTTTTAATAAATTTTCTGAAATTTGTCGAATTTGTTTTCCACTTGGAGGTTGTGGGTTATGATGTGTAATTAAATGTGGAAAAAGTCTGATTTAATGCAAGTTAATTCCAAGCTACAAGGCAACAAAAGGTGAAAATTTTGAAAGTGGGTGTAGACTTTCTATAGGCACTGTATATGTTACAGTGCAGTTGTACAGTTTATTCACAATCAATATTTACAATTTTTTTTTAATCCCAGAAACATTTTGTTTCCTGCTAACAACCCAACATTCATTTTATTAAAACACATCCTCTGTGCCATTTTTTTATGGTGGTGGAGACCCCAGGGCACACATGGGTGGTGGTGGCCCTTTCTGCCACCAACGATGAAGGAAAGCAGTGGTTTTCAACCTTTTTCACTGATGGCACCCTAAACTCTTATATGTTATTCTGTGGCACCCCATTCAATTTTCTATTTTTAGTTGCCTAAAGAACATTGCAGGCTCCAGGAGTTAAGCTATTGGATAAATTACAAAATTCCAGGAGTGTTTTTGCGGTCTTTTATTATCACCAATGGATTCCAGACAACTGAAGATTGGCAAAGTGTGCAATTAGCCTGTCAAAAATATATTGGATTACCGTTACAACTTCCAAGCTACATTTGATTTAATTTGAGTGATGGAACAAAATGTTACAAAACGAGAAACATTGCTTTATATGTTCCTGGTATCGGATTCCGCCAACACGGAAAGTACGAATCCCTCGAACAAGTGGATGCGATTAAATTAGCAAAACAATTTCCAATTAGACTTGTCAAATACCCAATGAATGGCAAATTTTTGGAGCAAATTTGCTACACTGGTTAATGTAGGGTTCACTACAACAATCAGACATGACATGTATCATGGTGCAGGATCTCATCATGATGGTAATTTTATGACCTGGCGAAATTATTTTTTCTCTAAGTATGTTAGTCTGAAGCATTTGTTTGTCTGTCTGTCTGTCTATTAGTCACACAATTTTTGGCCACAGTTTTCAAGCAATCGTTCTCAAATATTTTTGTCTATGTAGGTGACTGGTCAAGGACAGCAACGCTTAATTTTGGTGAAGATCTGAATCCGGATCCGACTATGAGAATTTTAAAAGTGATTCTTCACCATTTTGAGATGTGGTCAAAAACGATATATAGCAGAATATCTCAAAAGGTTATAGATGGATTCAAACAAAACTTGGTGGACAGGTTGGGAGTGTCACCAGGAAGAACTGATTCAATTTTGGTGAAGTTCCAAATCCGGATCCTGATACGAGAATTATTTAATTATCAAGTGTTTCTTCACCATTGAGAGATGGGGCAAAAAACAATATTGCATGATATCTCAAAAAGTTGTCAATGGATTTGGATGAAACTTGGTGAACATGTTGAGTGTGTGACAAGGACCAATTGATTAGATTTTGGTGAAGATTCACATCTGGATCCAGATACTCTAATTTTTAAGAGATTCTTCACCATTGAGAGATAGGGCCAACTAGGCAGGGTATTGGTGGTAACATACGCCTTCCACTTCTTAATAATTGTCTTGACTGTGCCCCACGGGATATACAAGGGCTTTGGAATATTTTAAGACCCATCCCCTGATCTGTGCCTTCCCACAACTTTATCCCAAAGCTTTCGCTCCAACGAGGTGAGAGCTAGGGCATAGAGCTTGGCAAGTAAAGCAGGATGTCAGACTGTCGCATTCCCAATATATATCCAGGGAGATGGTCCTAACCTCTTTTTTGTGATTGAGAGCTTTCAACCATTGGTGAGAGAGGAGGGGAATCATCTCCAGAGTTGGGGATTAAATTAGCATTAGTTTGTCTGCAAAACTTCATCTCTAAAGAGTTAGAAGAGACAAAACAGACATATTTTACAAACTAACTACATCTTATTGGCTCGAGTTGAAATCCTGAAAATTTCTACTTGTTGGAATTGCCTTTAAAAAAATTTTTATAATACAAAGTCTCAGCTCATGGATGAACGAGGTGGCTGGATGTAGTAAGAAATGCACTGAGGAGACGAAGACAGTCGGACAACCTAACTAGCCATTCTCTTCCTTCCTGCAATGGAAAAGCCTATCCAGATGACACAGTAGTGTCTTTCCCTTTTCTCCCATTTGTTATGTTTTCTCTGTTGATTGACCCAACTTTTTCTCATTTGTTGTCTGTGTTATTGTAGTCTATTAATCTTATATTTACTTACCTCTCTTTCATATTGTTTAGCAATAATCTTTACTTTTCCAACTTTGCATTTATTTCGGATATATATTTACACTTGTAGGCACAGTACACTAAAACATGTTCAATTGTCAGCATTGGCGTTTTGGGATACATTGGGGGAATACTTACATTAAAAAGATCATTCTTTCATATTTCTCTGTCGCTATTTATTTCTCAAGTCTGCTCATTGATATAAGTTTTTGTAAAACCAGATGATAGTTGGACATTACCACATTTGAGTGTTGGTCCATATACTAGCCTCTAGGGACCTTTCTGTCTCATTCTTACAAATCCCTTTACTTCTACCCTTTCCTTTATGCTGTTTTAAAGGAACAAACACCATCCGTTATGCTGGGACAGTATGCCTCAGCTGTGCACAAAGCCCCACTGGCAGCAAATTAGTTTGAATCACAATTGGAACATGATGTGTGACTGAATGCCACGTGTACTGTTCATCTGTTTGCCTTTCTGTTGTACTTATGAGGAGGCTAAAATAGTGGGTTTCTTGGTTCAATCATGATCATTCAGTAAACAACATGGTTCCATAAATAGTAATCAAATGAAAATGAAATGAATGAAATTACAGTTAATAATTGTTTTATATTGATAATATAGTTTACAAATGCAAATTTTGACTCAGGTTTTCTTTTTTTTTTAGTCACAATGGACTGGTTATAATGAACAGACACAAGCATCACATTTTGAGGACTAAGTTGTGATGTTTTGCACAACTGAACACCCAACAGACTGCAATTGTCTGGGACTCTGTCCAAGTCCAGACTAAGTTTTTCTATCTGACTCCACACGAGATGGCTCCATTCAACTCCAGACGAGACATCTCTATCTGACTCCAGTCTAGAAACTGTCTGACTACAGGATAGAAGACTCTGGTTAACTCCAGACTAGATGTTTTTGTACAATTAGAGATGAGACATATTTGTCTCACTCCAGACGAGATGGCTCTGTCCGATGTCAGATTAGACAGTTTTGTCTGACTAAACTATACAGCTCTGTCGATTCTAGAGCTTGTTAAATAAGCTAAAAAAATACTTGAAAAGTACCTGAGGGAATGGCTGTGCACAACAAAAGACTTGGATAATTTTCTCAGCGAACCAAACAGGAACTCATCTGGGTGAGATAGGGGTTTGATCTTCCAAAAAATATACCAAAGCTGATTTTTGGCTCAATGATGCCATATCATATGTAGATTGATATATTAGGAGCCTCACGCTGAGGTTGTTCAGGCAAAAATTTGAAATTTGATTTGTTTTGTTTTTTTTTTGGGGGGGGGCAATTTACGTAAAAATACCATCAGGTGTGAGAAAGGCGAGACACATTCAACTTCACGAAAAAATCTTTTATTACTAAATCTTACAGGTATAAGCCCGACAGTATGAAACTATATATAAATAGTGCCTTAAGCATTCATAACTTAAAAATATGCTGTGAACATGAATACTTCTCGATACAGTGGGGACTCAATGTAACAAGGTTCGATATGAGGTGGTATTCGGTTTAAGGTGGTTTATATCTGGTTCTCAAATGCAATTTCTACAATGTAAGGGCAGACCATCAGCGTTATGTTGAGTCCTTACTGTATAAAAGGAAAAGTTTGAAACCGTTCGAAATTCCAATAAAGCTCCACGATCAAACCAAACCAGCAATGACAGTTTGTGGATGTCTACATATTTTCGAGTACATCATCTTCCAAGATAACGTCCATTTGGTCTGCTGAAACATTGTTGCTTGAGACTCCCTGGCAATCATTGCACGCAGGGACACACGCAAGTCCATTTTTCTTGCAGCTAAACACCATTGTACCACATGCATTCCTTGATGTTGATTTGCAGCCACAGCACACAAGGTTTAGAATAAACTCTGGTGCAGTATCAATATCAGTCTTGATTGTAATGAGGTTATTGTTCTCAAATCTCCATCCCCACTCGGTCGGATCAAGGCAATCCAGGTTTAGTGTAGCCTTTTGATGTACCTGGTGATGCACCCTGAGTGAATGAAAATACACTGCATGCCCAGTCGGGGCCAGGGTTCCAGCTTTCGCTTTTTCTTGCCCAGTACCATCAAATGCCAATTGGCATGACGCAATGTTGTGAGCGTATCATCCTTTTTTCCATTGTAAATACTCAGCATAATGGTGTTGCCTGCAGTGCAAATCTGCTCGCAAGTGGCTTCTAAGTTTCCAAAGCAAGAAACAGCTTCCTGAACAATATCAGACTTCAGAGTTTGCAGGATCTTCATCTTCCCTTTGCCGTAGGTAGCAGACATTGTGTCACAGCCTCCCCAGGCATGAACTAACAGGATAAGCTTTGAAGGAATCTGCAATGTGGCCACGGGGGTTTGAATCTTCGACCACATTGGCACTGGTTTGAATCTTGATGCTTTACAGGCCGTTTCTCTTGCACGCTTTTTCATCAATGTTGTGTAGAATGCATTTCCCATAGTTGCTTTCACATGTTGCATCAACATAATGCATATTTCGGTGTCATCATTCACCACAACTACAGATTTTCCAGTTTGGGCAAGACATTTCTGTTTTGACAAGGGGTCCATCAGCATCATCCTCACATTGAGAGTTTGATATACGACGCTCAGTCAGTCTCTGACATAGTAGCTTGATCAATTGACTTTTATTGGAGCGATTAAGCAGGAACCCTCCCTTCTTTACTGATACACGTGTGCCAACATCTGCAGTGATTGTAACATCAGCGGCCACCCGACCAGTATTCTGATGTTGTTGCTGTTCATTTGTTTTTGTCGACCGATCGAAGCTGGAACCATCAAAGACCAGATGTATTTCATAACTGTCGTGCCTTGACAGAATGTGTTTGATGAACTGATCAGCAAGATCATTATATGTGCATTGAAGAACCCACGGAGATTGATGGAGGGCAGCACCACCATCCACAACACAACAGTCAGCGTTTGGCTTTGCAATACAAGTGATTGCTTGAGTATACTGTAGTGTAAATCAGACTTTCATGCTCAAGTACCTTACGTGGGTATCAACAAATTATTGCGGGTGCTCAACGAGCAGGTGAATGGATTTTTATATATTTTTGTGTACACCTCAAAATTATTTGGGGTGCTCGATCACTCCATGCAGTCTTGCAAGCTACGACCCTTTTATTTTCAAATAGTGTAAGCACTGCACAAATTACCTTGAGCTCAAAGGAGATAGCAATTTTGTCAGAAGTCTGTAACGTGCAGAAGTCTGTGTGTGTGTGTATATTTATATACTAGTAAAGGTGCCCATCTTGGACGGGCGTCACTGGCAACATATGGTAAAAGACAGATAGCATGAATGTATTTTAAACAATATATTATATCATTTTTATCCATCGATTATCATTCAGGTTTTCCCCTTCGACTGTCCCACAGTAGCTCCACTTCGATGACATTACCACGTAGTTTAGTGACTACACAACGTGTACCATTCGTGAGTTCAGGAGGATCCATAGAGCGCATTAAAATTACAGGGCACCACACTTTAAAGTGATCAAAAAGGCTGGATCAGTTTCGTCTACATATTCATATCTTGTAGATTTTAGCTGGCTGGATCAGTTTCGTCTACATATTCATATCTTGTAGATTTTAGCTGATTCTGAAACTGTTAACAGCATGGCGATCGGATGGTTCTGTGATTTTCTGCGGAAGTAAACAGAAGTATGACTGAAGCCTGTATGCCACTATGCGGAGACCCGAGGACCTAATATTTCACAACAAACTAAAAACTCACAAAATTTGAAGATATTTTAAATAAACAATTTATTATAATATCAAATAAATATCATTTTTATCCATCGATAATATGAATTGTTCTGTCCAGCTTTAGTTGTTCTCCTGGGATCTGCGCATCCATCCACAATCTATGAAGTGCAGTAGGAATAATAAAAACACCACCGTGCGGGAGTGTAGGTATACTCTCCAAATCTCTCGGAAAGCCTTAAAATGCATCACGATCGGTTTGATTGTGAACAGATATACGGACGGACGGACGGACATCGAGACCGGTTTTATTAGGTCATCATGAAGGTACCGCTTGATATTACGCATTGAAATAGAGATATGAATACTCAAGTGAGTTTATTATATGTCTATGATTGATAGCTTATTGACAGCTCAATAACATGAGCAATTTACTATGGCGTATAGTGATTAATAATAACATTCTCTACAAAAGGTTTTACGAACTCATCTTAGTGGTCCTCGAAAAAATGGGAAACATTTTTATTTCTTTTTTGTGCAATAATTCTTCCCATTTTGCAAATGGAGAACAATAACTGTTTCACTACCATAATCATCAAAACGAATTTTGAGGGGCCTCTTAAGGAAGACAATAATATCATCTATATTCATATTTTGGCACGCCCCTTTTTTTGTTCCACCATCAGACTTTCCACCATCAGATTACTATATATGTCAAAGCTTGTTTAATTTCATGCAGTAACAAAAATCTGATGGTGGAACAAAGAAAGGGGCGTGCCGAAATATATATATATATATATATATATATATATATATATATATATATATATATATATATATATATATATATATATATATATATAATATGTCAGCAGTTGCCCTTTCCATTTCATCAAAGCTAAGTTTCCCACACCAGATCCGTCGTGTCTTTCTGTTATATTTTTTGTTCCTGTGTTGCTGTTTGTGTTTCCATTCAATTTTTCATGTTAAATCATGCCTTGTGCTATATTGTCAAGTTTTTTTTCTGTATTGTCAAGCCCTGTCCTATATTGAAAGGAAATGATCTTCAAAGGAATGAGCCAATGATGTAATACAGGAATCAACAACATTTCAAGCATGTGAACAGAATGTTTGGTGATGAGTGTGTATCAGTGAACTCTTTCATCTTAAATTAAAAAAAAAAAAACATCACTTATGTAAACAGCACACCACACTACTAGCTTTGATTCTAAAAAAAACTTTTAGGTGAAGCAGTGCTATTAATTTTCTGAACCTTTAAAAACGACAAACCTTCATTCATACGGAATGGAATTGATGTTTGAATGCTCTCTGAGCTTGAACAAATCAGCCAATTGCAAAGAACAGCGACACAACACCAGACATTTCTCTGGTAGTTCACTGATCCATGTCTTCACAGTTTAATGATCTTACTCTTAATCGGAAAAAATGAAGCAAACTAGAACAGCACTCAGTAGTGTGCATACTTCTGCCAGGCTCAATGGTTTACGTTTTATATCTCACTCATAGGCCAGATCTGGATATGGACCAAAGTCAAAATCGAATCCTCTTGTTCTTGCCACCTAACTAACTCATCCACCTAATTTTGTCAGAAGTCGTCCGCAACTTTTTGAATTATGCTACATCGCCTGGATGGGTTTGAGGGTAGAGGAGTACCATCTGAAGTCCGAATCCTGTCAAGGTTCCTCCTGATGACTTCATCTTTGCTTTTTGCTTGTTTGGGTTACTTCTGATGACTCCAATGCAAGACTGCACCTATTTGTTCTTCCATTTGATTTGAATTGAATTTATTTTTTATTCCCATTCTGAATTCAAATGAATGATAATAACATCATGGGTCAGGGTCAAGTGTCCGATCAAAGTGGGGTTGCATCAAAAGCGGGACATCTTCATACCCGGTCATCACTGCCAGCAGTTATAAAGTGACAGTTCTCATTATGTCTGTTATTAATTATGGAACACACCAGTACACAAACGCCTCACAAAATAAACCACATAAAATACACCACACAAGACAAGTCCTGGTGAGGGTCTGCAATCTTTGATTGCTCTTTTTCATGTTTGAACTTTGAGTTCGAAATCCCAACAGAGCTTCTGTTTCCAAAATCAAGATGTTCCTGTCTGATGGAATTGCAATGTCTATTATAAAGTTGAGTTTATTTGATTTGTCTTTGACCACATCTGGCTTTTGCTTGTTGTTGAAAGACTCAGGTCAGGTCAAGTATGGGAGCATGCGCCAGAGCAGCATGCCGCTGCGTCCACTTTCCACCGGTACTCCAGGGGCCTCCGTCTGGCCATCCCCCAAGCAGTTTCCGGGCCCATCCCCATCTCCTTGAGATTCCGATTAATCTGCTGCAACCACGAGGCACGTGGTCGGCCCATTGGCCTCCTCCTCTCAGAGACTCCCTCGCTGAGAGAATCTGGTGAGCAGGATCAGCATCAGGAAAACGAGCCACATGTCCATACAGCCGCAGCTGACGCTCACGGACTATGCAGGTAACAAATCTCATTTGAGTCTCTCTCAGCAACCGCTCGTTGGACACAAAGTCCGACCAGCGATAGCCAATGATTCTCTGAAGAGACATAGTACCAAAGGAATTAAGTCTCCATCTCAGATCCTTGGTCAGAGTCCAAGTCTCGCATCCATAGAGCAAGACTGGAAGCAGCAAGGACCTGAAGACTCAGACTCATCCTCCCGCACAGGTACCGGCAGAGCCACACCCCATTATCCAGTGAATCCATGACTCCCCAGGCCCGACCCAGATGTCTATTGACCTCAAACTCACAACCAGCAGAGGCATGAATATCACTGCCAAGGTAAGTGAATCTCTCCACGACCTCAACATGCTCACCACAAACAGGCACAGACAGGACAGCAGCAGCCAAGATGTCATTGAAAGCCTGGATCTTAGTTTTGACCCAGGAAACCCGTAATCCCAGCGGCTCTGACTCCTCATTCAGCGCATTGAGGGCCCCCAACAGGATATCTCGAGTCTTCGCACACAAAGATGACTGCATCATCTGTGAAATCAAGGTCAGAGATCGTGACATTCCCAAACGATGCACCGCAGCTTGATCTCTCCGACATCCTCCCTAAAATCCAGTCCATAAAAGTGCTGAAAAGTGTAAGGGCCAGTACACACCCCTGATGAACTCCAGTAACAACTGGAAATAAGTCAGAGATGGTACCACCACATCTCACAGCACTCTCAGTACCACAGTAGAGTTCAGACATCAGATCGATCAGTTTTGGTGGCACCCCACGAAGACCAAGAATCCTCCAGAGGGAATCCCGATTCACTGAATCAAATACTTTACAGAGATCAACATAGGCTGCAAGCAGCCCCTGCCGAAACTCTCGTCTGCGTTCGGTGAGGACCCCAAGAGCAAGGATACGGTCAATCGTTGACCTCTTTGGTGTAAAGCCTGACTGCTCTGGACGCTGGTGATCAAGCAGATGGTGGCGAACCCTATCAATATTTATTCGAGCAAAGACCTTGCCCGGCACTGAGAGCAGAGATACCCCTCAGTTGTTGTTGCAGTCTTGGCGATCACCCTTCCCTTTCCAGAGAGGGACAACAAGGCCCCTCTTCCAGTCAGTTGGGATGATGCCTGTGTTCCAGGCAGAGCACAGAACTGCATGCAATGACACGAGTGCATCATTTCCACCAGCCTTGAGAGGTTCAGCACGGATGCCACAGATCCCTGGAGCTTTACCCCATTTAAACCGGTTCACCGCAGCCCGTGTTTCCACAAGCGAAGGTGGACCACAGTTGATTGGAGGGTCAGCAACAGGGATTGCAACACCCCTGACATCCAACTCGACAGCTGGTGGATCAGCCTGGTACAATCGCTCAAAGTAACCGGCCCAGCGGGCCTTCACTTCGGACTCCTCTGTCAAGAGCCTACCACTCTCTGCTCCAACTGCAGTACGCTGAGGGATGGGCTTGGATGAACGCAATGCACGAATTCCCCTGTAAGCAGGATGAGAATCACCTGTCCACAGGTGATACTCTACCCCTCACAGATTCCTCGCACATAGGCCTCCTTGTCCACCCTTAGCACATGTACAGTTTTACGCCTCAGCTCCCTGAACAGCTCAGCTCTGCCATTCAGCCTGGCCCTGCAACTCTGGTCAATGGTATCCAGTGTCCCCTGAGAGACAAAATTCTTCTTTGCCCTGCTGTGAGTTCCAAGACATCCACCGGCAACATCAAGGAGGGTGGGCTTGAAGGCACTCCACAACTCTTCAGGACCCCCCAAAGCACCCAGACCCCCCAAATCACCACTCAGCCTGTTCGAAAACTCCTCAGCTACCCTCTCATCCTTGAGCTTGCCAACATCCAGCTTAGGTTGGATTTAGGCTTGCCAACACCCAGCCTCGGTTTAAAGACTGCTAGCTTTATTTGTGATGTAAATCTGCAAATTCCACAGGAGACTAAATTATTGGTCGTATTTGACCATCTTTCGTTTATGCTGATGCCATTTGTTGTTTTGGCAAGTACAGTCTCCCTATGTTTGCTTCTTGGAAGTGCATATTACTGGTTAGTAGCTTTCTTGTCGTTGTGTCCATTGTTTTGATTTCATGATGTGCCCAGGTTCGGCCTGTTATCATTCCCATCTGATGAACTCCTGGCTCAAGATGTGGGGAACCCAAGCTCAAATTCAATCTACCATTAATATGTTTCTCTATTGTTTACTTGAGATGTATTGAGTATTTTATGCTTACACATATAAGTATCATTGCATGACCAGACCAGCCAAATTGGCATCTGCTCTACACATAGATATATGTTGTTGCAGTCTTGGCTTGCAACAGTGTTGATGCACGTATAAGGCTTGGATTTGTCATCCAGCTCCATTTGAGCATAGGCATTGGTCAGTTTGAGCTTAGTGAATGTCTCGCCACCAATGAGAGTGGTTAACAGATCATCTGCTTTGGGCAAAGGGTAGCCATCCAGCTTTGAATAGTGGTTAATCATCATTTTGTGGTCCGCTAAAATGCGCACCGTTCCATCTGCTTTAAGTACTGGCATGATAGGTGCTGTCCAGTCAGAATACTCGACTGGCAAGATGATTCCCTCACTCTGCAGGCAGTCAAGCTCACATTTGATCTGGTGTAGCGTGTTGGCGTTGTGGTGGTAATCATCAAGCTTGCCAATGTCGGTACAGGAATTATACCCTTGACAGCTGTGGTAAGCGGGGACACTTGAAATGCCATTGTCCTCATTCCAGGTTGAGGAACTTGTCTTTTGCATATCCCATTAATATTACATTGGCATGGACCCTGATGCAGTGGACAGTAGGTCATGAATTGCGAGTACAATTGAACACAGCTTTGTAACCAGGACACAAGTGAGGAACTTTACAAGGTCTTCTCCATTGCAACCAAGAGCTCCGATGCTATAATTATGGTTGGAGGAACAATCAATAAGATCCTGGTGCAGATGGAAGTTGATACCAGACCATGAATGAGAGTGAGCACATTCGACTCCATTTACTCTCCGAGAAAGGTTCCTGCACTCCGGCCTGTATATACTGATGTGTAGGGGAGGGGGGGGTGAGGAATGAGATGAGATTTGTGGAGTAGTTTATGCTAGTATGTATCGGGGGTGCTGTGGGGCCAGACCCGGGAGTCATGTGACCGGTTCCTGTTTCAGACCTTTGTTGTCTGTGTGTTAAATAAACCCATTGTTCTCACTTCAGAATTTTCATCTCTGTAAATACATTACATTACTCATGTCCCTTATAATTCATGTAAAATTACACTGATGTCTCCTAATGTCCTTGTCCTCCATGATATTTGAAGATAGAGTGTGGAGTGGTTTGAAGGTGGAGCGGGGTTGTGGTTTGAAGGTGGAGTGAGGAGTGGTTTGAAGGTGGAGTGAGGAGTGGGTTGAAGGTGGAGTGAGGAGTGGGTTGAAGGTGGAGCGGGGAGTGGGTTGAAGGTGGAGTGAGGAGTGGTTTGAAGGTGGAGTGAGGAGTGGGTTGAAGGTGGAGTGAGGAGTGGTTTGAAGGTGGAGTGAGGAGTGGGTTGAAGGTGGAGCGGGGAGTGGGTTGAAGGTGGAGTGAGGAGTGGTTTGAAGGTGGAGTGAGGAGTGGGTTGAAGGTGGAGTGAGGAGTGGGTTGAAGGTGGAGCGGGGAGTGGGTTGAAGGTGGAGTGAGGAGTGGGTTGAAGGTGGAGTGAGGAGTGGGTTGAAGGTGGAGTGAGGAGTGGGTTGAAGGTGGAGTGAGGAGTGGTTTGAAGGTGGAGCGGGGAGTGGTTTGAAGGTGGAGTGAGGAGTGGGTTGAAGGTGGAGTGAGGAGAGGGTTGAACGTGGAGTGAGGAGTGGGTTGAAGGTGGAGTGAGGAGTGGTTTGAAGGTGGAGTGAGGAGTGGGTTGAAGGTGGAGTGAGGAGTGGTTTGAAGGTGGAGTGAGGAGTGGTTTGAAGGTGGAGTGAGGAGTGGGTTGAAGGTGGAGTGAGGAGTGGGTTGAAGGTGGAGTGAGGAGTGGGTTGAAGGTGGAGTGAGGAGTGGTTTGAAGGTGGAGTGAGGAGTGGGTTGTAGGTGGAGTGAGGAGTGGGTTGAAGGTGGAGTGAGGAGTGGGTTGAAGGTGGAGTGAGGAGTGGTTTGAAGGTGGAGCGGGAAGGGGTTTGCCAACTTGTGGTTGGGAGTTGGGTGGGATTGAATACTTGCACTTGTCGTTGGGGGCTGGGAGGGTTGGGGGAAGTTGAGTATTTGAGGTTGGGGGAGGGGGGAGAGTTGATAATTGGAGTTGGGGGCAGAGTTGAGAACTTGGGGTTGGGGGAAGAGTTGAGAACATGGTGGACGAGGAGTTTAAGACTTGGGGTGGGTGATTTAACCAAGCAACATCTTTTAGGGAGCACATCGCTAGAAAGTATTAAATTCCCATGATATATTTAACTGTTCTTTATATAATGTTGTTTAAGTCACATTTTACATTACATGGAATTTCTGCAGGTGTCTGCTCATTATGAATAATTTATTGGTATTAATAATTTCCTGATGATTGTTTCAGCTTCAAGTAATGATTTGAACATGGCAGGAAGACTTATCCGCTGCACAACCATGCTCCTCCTACCGATACTGCTACTTTCTCTTGTATGGGTGATCAGCTCAGCGACCGACAGTGGTGAATAAAGTTATCAACCAAAGCTATTATTTTCTTTGCCAAAACTGCTCAGAAATGAGGTTGTAAATTATAGTTTATTCACCTGTAGGTTTTTTGATAGAGGATTGCAGTTTGCATTCTGCATTTATATTCAAGTAATTTTTTTAGAGAACTTTTAGAGAACTTTTTTTTAAAGTAGAACTTTTCAACACTTTTTTTTTTTTGCTATTTATGGCCATGTTGAGAATGGAAACGACAATAATGGCAATAACAATAAATGACTTGTATTTTTACATTATTTATTTTGCCGTTCATTATTATTACAAGTGGGCACTCCTGTCCAGAGGCCGGGAGTGCCCTTCTCGGTCCACCTTCAGTGGGCAATGTGCTTCGGCAGTCTTGGAAATGCACGTTATAATTTTTGTCATTCTTGAACGAAATTTTATTGATCACAACATAGCATTCTCCATATTACTGACACCATACTACTATTCTCCATCGTACACCATATCATTCATAGAAAGGGAGATTATTTGAAATACCAGCTGGCTACCACCAAATGTACCCTAACCCTAACCCTAACCCTAACCCTGAGGCTGTTGTATGAGCAAAATAGATGGTTTGCACATAACATAATTACAACATGTCACAAAAGAGCTATCTATGAGAAATTGCAGGTGAACGGTTACTTGGGGTAGAAATGATTGCAGATTGATTTGGTATTAGATAGGACGTGGTAGTGTTCAGCCATTTTGAAAGACTAAATGAAGCATGGGACGAAGTAAGGAAACTGGTTCCAGAAATTTCAAAAGAGAAGCACAAATTGGTTGAAGTGGGCAGAAAGTTTAAAACTGGGAAGATGAACAAGTTTAGTGAAGGAGTGTGAGTGGCCTGGCAAGGTTGAGAGGAATAGATAATAGAGAGAGAGCAGCTGGAACAAGCTCTTTAATGAAGTACGTCGAAGAAAGCAAGGCCTCTCTGCTGTGGTGATATTCCAAAAAATTAGATGAGATATTTTTATAAAATGTAAAGCTTGGTTGGTTAGTGTAGCTCGTGCTTCCATTTGGGAGGCATACTTCATGGCAATGCAGACAAAGGTATTTTATTGCTCTAAGTATCTTTGCTGAGTCTCAGCTGAGTGTAGGATCCGCGAATGGCAACTAACCCTCGAGTCGATATTTGCAATATTGTCAACCAAAGAAAGATTGTTGATTAAAGGGCTATGGAGCTGGTGAGATTGCTTTTCATCAGATATTAACCACTGAGGTACTGAAAAGGTTGCCAGTTTTGTCTTCCTAGAAAGGAGGAAGTATGCTGACCTTTCTTTCAGAAGCCTTACCTACTTATGTATGTGATCAGAGCTTCATTCTCTCCAGACCTGTGGACAAAGATGCAGCTGCAGACTGTCCATTATTAGAGAGCAGGAATGTGCAGCAGAAAGTGGAGTTGACAGTGTAATAAAACAGGCTATTTGTAATGAGCGATGAAATATCTTTGATTCTCACCAGAAATAGAACAGGATCCGGAACATTACCTTGAAGGAGATCTGCTGCAAAGAAAAGGTGTGCTCGGGATGGCATATCATCCAGTGCAACATACATAGTGGGAAGGCCAGGGCAGCTGCGTACAAGTATGTGTTTACTGGTGCTGTTGGGACTGCATATAGAAGCAGTGTCCAATCTGCACAGGGCTTTCTACACCTTCCCAGAAAGTGACCTACTCTAAGCTTGTAGTCATGAGGGGAGAGTTACGAATGTGGAAAGTTGTTTGTGTCAGAGATACAAGCCTTTGAAGTGAAGATGAAGTTGTTTTTTTGGGGTTTTTTTGTATACATTGTCGAGGCTCGTATTCAAGTTCAAGCATTCTGCCTTGCTTTCAGCACTGTGATCAGCCATCACGCCATTAAAGGACATTATCTAGTGTGTGTGTGTTTGTTGGGGGTAGCATGTTTTCTGTGGAGCTTTTGCCACAAGTATTCGAAGATAAAACGAAACCAGAAAGATCGGATTGAAAAGTAGCCAAGTGGCAGACTCTCAACACACCTTTAGGACAAGTTGGGCATCTGGTCCTAGGAATAAAAATGAACAACCGATTCACCACAGCGGCCCACACTTGCAGCTCTCGATGTGTTATGTGGGCTGCACTCATACAACTTACTTACTGTGTATCCATTTAAAAAAGTTTTGTATCTGTTATCTAACAGTAATGCATTGCAAATATATATTCTGTAATACTTCTAACCCAGTAAGTAATTAATTTCAAGATGCAATTTGAAAATTTACAATATGTAAGAATTTGGACTTGTGAGGAAATTGTACCCCAGATACCTGACTTTTTAGATCACGGTCAATGGTTATTACCCAATTTCTGGTCCAGGAAAAAAACAAAAAAAACTCGTGGCATCTTTATGTTTTTCTTTTTTAAACAATATGTCACTTGGGCCACAGCAGTGTACTGATTGGGCCGCATGCGGCTCGTGCGCCACGGCTTGAGAACCACTGGTCTACATGAAGGGCAGGAAGAACTGAGTACAAGATCACCTTTTACTTAATGTTAAACAAGTGTTGAGATGGGAACACCAAACATAGCAACACCTTTTTCTCTGATATTCATCATGCTTCCTGATAGATGGTATCTCTTGCAGGTTCACCTTCAGCGTGCCAACTGAACACCAACCTCCAGGTGTCACTGCTTGTGCAGTCCTCAAGAATATTCCGGAATAACCAGAATGTGTGGAAGTTTACAGATGCATTGGTGCAAAACTTTGTGGGAGTAGGAAACAGGAAAGCAGAATTCCTTATACTGTCTCCAATTCGAAGTAACATATCAGAGTAAGTGCTACAACCTTTCAGAAAGACCAGGTTTTAACTCTTGCTATTCATATTTTTATTTATTTATCTTATTTTGCATTTTATCTGCACAATGAATTACAAAAGTGATTAGTGTTAATGATAACTGTCTTTTACCCTTCCAGGCAATCTATCTCTTTTCTGGAATACAGCTGGGTGGAGAAAGCCAGGCCTGAAGCCCAGGTTTTCTTTCACGACAACATTTCATCTGCAGAGCAGACTTTGGTATTTCTGCTGCAAGCTTTGAGCAAACACAAGCAGAGAAATGGCACCACTGTCAAGGTAGTGGGAGTATCATGATAAACTATTGACTATAATGAATACTTGTTCTTCTCATGATGTATTAAAAAATACTTTAGTTACTTTCAGATTTGATGATTTCTAATTCACTGTTTTCTGGATCAGAATGTGACAACATTAAGGTGCTCTGAGTTAATGAGGACTGCATCAGATACAACATAATTTGAATCTTCACCCATTTGTTAATTGTATATTTGTATGTATCCTGGCTGAACATTTGCTTAAAACTGCAACGGTGTTATGGCATTCATTTAAGTAGCATTCTTTTGAAGCGGAATATTATAATAAGGTCAGGTCAGGTCAGACATGGGAGCATGCGCCGGAGCAACACGTCGCTGTGTCCACTTTCCTTAAGTATAGGGGTCTCCATCTGGCCATCCCCCAGAGAGATGCCTGGCCCATCCCCATCTTCTTGAGATGCAGATCAACCTGCTGCAACCACAAGGCACGTGGTCAGCCCATTGGCCTCCTCCACTCATGAGGCTCCCTTGCTGAGAGAATCTGGTGAGCAGGATCAGCATCAGGAAAATGAGCCACATGTCCATACAGCCACAGCCTACACTCCACGGACTATGCAGGTAACAAATCTCATTTGAGTCCCTCTCAGCAACTGCTTGTTGGACAGAAAGTCCAATCAGCGATACCCCTGAATTCTCCAAAGAGACATGGTGCCAAATGAATTAAGTCTCCGTCTCAGATCCCTGGTCAGAGTCCAAGTCTCAAGAGTCTGTAGAGCAAGACTGGAAGCAGCAAAGACCTGAAGACTTGGATTTCCGTTCTCCTGCAAAGGTACCGACAGTACCATACTCCATCATTTAGTGAATCCATGACTCCCAAGGCCCGACCCAGACATCTATTGACCTCTGGCTCACAGCCAGCAGAGACATGAATATCACCGCCAAGGTAAGCGAACCTCTCCGTCACCTCAACATCCTCAACACAAACAGGTACAGACAAGATAGCAGCATCCAAGATGTCATTGAAAGTCGAGATCTTAGTTTTGACCCAAGAAACCCATAATCTCAGTGGCTCCAAATCCTCATTCAGTACCTTGAAGGCCCCCAAAAAGGATATCCAGAGTCTCTGCAAAGGTGACTGTATCATCTGCGAAATCAAGGTCAGAGATCTTGGCATCTTGGCAATTATATATATATATATATATATATATATATATATATATATATATATGTATATGTATACATGTATAGGTATGTATGTATGTGTATATATGTATATACCAAGTCGTATAACACCAAGGGGTTGACTCAGCCTGTAATCCTTCCAAGGTCGGCGAAATGAGTACCAGTGTACTGGGCCGGTTTATACCCCGGTTAAAATAGGTGTACCAGATCCCTGTGTCGTAAGAGGCGACCAGGGTTGCGTCAGGAAGGGCATCCGGTGTAAAACATGTGCCAAATCACTATGCGGATCATTTGGATGATCCGCTGTGGCGACCCCTAACGGGAGCAGCCGGAAGAAGAAGAAGAAGAAGAAGAAGAAGAAGAAGAAGAAGAAGAAGAAGAAGAAGAAGAAGAAGAAGAAGAGATCTTGGCATTCCCAAACGATGCACCGCAACTTGATCTCTCCGACATCCTCCCTAGAATCCAGTCCATGCAAGCCCTGAAAAGTGTGGGGGCCAGTACACACCCCTAACAAACTCCAGTAACAACTGGAAATAAGTCTGAGATGGCATGACCACATCTCACAGCACTCAGTACCAGAGTATTGTTCAGACATCAGATTGATCAGTTTTCGTGGCACCCCACGAAGACCAAGAATCCTCCAGAGGGCAACCGATTCACTGAAGCAATTGCTTTGCAATGATCAACATAGGCTGCAAGGAGTCCCTGCTGAAACTATTGCTGCATTCGGTGAGGACCCAAAGGGAAAGGATACGGTCAATCATTGACCTCTTTGGTGTAAAGCCTGACTGCTCTGGGCACTGGTGCTCAAGCAGATGCCAGTGAACCCTATCAAGAATTATCTGAGCAAAGACCTTGCCCTGCACTAAGAGCAGTGTCACCCCTTGGTAGTTGTTGCAGTCCTGGTGATCACCCTTAGCTTTTCAGAGAGGGACAAAAAGGCCCCTCTTCCAATCAGGTTGGTGATGCCTGTGTTCGAGGCAGAGCACAGAACTGTATGCGATTACATGAGTACAACATTTCCACCAGCCTTGAGAAGTTCAGCATGGATACCACAGATCCCTGGAGCTTTACCCCATTTCAACTGGTTCACCACAGCCTATTATTCCACAAATGAAGGTGCATCGCAGTTGATTGGAAGGTCAACAGTAGGGATAGTTTACACTCCTGACATCCAACTCAACAGCTAGTGGATCAGCCTGGTACAGCTGCTCAAAGTAACTGGCCAGGCGGGCCTTCCCTTTGGACTCCCCTCTCAAGAGCACACCACACTGCGTTCTCCCTGCAGTACACTGAGGGACAGGCTTGTAGGAACGCAATGTGTGAATTCCACTGTCAGCAGGATGAGAATCACTTGACCACAGGTGATGCTTGTCCCCCTCACAGATTTCTCTCACATAGGCATCCTTGTCCATCCTCAGCGCACGTACAGTTTTACACCCAAACTCGCTAACAGCTCAGCTCTGCCTTTAAGCCTGGCCCTACGAATCTGATCAATGGTATCCAGTGTACCTTGAGAGATAAATTTCATCTCCTCCCTGCAGTGAGTTCCAAGACATTGACCTGCAACATCAAGGACGGTGGTCTTGAAGGCACTCCACAACTCTTCAGGATTCCCCAAATCACCCAGACCACCCAAATCCCTACTCAGCCTATTTGCAAACTCCTCAGCTCCCCTCTCATCCTTGAGCTTGCCAACATCCAGCCTATGCTGGGATGGTACCATTCTCCCAGATTGAAGCTGTAACTTCAGAGTTGCTACACCAAGCCTGTGGTCAGTATTGAGGAACTGAGCACTCTGGTTGAACCTGCAGTTCTGCATCATCCTCGAGTGACCATCAACGAGCACATGGTCAATCTCCTTTTCAACACCACCAGCGTTGGAATACCAAATGCTGCGATGAGCCTCTGGGCGCTGAAACCATTTACCAGCCACCCTAAGTCCAGGACTTCTTGCAAAGTCAAGGAAGTTCGTGCTATTCTGGTTCCCTGTTCCAGACCCATGGGGACCAACACATATCCATAACAATCCCTATCAGTTCCAGTCAATGCATTGAAATCCCGAAGACGAGAAGAGTATCTCGCCTGGGGCACTGATCAACCACGGACTCGAGCGTGGCATACTGTAGAATGCATCTTTCATGTTGAGATCACTCGCTTTAGTCAGAGTATAAAAATAGACTGGGGAAACGACCCCCCAAGGAGTGACGAATCTTTCGTGTCATAATACACTCGTTGACCAGTGTTACCTCAATTATCATTGTAGTCAGTTTATTGGACACAGCTTCAGCAACTTCTTGGGCATTGTAACCATCAGAGCAACTAAAACAATAGTAGGTGGAACCACCCGCCATGATCTCGCTGGTCTCCAAACCTCAGAGAGTGCTGCAATACTGATGTCCAAATGCTTGAGCTCAGATGACAACAGAGACAGGTGATCATCCTCTCTTAGGGATTGGACTTTCCAGGCACCCACCCCAAGGGACCACCTCAGATTAACTCAAGGAGACCACCGTCTGGTGGATGACACCATAGCTCCATCCCGACACACACTTTCGCAATCTGACCTGGGAAGGTTGCCCCGTGGGTTTCCTCCTTTCATCAAAGAGTGGGGTCACAAAGGCTTTGCCCCAATCCCGTCATCCAGTGAGCTGCCCCGCGGAGTGCAGCTGCACAGGAGGTACTCCCACGTAGTGGGTTTTCAATTTTCTTTGCATTTTTCTTGTGTTTTGGAGAGTGAAGCATTTTACGGTGGCTGGAGTGTAAATCCTGCCACCAAACTCCTAAAAAAACATGTAACCTAACTGCAGGAGGATGTCCGCAGACATAGTTGGGCACTAGATATGGATGGCCATTGGCTCACAAGGAGCTCATCTTAGTCCATGGGCCCAGGCCAGAAATTCCACTTGTCGGTACCATCTAAGGAAACCAATCTGAGTTATGATTTTTGAATTGGTGTATGTATATATGTATATATATGTATATATATATATATATATATATATATATATATATATATATATATATATATATATATATATATATATATATATATATATATATTGTTGTGGTTACCAAATTCGCAAACCACCATTCAGGTCCCTTAGGTGAGATATCTCGGTAAGTATATGTGTAGTTAGGCCCAAACCCGTTGTCTAGAGGGAATAAATGTCATTCATGCGGGCTGCGACTCTTCAGGATAGCCGTTTTTCTTTTACTATCTTTATTTTGGACCAGCCGCCATTATTACCACCACCAACCACGTCTCAACAGCCATCACAACAACAACCACCAACCACAACGCCGTTTCACAACAACAACCACCAACCACAATGCCGCTTCACCACAACCGCCACGACCTTTACCGTCACAACTCGCCACCATCGCATCACCGTCATCTCGCGCCACTCGTAGGCACCGATGCTGGACTCGTGCGGGGCGCGCACCGAGCAGCGTGTTCAAAAACATCACGGACTTTCCGCAGAAAAACGGATCAAAAACGACTCACGCCCACTTTTGTTCCGTCCAATCGGTGAGCGAGGGGCGATGTGGCCCCGCCTCCAGGGCGTTGGAGGGCGGTCGCTATATGCAAATTCATGGATCAAAAAGCATTCACGCCCACTTTTCCTCGGGCCAATGGGGAGCCAGTTAGAGAGGTGAAAGGTCGGAGGCAGAGGGTCAAAGATGAAAGAGCGAAGCCACGGGGCTTATAAAAAACGACTGCGTTCGTCAGAAGTAGGAGTTCGCAGTTGGAGTTCGCAGTTGGCAGTTCGCAGTTGGCAGTTGGCAGTTGGGAGTTCGCGGAGCCAGTGAAGAGTTGGGACGAGTCAAGAGTCGGAGTGAAGAGGACGAAGCTGTGGAGAGGCGGCGGCGGCGAAGGCGGTTGAGGGGGTGCTCACGTCGGATTCGGGGAACTGCGGAAGGAGAGGCCGGCGGAGCGACCGAGGTCGTGGTGGAGACGCTCGTCGCGGGACCCGAGATTTTGTGAAATCCTCCTTTCCCCGAGCATCAGCAACCCCCTCCTGTTTCCCCCCGCGCTGAGATAGTGCGACAAAAGGGGGCCCCCTTCCCACCCCCTACCAGACACTGTCCGCGAGGCCCGCGGAGTTGAGGCACCACCGCCACTTCGCGTCTCATCATCAGACGGGTCGGCCCGACACGGTCTCGGCCCCAGGCCCGCCTACCCCCCTCATCCTGGAGGGTGGTTCTCTTTTCTTTTGCTTTGGGAATATGTGTTGTCGGCGCCGTCTGTGAAGTAAAATTGTATAAGTGTTGCCGAGTGCCCGGTAGTCGGATAGATCTGCATTGTTGCATTTGCTTTTTGTCTTCTTCTTTTACATGTGCTTTTGGTGGAATTGTATATGTGTGCTTTCCGTTCATCGCGAAATAAATGTGCTTATTGTTGAACTGTTTTCCCGCTTCGCTTCGTCATTTCTTTCATTGAATCCCCATCTTGCTTCACGTAAAGGGTTGGTCGTGGGCTAAGACGCCAGATAATTCATCGAACCGTCGAGGCCGACGAATAACACCGCTCGGTTATCCCGATAGTACGGAACGGGTCGCTTAAGTGGCCCGTGTCCGAAGTCGACCTGCGGCGAGGTGCGATCGCCCGGTCTACCCTCCGTGTGGGTACTTAGGTAGGTCGAATTTGGCGAGCAACCCTATCCCACGTGGGGGCCGATTGGCACGATCGCGGTGAGACCGAAAGGTCCACCCGTGACTGGTTCCCGGCGTTAGTCCGAGAGGGTCACGACTGGATTGTCCGTCCGGTGGGCGACGTTCCGCGATTCGAGTTACGTGGCCGTCAGCACGCCGGCGGGCGCGAATCCGCAACGATATATATATATATATATATATATATGTATGTATATATGTATATATATATGTATATATATATATATATATATATATATATATAAATATATATATATCATATTTTGATGTGATAACCATTTCAGACTGACAGCTTATTGGTGGTTATTATCTCTGGAATGTACCCACCCTCCGCATAATGAAAGCGAAAAGGCAAACAAATCTGGATATCCTGAGCTGTTATTGAATGATATTACCTTCATGGGGTGTGTCAATAGTCCATTGTGTGATTTTCCCCCAAAACGTCAATATCTCAGAATGGTAAAATGGTAAAAATGCAAAATACATACACTAAGCTGCTCTTCTGGAACAGTTATCACATTGAAATAATCATATAGTCCCTACCAATAACTTAGTATCCCTAAAGTTTGGTTTCCCAGATGGTACCGATATATGCCTGGGCCCATGGACTAATCTGCCATAATAAGGAGTTATCTCGATATTTAATCTGCAAAATGGCAGATTTTTTTTGACCCCCGCCCTATTTGCTTAATGCAAGTCCTTTCCCTCCCTCTGTCTTGTGTCAATCTCCTCCTAACCCAATTTTTTTTCACCTCTATTTCCTCCCACTCTCCCCTGCCCTAACCTCTTCACTATCCTAAAGCATTCGCTTCCTTTTCTCAATTTTCCCCCTTTCTTACCTCCATCCTATAACTGTCACATCAGACAGGGTCCATTAATACACCGTCTTGTCCGGATGGTCTAAGACTATCCAAAATAATGCCGAAATTATCTTTTTAATTACTGCATTACTAACTAGAACGGCACTCAGAGTGCATAGTCTCGCCTCGAGCATTCATTCTGAACAAAAATACCATCGTTAACTGCACACACCACTATTTTGGCCCACTGCTATTACGGCCCATAGAGCCATCTCATCCATGCACCCTATTATGTGACATCGTTCCTTGGCATGGGTTATGAACGCCATAAATTTAATTCTTTACTCACATCTGGTCATAGATCAGAAATGTGTGATTTATTGGTTTCAGATTTAAAATAATTTAAATTCAACCAATTATGGCTGGAATAACACTTCACCGATGACATGATCATTATCACCCTATATACCCCAAGGGGAGTTGATGACATATGCCAAGTTTAATTCTTTTTTCATTGAGTGCTTTCAGAGAAAATGATGTCAAATTTTTTTCCCCTTTAATCCAATATGACCGCCATACCATGTGACCTATGATGTTACAGTTAACAATAAAATACTCTCCATGGGGAGTCCTTTGTTTAAAGTTTTGCATCGATCAAACAAGCGTTTGCAGAGAAAAACATTTTCAAAGCGAAAATATATAGATGTGGACAGACAGACAGACAGACAGACAGACAGACAGACAGACAGACAGACAGGGGCATTGCAATAGTCTTGCATCCCCTTTGGGATGAGACCAATTATTTTTTTTACAAAACCCCAAGTTCACCCAAATGAAGCTGAAACCGGCAGTGAAATGTGTGGGAGGAAAAAAGGTGAGGAAATTTTCCTTATAATTAAAATGATTTATTACCATAAGAATACCAGGTAGACAAGATGCTATAAATAAGATGGAACAGACCAAGTTGTTCGACAGACACAAACGGGGATGATGGGACACCCAATCGTTTAAACTGTACAGGATAAATAACTAAATCCTAAGCTCAGCGTCCACTAAGGAAATGTTGCCAAAATAACAGACTCTCGCAACGAAGGGGAACTGAAAATGTGAGGACTTGTGCTGGCACGAGCTGGTTGAGGCTGCATGATGACGAAGGTCGTGGTGCGGCTTGGGGGGCATCGAAGGCGAAGGGGCGTAATGGGCAGCAAGGCAATGTCCTCCCAACTCTCCTCACAGCCCTTTCTTGATAAATGATGGAAACAGAGAGCGAGATGCATGTGCAAACAACAGTCTTCATTACGTCTCAGACCTCCCCCCCCCAACCCCCTCTCCTCCCCCTACAGCTGGTCCCCATTGTCCACTTCCTAAGACAGGGGCAGTGCTTCACCACAGCGTTTTGACCACCCACAGCTGGTCTCTAGGCTACTCTTCACTAGATGGGGCGGCGCTTTCCCACAGCGTCCAATCTGGCACCCTCTCCTCATCCAGGACCTCTCCCCTCACCACATAAGGCCGCCTATTCCTAAAACCACCATACTTGCTTGTGGGGCTCTGAAAGCATCCACTGAGTGTCATAAAGCTCATTTACAGTGCCATTTGTGTCTTTCTGAGGCTACAGGTTCTCCACCTGGACTCGCTTGCTTGCAAGAGGTTTTACACACAACCTTACTCTCTGCTACTTTATTGTCTATAGTCGGCACCTCCTCGGTGCACATTATACAATACGACTTACTTCTGACAAATATCCTGAAAGGGGAAATGTAACCTATGTTATCGCACTGTCCACACAAAAGTCTTAACACAATCTTGCGTTGGATCCCTCCCTCCCCCTCCTTTCCACATAACAATATTATGTCGATGGCTCCACAGGTTGATTGTTCTTACTAGTTTCCATGATCTCTGCATTTCATGTTTACTTGCATTAGCAGGTGGATTCAAGAATAATAATAAATGCAAAAAACAGTCCATCATTAATGATATTATTTGCTTACATTTGTCTCCCTTTTTGAGATTCTGATGGTTCTGATTGACCGAAAACCAAGCCAAGTTTTTCTCAACACCTCGGAAAGGCTCAAAGACTTGGGCTTTGACATCATTGCTCTGGGTATGGATCATTTTACTAGCCTGGTGGAATGCTAAGCTCTGTGTTCTCTGGCCAGTTTTAGCAGGGGTGCTTTTGGGTTCAGGCCAAGGAAGAACTTGTAAGTTAAAGTTGTTGGCAGAGGCAGCATTGGGTTTAGTTCAAAGAAGCAGGTGGTTCCCAGGTGAGTTTCTTGCTTTTAATATTTTAAAGTTTTCAGCATTCTCTCACCAAGACATCAAAATCTCAGCTGTTCGTTTCTTCTTTACTGGCAATAATTGTTGTAAGCAACTGTAATCGATAGCCAGGTTTGGCTGTCACCATAAATACAACCTCAACTAGAAGGGCACTCGGACGAGCGCATACCTCCGCCGCGTAATGCCTGATCCACGAGAACACATCGGGCCCAATACATTTTTGAAATACCTTGCTATACAGTACTACATCGTTTTTGGCTCCATCTCTCAATCTTGAATAATCACTTTTCAAATTAAATAATTCTCGTATCCAGATACAGATTCGGATCTTCACTAAGATCAAATCAATTCTTCCTTGTCACTCGCCCAACATGTCCACCAAGTTTCAGCCAAATCCGTCCACAACTTTTTGAGATATCGTGCTATATATAGTTTTAAACCCATCTCTCAATGGTGAAAAATCACTTTAAAAATCTTGTAGCCAGATCCAGATCCGGATCTTCACCAAAACCCAAGGAGTTCGTCACTGTCACACATCCAACCTGTCCACAAAATTTCATCCGGATACTTCCCCAACGTTTGAAGATATCCTGCATGCAAACAAACAAACAGACAGAAAGGGGTGAAAACATAACCTCCTTCACCTTCGGTGGCAGAGGAAATAACTCTCCAAGCAACTTCACTTGGAAAGACAACTTCCCCAAAATTGGGCCACCATTCCAAATCCACTTCCTTTTGATTTTTTTTTTAATTCACTCTCGCCTTTATACCTTCTTCTTGAGTATGGCAGCTTGGCTGCCGGGTAGCTATCATTTTATTGGGGCACGAATATGCCGCTGATGCTGTGTCCCTATACCAGTACACTGGTACTCATTTCACCGACCTCGGAAGGATGACTGGCTGAGTCAACCCCACCTGGTTGTTAATTCAGCAGCCAACGTGGCTTGAACACAGGACCCAAAGATCCCAAGCCAATCACCCGAACCACTAAGCTGCCTTTACACATTTACTTTCATTGAAAGTCTTAAACAAATACCTGTTGTTTAATTGCATATCAATGCTTGTTTTTTTTTTTTTTTTTACAGGGGTCCAGAAGGCTACCAAAGGATATTTAAAGAAGGTAGCTTCACATGTGAGGAACTTTTTTTATCGTAAGAAGCTGTCCAGCCTTTTCCACATTATGCACTCCATTCATCGGCGGTTGTGCGTTACCGCAAGAGCCCAGCATAAAGTTTCTTCTCGTGCTGAAAAAAAACGTAAGTCTCAAAAAAATTCAATAACAATATTTCTGAAACAAAATGTTTCCCAAACGCATTGCTTTATTTTTTTTTTAATTCACGCATCAATTGTGCAGTTATTTTTCTTTATTATCCCAGATAGTTTAAAGATGAGCAATACAGCCTGCAAAGGTATTCACCCCCTTCCAATAATGCCGCATTAAATGAATTATGAATGATATGGAAACAATTTTTCCAAATGAACTTTTTGTTCAAAACTGAAGAGATCAACCGAAACGCTGTTATAGTTGAAGGAGGTTACATGTCAGGAATGCCTGCAAAAAAACATGTACAAATTAAAAAAGCAATGGTTGCAAAAGTATTCAGCCCCTCATATAGACTAGTTTAGGCCAAATGGTAAGCTTTCGTGAGCTTTAACTCTCCCCATATGTTGGGAGGTCTGTGGCTCGATTGAAATCCTGGTCGATTCATATCAAAGCCTTAAAAAATGGTAGTGCTGCTTCCTCACTTAACGCTGAGCATATAGAGGAAAGAGCACAAATGGATGTTGTGGGTTGGCATCCATGGGGTTGGGTGGGGGGGGGGGGATTCTCCTTAATTTCCTCACTTACAGTAGAAAGAAAAGCAGTCACCCATAGTGCACTGAGAAGTTACATTACTTTCCCCAAGATCACTGGCTCTGTCTGAAATCAAGTTCAAAGTTGTCTCATGTCTCTGGCTGTATGTTACAGCTCCTCCATTTCCCCAAATAATAATCTGTGAAAAAAAAAGAAGAAAAAAAGGCGAATTTCAAAGCTATAATTTTCTGCTTAAATTCCTCTCTTCACAGGAAAAAGATCTCGTAACTTCAACGTAACTGATCATTTAACTGACCAGGAGCGTGCACGACAGAGTGACTCTGCAGATATTTCTGAGATTGGATTCATCAGACCCCGCACTGTTATAGTAGGTAAGTGCATGAAATTAAATGGCTTGTAAATTGAATTGTGATTCACTCGTTCACCTCAACTGTATATCAATGAAATATGCTCTTGCCTAATCAAGTCGTGCTCCTTCTTGCATATAAATATTCTCCAGTGAATTGGTCCATTCTTAATAGGTCAGATAAATTAGTTCTGAGATCCATATGAGAGAGGCAGTTAACAAGGGTGAGCCAAATATTACACATGTCTATGTGTATATGTATTTACTGTCTGTCTGTCTCTTAAGCAGCTGCTGTTTCATGGCCACACCTCCCAGGTGGGGAGCGGTTGGGAGGGGGGTGGAATATTGGGAGAGCGTTTGGAGAGTATGATTACTAAAATTGATAGTCAGTGCTCCTATATTGATGTGAGTGGACTGCGAGTCCCCCACAGCTGGCAAGCCATCTCTGGCATATTGGGTGCTGAATGGCTCCATGCTCCTCTCTAATGAGTTTCTGACATTTCAAGAAAACATGTCTCTCCGGAAGGTCTGCAGGCACTGCTGGCATTGCACTTGATGTGGTGATCTCTTAGCACTCTGACATTGTTGTTATCTCCCCCATTCTTCCTCTGGAATAGTACAGTAGGTTTTGCTCCATCTTGCCCTACATGTCATTGTTTTTACATACCACTTGTCCTCTAGCACCCTGATCCTCTTCAGATCCTTGTGGACTACATCTTTTCATATGCTCCTTGGTCCACCTTGTGTGTGAGGCTGAGGCAGCCAGCCAACCAGACACATCTTTGGTAAGCGGTTATTGGGAATGTGTGGGAGATGATCTATACACTCCTGGCAGCGTTTGGTTACTTTGTCAGATATTGACTCTGCATTGCCCTTCGTCATCGAACTGTCTGATGTTATGTGTTGAGACCATTTCTCCCTGTTGAAAATACCTAGCATTGTCATGCATCTGTTGTGGAAGAAGTCCAATTTCTTCAGATGTTTTCTGAAGGCAATCCAACACTCTGACCCATGGAGAAGCACTTACAGGACACATGTCTGATCTTGCTTACATTTCGTCTTCCCAATAAAACTCTTAAATCCATGAAGACTGCCTTGTGCAAAGCTCCAAAAGCCCTGGGGGCATGTACAATCCATTTTTCGATGTCTGAATTCATCTTTCCTGATGACATAATCACTTATCTGATAATATGGAAACTCATTTACAATCTCAATTTCATTGCCATTACCAAACATAGGGACTTTGCCTTCCTCAGTGGCTTATTTTCCAGTGATAATACAGTGAGAATCATTGGCGTTCTTAAGGTCGATGAATAGTAATAATGCCTTGGATCTATTCTCCCATGACTAATCCACCATCTGCCAAACTACATTTATTTGATCTGCACCGTTTCTTCCTTTCCAATAGCCATATTGAGATTTGGGAAATTCATCTTCAGCCAGTTGTTGTGTCTATGCTGCAGCATCCTTTCCACCACTTTCCCGACAACATCAAGAATAGCAATTTGCCAGTTGTCACATTTACTGAGATCACCTTTCTTGGGAATGGATATTAGTTCAGCATCTGCCAACTTCTTCAGAACGTTGCTCATCTTCTACAAGAAGTACATTAAATTAAGCAGGTCCAAGAAGTCATCATGACAGCATGCTGCTGTCACCATCTTTGAAATGATGCCAGAGTTGCCCCCAGCCTTCCCCATTTTAAATTTTTCAACAGCCTTTTCTAAGCTTTCCTTGATTGGGGCTTCAACCATCAGTGGTCCTGGTACTTGCTGGCTTACCCTTTCCAGTTTTGTGGCATCAAAATGGTTTTGTATGTTGAGAATCATCTCAAATTGACCTTTCCATCTCTGCTGTTGGGCCTAGTTGTGGTGCAGGGTTTTCATCTTCATCTTTAATTGTAGCTGTTCTCATTTGCACGATGCCACATCACCCCCGCTGCATGTGTCTGATGTAGCACAAAGCCATCTTCTCACCAAATCTGCCTTTCTGGGCCTCATCAGCTTTTAGTGAGTTTACCGCCCATGAGGAGGGGAAGGTCGAGGGTAGACAATGAAGGCTCATTGGAATTGCTAAGAATAGGTCAGCTCAACTGGGATGGAGAACAAATCATAATAAATGCCCAAGATGAAAGACACTATACCAATGGCTTTAATAAGATGGCAGGACTGAGTCAATCGGGCAGGTGTAGGTTCTGCATGGTCGAATCAGAAAGTACGAGCCACCTCCCATTGGGATCGTAAAACAACTCATGTCAGAACAGCTGTATACACAAAGACACAAAAAACTATGTGGAGTAATCCACAGGCACATCTGCAAAAAATTCAATATCCCAGAAAACTCATGGAAACATGAACCAAAAGTAATCACTGAAAACAAGGAAATAACACTCACATGTGACCTGATGGTCCCATTGAGTGTGAATAAAGAAAACAAAACATTGTGACTGGATATAGTGCTGAGGTACCAAAAAGAAAAGGTCTTGCTAGCTGAGGTGTCAATACCCAGCTCTTTTGGCTCAAACAAAACACAAATCAAGAAAACGAATATCTCAAAAATGAAGTGAAAAGATCTTGGAAGCTGAAGAGTGCCAAAATTGTCACAGTTATAACTGGAGCAACAGGAATGATAACAAGCTCAAATGAGCTAAGATCCTCGTCCTCTTAATGATGACGTCATAAAAACGAATATGACGTCATTGTGATGTATCAGGTTTGCGATAAATTATCTGTGCTAATGCCCGGCTTGATTCCCGCACACAAAATTCAAACAGCTTGCCTAGTTTCGGAGAGAATTTTTTAGGCGATTTCCATTAGCGGATATATTTTGACGTCATAATTTTTTTTTTAGGAGGAATTTTCAAAACCGGAGATGGTTACTGTCTGCGCAGGGTATTTTTACATATATATATATATATATATATATATATATATATATATATATATATATATATATATATATATGTCAAGTTTCAGGAAGTTTCGATGAAAACTGTAGGCTGTGAAACAAAAAAGTCCACAAGAAGAAGATGAAGAACAACAACATGAGTCAGACTGAGAGATCCTCCATGAGGATCTAAAAAAAGAACCTCATGGAGATCTTTAAAACTATCCCTGGGAATATTACCACAAACAAACTACAGTTGGAAGCTGTCCAGGGCTCGGTGATGATCCTAAACAGAGCCCTCAGAACAAGCAAACTTCACAGCTTAGTCCATGAATCGTGACCTTCTTTCCAAAACGGAGGTGGATATTTCGAGACCTGAGAGGATTCCATTCCATCTCCTGAAACCCGTATATGGACACACACACACACACACACACACACACACACACACACACACACACACACACACACACACACACACACACACACACACACACACACACACACACACACACACACATTATTGTTTATCAATAGACTCTTGACTAACATACTCGATTGCAGGATGTGTTCATGGTGATCATGATGGATGTACTTTATATTTGTGAAGGTGAGCAGGGTGAAAGGCAAAATTCACGTCTCCAGGTGTCCAGCGTTACCGTCGCTAGTGTGCGTCTCTCCTGGCTTCCTGCTCCTCATGCCACTGGCTATCGTCTCGTTTGGAGCCCGACTATCGGTACGATTTGTACCATTTATTACTACATTTGCTTAACGGTGTTTTTCTACTTGTTGTAGTGATGTCGTATTTCATCATAAATTGAAAGCTTTTAAGAAGAAATGCACCTGACAGGTAATGACAGGAATATTTACCTTTGAGTTGTTCAATCAGGCTTTGATTTCTGAGAGAATAAGATCGGACTTAAAATGCCAAAATCATGCTGTGCTTGCAAGGTGTTGCATCATAGAATATACCACTCCCTTAGGGGTGGGGTGTTAAGCCAGCTCTTTCATCTGCCTGCCCTTATCTGTGACTATTAAACATCTTTTATTTATACATTTCAAGAAGTAGCTCTTGTGTCACTGACAAATTGTCCCCTGACAAAATTATATTTACTGCTCTTGATTTTGTCCAGATCGGAGGTGGGCATTGCCAGGCAGCATCAATTACAGAATTACCATCTTTACAAAAGCAAAATTTGACATCAAAGTCATCTGACTGGTCGATGTACAACCACACAAGTACCTGGCCATTGTTTGTATACATGTCAAGGAAAAAACCACACATTCTCATCACTTCGTTCCTTCACTACTCCTTCTTCCTCTTCTTCTTTTTCTTCAAAGTTTTATCAGTTTCTTTATTCCAAGCCTAGCTAGACTCAGCTATGAGGAGCAGCTGATGGAGACAGGGCTTTGTACATTAGAAAGGAGGCAGTTACGAGGGGATATGATCACGATGTTTAAGATGATGAAGGGAAGAGACGAAATAAGTGCAGAAGAATTATTCAGCACATTAGATGGTGATCGGTCCAGGCACCATGACCTGAGAATATAATTGACATATAATCTTTGGCTGTTTGATAGAGTCACCAGGCCGAGGCCTCTGGGTTGGAGGTGATGCTTTAGTGTAGACTGTGTCCAATGTGGATCAGCGGAGTACTCTTCACACTCCACATGTTTCGATATACAGTCATGCGCCACTTAACGACGGGGTGACGTTCTGAAAAATGCGTCGTTAACCGACGTCGTCGTTGTGCGAACATCATATATATATATATATATATATATATATATATATATATATATATATATATATATATATATATGTATGTATATGTATGTATATATATGTATATGTATATATATATATATATATATGTATATGTATATATATATATATATATATATATATAAATATATATGTGTATATATATATATATATATATATATATATATATATATATATGTTTTCGTTTTCGAACATCGTACTTACACAAACCTAGACACCTAGGCTATATAGTGTAGCCTATTGCTCCTCGGATACAAACCAGTACAGCATGTTACTGTATTGAATACTGTCGGCAATTGTAACACACATCCAAGAGAGACGGAAGACACGTTAGTTTTACCTTTGTGCTGTTCATGATGACCATCGGTGTTGTTAGCAGCAGCTTACAATCTCCTCTCGCATCGATTATAGAAAGGTGAATAAATAGGGTTTGGATTTTATCAATACTA
>NC_140970.1:23208877-23326377 GCF_056783735.1 Eptatretus burgeri
ATTGTGTGTTGTTGTTGTTGTTGTTGTTGTTTCCTATTCTCTCATGTGCACGCGTTGAGTATGACACTCACTACGTTTGCTATGAACCGTGCTTCCTCATTGTCTCGGATCATTCATCTGCATTGGATTTTTCATTTGTTTATTTTCATTTATGGATGTCCGACGGTCCTGTGATTTTTTTTCGCCCCAGTGTATTGGCTTTGATGTTCATCGACACGCAAAATTTCAGTTTTCTACGTCATCCAGAAGGTACTGATCTTTAATATCAGTCATTGAGTCAGTGGTTAGAAAGAGCTTTATATATTAGATAGAAGAACACATCTATAAAAAATATATACAGTATTGGTACCGAGGCAAACGTGGCCTGTTCCAAGATCGTGTTGCGATTCCAAAAAAAAATGAGAACCACAAAAGCTTACATTTAAATTTAGTTATTTAAATGTGCAATTCCCACAGACAGCACACACAGTGTTAGTCAATGCTTTGCTTGGTCAAACCAACATAGTGGAGTTTAGAACACGAGGTTTGATTCAATGTTTGAAGTTTTTTTTTTAATTTCATGTATATACTGATATATTTCTATTAATCTTATACAGTACTAGTGTGTGCCCGCACGTGCGTGGCCGTACTGCTAAAAAAAAGAAAAGAAAAAAGAAGAACAATTGTGACGTCAATTGTGACGTTAAAGCACTGTGTCCTGTCATTGGTTTGGGAAATAAATGCCCATAACTTGGGAACCACTTGTCCGATTAATAGCGAACGTAGTGAGCTTCATACTCAACGCGTTCACATGAGAGAATAAGAAACAACAACACAATACCCTGGCAATTTGGAATCCGTGTCGTCGGCTATGACCCTTTTGCTTCCGGTTTTTGTCATAGGGAATGATGCATCCCGGGAGTTAATGGCATCGTAGGAGACATGAAAGACCCAAGTATCAGACATGATGTATATTTCCTCCACTGATTTTAATAACGATATCTCCCGCATCATCAAAAATAATTTTTATCGTGATTTACATTATTTGATCGCTGTCTCGAATCAAGGCCGAAGTAACCGGAAATTGCAGCATCGAATGTAACAAGAATTCTACGTTCGCTTCTAGGCTTTGCCTATTCCATATTATCAAACCTTGAAAAGGCACATCCACAGGGCCCCAGCAATATACCTTGCAAGTTTCAATTGGATCGGACCAGTGGTTGTCGGAAACAGCGGACACAGACAGACAGACAGGCACACAGACAGACAGACAGACAGACACACAGACAGACAGACACACAAACAGACAGACACACAGACAGACAGACACACAGAGATTGCTGGAATTATAGATAGATAAAGAAAGCAGATCATACAAAAAGATTTAATAAACAAACTGCGTTCGTAATTGCCGAAAAAAAAAACTACCCATGTGGACTGTATTGCCATGCCTTGCAAAATCAGCTTTAATGTTGCTGGTTAATTATTTTTGTTGCGTTCAATGAAGTTCCACCTTCTGCACATTCCTTAATGTTTTCTTCACTCAATATAATCATCCAAACAGTATAAAAATGTTGCGTTCAATGAAGTTCCACCTTCTGCACATTCCTTAATGTTTTCTTCACTCAATATAATCATCCAAACAGTATAAAAAGTAAAGTTTAAGTCTTTGCTTAAATAAATACATTTAGTTAGAAAATCGTTAGTTTGTTAAAATTTTCAAATTTCATTCCAGATTTTGACTCTTATTTAGTCCACAAGACCCGATTCTCAAATGTGATATAATGTTTCGATTACATGCTTTAATTAGTCCATGAGAGTAGATCATGTTTCCAAGACAAGGCATGTTTGAATAGGCCGAATAAATATGGCGGTTAAGACCCCTGCGAAGTGAAGTTGAGCTGACCATGGATAAGCCTTTCATGGAGATAACGCATTAATTATTATCTTTAAAAAGGGGTGTTGAAATTTATCCAAACACCCAATTTTCATTATTGCACTGCCTTGGAGTTCCCTTAGTGTGCATGCAAAGTTTGGAGCCCCTTGGTTTCATGCTTTTGGAGTTGTGGAGGACACACACACACGCACACACACACACACACACACACACACACACACACACACACACACACACACACACACACACACACACACACACACACACACACACACACACACACACACACACACACACACACACACACAAAAAATGTTTTTGATAGAGGGGTATGGGGATGTTGGCAGGACTTTTAGGTATGAGCTTGTGCATGGGTGGGTAATTGTGTGCATGTGTGTGCAGTGTTGTCTGTGGGGGTCTTTGGCAAGGGGTGGTGTGTGGTTGATGTGTATTTCTCACCCAAGAATCACCTTCGCCCACTCCCCCACACATCCCGGAAAGAAAAATCAAAATAAACGTACAGAAAAAAACCCAAAGCAAAAAAAAATAAATTAGATTTTCTTTTTTAGCGACGTCTCGCATAGCGAACGTGGCTCTAAGAGAGTTCGGCGTTCTTCTTCTTCTTCTTCTTCTTCTTCTTCTTCTTCTTCTTCTTCTTCTTCTTCTTCTTCTAAAACCTTGAGAACTCAGGTCTTTTATATACAGGATCCGGATCTCCTTAAATACTAAACACCTGTACACATCCTTGCATTAAGGGTGCCTTTTGAGAGCGTCTACCATGAACTTTTAAATATATTTGGACATTTGCTTTAAAGTTTCGAAAAGTTCATGTTACTATTTAAAGATTATTCCATTTAATGTATTGTAATTTCGTAAATACACTATATTTCGTAAATACGTAAATACACTATGACGAGTCTTGCTATTGGCTTAATCAAGGCACGTGACGAAATATCGGAAGTTGTTGTGTTTTTTTTTCCCCTTCTTGTTCCTCTTCTTCTTCTTGTTCTGGTGAAGACAAACCCTTTAGGACGCGGCTCTTGGATACATTTGTCGTTGTTGTATAAATTGGTCTGGTGTTGATGTGGGGCAGGCACAATGGGTCGAATCGCCTCCTCTTACATCTAGATTCCTTGTGATTGATTCTCTCATGTGCAGCACATGGCTGCAGGTAGCATCATTCTCTGGGTCACAGCTGTGCCACTGCCCCTGTAAGCTAGAGCAGGAATATGGAATTTGTTCATTTTCTGGTGATAGCTTTTCTCCTCTTCACAAAGGACACCATTGGATCTTTAACATCCACCATTCATGGTGGCAGATGGTTCACCCAGTTAAACGTCCTTCCGAGGGATGGCACACACATTTATGAATTGTCCTTCCTGCAAAACACGAGGATGACTGTATAGCTGGGCTGAGATTCAAGCCCAGGGTATACAGCTTCGAGGTGAGTGTACAAACTTCTAGGCCGGCCAACCCTTCATTTCTGAGAGTGATATAATCAATTATTTTTTTGCACGTGACCTCTTTTTGCAGAATTTGCAAACCGAGACCGGCTGCGAGAACTGGTGCTTCCTCACAATGTGAAGTCGTATGAGATTGCAGGCCTCGTGCCTGAAACTGCATATGTCATCTCTTTGTATCCACTATACAGTGGCTTCCAAGGTTTAGGTGTAACTGAGGTCATCACAACAGGTGAATTCCTTACTGTCATTTCTTACATATTTTGTGCAGTTGATTTACTGGTGCACCTTTTGTAAGTTACACTGATAATTGCAATTGGTTGTTAATTGTAAACCTCTCAATTGTCGAGCACTTATGAGAAGGCAAATTAATATTAATAAACACATTTGTAACTAACACCCATGGGTTTGCTTTCATGAAAATCACTGTGTGTGTGTGTGTGTGTTTTCTGTTAATCTCTGGTGAAACAGCAAGTTTTAGCTATGTTGAGAGCGTCAAGGTGGCAGAGTACACCAGCAACTCCATCACGCTCACATGGAGTGCTACTTCAGGGGTCACAGGCTATCGGCTCACGTGGGGTCCATCTGGTGAGGTCGTCCAGTTTGGCTATTTTTTTATCTTTTTGTAAAATATTCATCAAGACCAAATCAGCACATTTATGGTGTCAATGTAAACGTTAAGGAAGGGGTGCAATGCATGACCGGAGGAGTGGGGTACTGTAATTTAACCCTCTCTATGGAGAAGTTGATATTCACATACACTGTGTCTGCAGGTACCACTGCAGCTGTTTCAGTTTTATTATTGGAATTAGTTCGGTCTCAAATGCACTCATCTCCTTGCACTCATTTACAGTACCTTTCAAAAAGAATAATTGTTTGCAGGTGTACTTTGGCAAAGTTCCAAATTGCTTCCATTTGCAGTGTTATATCAGCTCTATTCTGGTCTTGCTCATCATGCCCTCTCACCTCTCTGTACAACTATTCCATTCCAGGGCATACATTCCACCAGACACCCATACTTTGTCACAAGTCTAAATGTATTACTCATCTCCACTCATTCACCTTCCTTTTCTCTAGACCGTGGAACTGTCTTCCAAAGCCTGTTGTCTCATACTCTTTCCTCCAGGATTTCAACTCTGCTTCACATCACCACCTCATAGTTTCTCCTATTAATTGCTTTGAACTTTACTATACCTGCTGAGACTGCTCCCTCTTTCACCTGCATCTTCTCCCCTTCTGCAGTGGTGCATCTGTATGTTCTTGTACTCTCATTTTATCATTTTGCTCCATTTTGTGTCTATTTATCCTTTGCCTCCTGTTACTCTGCTCTTCTGAGCCTCAATGTTTGTATTCAATTTTTAAAAAACATTATTCTAGTGGAGAGAAAAAAAATTGCATGTTTTTTTTCTTGTCCAGGTATAAAATTTAGAAGCATGTCATGGTATGCAGGATACAACATACTCCTTTGCATTTTGATTTTACACCATGAGGTTGCCACATCTCGAAGCATTCATATACAGTACATATTATGCAAAAAAATGGCAAAATATTTGAACCTCCCCCTCCCCCTTCTGTTCCCTCCTCTTATTTTTATCTATTACCCCTTCGAATTCCACTATTATCCTTTTTTTCCCTCTTTGCTGAACCTCTTACTTTTCTTAAGTCAACCCCACCTCACCCCCTCCCCCCTTACCTTTTTGTCTATGCAACATGTGTATGACCTTTATATACTGTATATGCAAAAAAAAATTGGACATATGCAAGGCTGTAATTTTCATGACAGTCATCTTAAAACTTTCACAACACTCATCACCATATGCTTTTCCAGCTACGGGTCCAGTGGACAGTGTGCCGCTTGACAGGACGACACTCTCGCATCGCATTACGGGCCTACACCCTGACACAGTGTATACCATTAATCTTCATGCAGTCTACGGAGACCTGGAAGGCGCTGCTGTTGCCATCACCATCTCCACAGGTTATCCTTTTTGTAGTTCCCATAAGGCTTTTACTGATTTAATAAGATTCCCAAATTCTACTCATTGCAGTAAAATGTGTATAAATTGACATATTGACTCACCTCATATATGACAACGACAATCAAATTTTAACTTGAACCGAAGAAATAATTAAATTCCATTTTGATATTTCCCTGAGTATCAGAAGAATGGAATTCAATTACATTATTTATTGGATGATATTCTTACAAAATCTCAATTGGGCAACTGGAAATTAAAGTGTTGGAATTTTGTATCGAGAAATGTTCAAGAATATACAAGAAAAGACCATTTGTACCATAATTCCTTTTGTTGCATTTTAATTCCAATCTATTTCAGAGTAATGTATAAGAAAGATTGTAAAAGAGAGCTGAGAAAAACAATCCAGGAAGTTGAAGATGGACCCAAAGTGGTTAAGGAATAGGGGGAATGTGGAAGACAGGAAAAGGGATGTAGTTGTAAATGTTGTAATCTGCTCATACATGGTTGAGATGAGTCACACACATTGGAAAGCGTCGGTTCGACTTTTGCTGTTGTTTGAAGGAAAAGTAGTCTTCTTTGAGTTTGTCTCTTTATCTTGTCTGTTTTGATGTCTGTTTGTCCATTCCTTGTCTGTCTCTTTTTCTTTAACACACTGGTAGTTTGTTGATTTCCCAAATCCTCCGTCATCATTCCATGAGCTTTGTGCTAAACTAGTATTGAAAGGAATATTCATGATTGTGCGTTGGTTCTTCACACAGGAAGTACAGACTACAATGGCGATGAGGGCATAAGGAATCTACGGGCAATAAATATTGCAAGCAACAGCGTACGCATATCTTGGGCTGCCTCCGCTCGTGCCACCGGCTATAATATTTACTGGGTCAGAATTCCAGGCAAGGCAATTCTCCACACCAAGGCCTTTCGGTGCAGCTTCGAATCAAATGTAGACCGTTTTTTGTGCACAAGAGCAAAGTCGACAGTATAAATGGATGTTTTTTTTTTAATAGCAGAGATCAGTGGGACGAATTTAGTGGTAATGTTTCTGTTTGATTAAAAATCGAATTGAACATTGATAAAAATCAAGTAAAAGCATAAGCCTTCTTTGGAAAACGGCATTATTTATTTTAAGGCCTGTAAGGTTATTGCTGACTGATTGTAGTCTCAGCCTGCCTGGTTTGCAGTTACATAATCTGATACCAAAAAGTCGTTGTTGAACTGATATGGATTTCTGTTGCTTTGCCATGGATTCCAAACTTTGCTGTATTGACTACAGAATTATGATTAATCCATCACACAGGAGGACAGCAGATGTCCCAAATGGTGCAAGCTGATTTAACAAGTTACCTGTTGGAAGGCCTGCAGGAGAGTACCACTTACGTCATCCGTGTGGCACCGATGTTTGCTAATCGTGACGGTCGTTCATCAAGCATCTCTGTCCGAACACGTGTGTGCCTTTCTACCTATAGAGCAAACACAACGCATGATCGGAGCCTGTGCAATGACCTTAAGTTTGAAAAAGGATACCTTAAACACAACTCCAAACATACCTCAAACACATGCCATGACTTCACTGTATATTATTTCAAAGCTGGTGATAATCATTAACTTACTTTAAAGACATTTTACAACGTCACCAAAACATAAAGGTTTACATTCTGTTTGACCTTAAAAAAAAAAAAACCTATCAGAGGATCTACCGAAGATCAAGTTTCTTCAAGCGATGGATGTTACTGATGACAGCATTCGCCTCAGCTGGCCGCTTGTCACTGGAGCCACGTCCTACCAACTCACCTGGCGCTTAGTTTCTGGTAAGTATGAGACAGCATAACACTAAACACACATTTCACACAACAAAATAGATAAAAGTCTGTCAGTATACACCCACCTTTATTTCTCCTTTGAGCTGCCTCATATTTGTTGTGATAAAAAGTCATTGTGTGTGTGTGTGTGTGTGTGTGTGTGTGTGTGTGTGTGTGTGTGTGTGTGTGTGTGTGTGCGCGCATGCTTGTGTGTGTGCGTATGCACACCTGTGTGTGCATATGCATGCATAGATTAACCTTACAATTCCTTTGGATTTTACTGACAGGTGTCTATCAGCAACAACAGAAAGTGCTTCCTGCAAACGTTTCCTCATACCAGGTTGGACCACTGCAAGCTGGCCGCGCTTACTTGTTTATTGTCCGGCCATTCTTTGGCCAGCGCCTGGGACCAGCCAGAACCATTACTGAGCGCACTGGTGAGTGAGTAGTTCTACTCGGTTTGTTGCTGAACAAGTTTAACTAATATTTCACTTGCGAGTAAATTGAAGATTTTTCAAGTATATTGGTCGGTTGTGTGTGTTATTACTTTGCAATTTTTGTTTTGTGACAAATAAATCGAATATTTTTCAAGTATATTGGTTGGTTGCGTGGGTTATTATTTGGCAATTTTTTTTTTAACATTTCTCAAGTATGTTGATCTGTTTGGCTAGTTTGTTACTTGCAAAGTCGAAGATTTTTCAAGTATATTGGTCAGTGGACTTTGTTATTATTTGGCAAAATTTTTTGTTTTACCAAGTATGTTGTACCAAGCTATAATTTTCTGCTTAAATTATAGGGGTTGTTGTTGGCAGAGTGGATCTGTTGTTGGCAGAGTGTTGTTGGCAGAGTGTTGTTGGCAGAGTGTTGTTGGCAGAACTCAGTGTGGATCCCTATTGCATCAGGGATCCATTAGTTTGTTGGTTTGTTGCTTGGCAAAAAAAAGTTTTTTGGAAAAGTTTGTTGACCTGATCCATTAGTTTGTTGGTTTGTTACTTTGCCCAAAAATTTTTTTTTTGGAAAAGTATGTTGATTGCCTTCGTTTGTGTGTGTGATTGTGTGTTTGTTTGTCTGTCCGCTTGCCTCCACCCAAACCGCTCAATCGATCGTTCTGAAATTTTCAGAGATTAATGTCACCAACCCTGCGATGGTCTCGCATTGAAATTTTGTAAAATTCGGTCGACCAAAAAGGTCGACATAGGCCAATAGGCCAATTTGAGCCAAATTTTATAAAATCCTCAAATTTTAGCTGATTGACTTGAAATTTGAACAGGATTTGCATACCACATCAGTGAATTCAACCACCTATTACTTTTGAGGTTATCTGAGGTCAAAAGGTCAACATAGGCCATAAGGTCAACCAAAAATAGGCTAAATTGTTTCTAAAATTGTCAATTTCATCTGATTGACTTGAAATTTGAAGACCCTTGGCATATGTGGTTGCTGAACTCAACCACCTATTAATTTTGAGGCCAACATAGGCCAAAAGGTCGATATCGGCCAAAGGTCCACAACGTAGGTGGAATTTCTAAAATCCTCAATGTTTCTCTGATTGACTTTAAATTTGAACAGGATTTGCATATCATGTAACTGAATTCAACCACCGATTATACTTGAGGTTGAAATGTCCAAAGGTCAACAGAGGCCAAATTTCTAAAATCATCAATTTTCATTCGATTGACTTGAAATTTGGAAGAGGGTTTGCATATTTGGTCATTGAATTCAACCATCAATTATTTTTAAGGTCAAATTTGTTTTATGGATTTTGCATGCGACGCATTATGCACGACGTCTTTCTTGTTTTGATATTTGTGTGTTATTTAAATTAATCTTGCTGCTAGCAGTAGAGGGAAAGTGGTTCATTCACATTGTACGATTTACTGCTTAACTTTATATGGTGCATTAGTTAAATGAAACCTTTATAGATTTGACATTATTTTTAACTCAAGGTTTGTTTTGACTTCACTAACTAGTGACCTCAATAATTTTCCCCTCAGAAACAGCGCAAGATATAATAGTTAAAAGTTTAAGCTGTTATAACATCGCATATATTGGTTTTATTGCTGCATGTGGTGTGTGTGTTCTTCTTCTTCTTCTTCTTCTTCTTCTTCTTCTTCTTCTTCTTCTTCTTCTTCTTCTTCTTCTTCTTCTTCTTCTTCTTCTTCTTCTTCTTCTTCTTCTTCTTCTTCTTCTTCTTCTTCTTCTTCTTCTTCTTCTTCTTCTTCTTCTTCTTCTTCTTCTTCTTCTTCTTCTTCTTCTTCTTCTTCTTCTTCTTCTTCTTCTTCTTCTTCTTCTTCTTCTTCTTCTTCTTCTTCTTCTTCTTCTTCTTCTTCTTCTTCTTCTTCTTCTTCTTCTTCTTCTTCTTCTTCTTCTTCTTCTTCTTCTTCTTCCTGTTTTTGTTTTATTCCAAGCAAGAGCCACTCATGGAAGAGCACAACATAAAAAAAATATCTAAAGACTAACAAGCTGAACAATAGTGGTCTGAAGCTGCTGGACTATGGAATGAAAGCGGAAAAGACTCATGGATAAATTTATAAAACAGTGTTAACACGCATGAAATGCAATTTGGTTTCATGCCAGGAAGGGGCACGATCGAGGAAATTTTTAGAGTTATGCAATTACAGGAAAAATATTTGTTGAAGAAGAAAAACTGTACTTTATATTTGTGGATTTGGAGAAGGCATTTGATTGGGTGCCTCAGGCAGTGGTGCAGTGGTCAATGAGAAAGTTACAGGTGGAGAATTGGTTAGTTAGGGTAGTCATGATGATGTGTGGTGGCTCATAAACTTATATGAGGGTAAATGGAGTGCAGAGTGAGGATTTTGAAGTGAAAGTGGGTGTTCATCAGGGGTCAGTCTTGAGTCCAATCCTGTTTATCATGGTTCTTGAGGCTATATCACAGGAATTTAGAGGAGCTCACCTTGGGATCTTCTGTATGCTGGTGACCTGGTGCTGATAGCCGACAGTGTGGAAGAGGTAATGGGTAAATATGCAGTATGGAGGCCAGAGGACTGAAAGTGAATACAGTGAAAACAAAAGTACTGATTAGTGGTGTGGGAGAAAGAACTGTAGAGAAAAAAGGGAGAGGTAGCCCTGTGCTGTTTGTAAAAAAAAAAAAAAAAAAAAAAAGGTGTAGGTAGCAATTCAGCATTGTGTAAATACTGCAACTGCAGGGTGCACAAGAGAAGTAGTGGCATCAGCGGTAGACTGCAGGTGGTTCCGGACTTCAAATATGTTGTTTGTGCAGGTAAACAAGTGGCTCCAGTTAAAGTGGAATGGTTAGTTTATGGGGTTACACTACCGGTCTGAAGTTTTCGAACACCCCCATTTGTCCAGTTTTTACTGAAATTTAAGCAGTTTAATGTTTCAATGTACTCTGAAATTAAAGCATAGAACAAATAAACAATTGCAGATAAAAATAAATCATGGAATCGTTTAGTTGAACAAAATTTATTCCAAATTTTTGACTCATCAAAGTAGCCACCTTTTGCAGATATAAAGGCGCTGTCACACCTTCAAGATTTAGCCAGCGTATGGCAACATATCAAAATGTATATAAAACGCTGGCGTACGCTGAACTATTGATGTTTGTTTTTTCAGTTTTGGGCGTATTCATAACGAGTTGGACGTATGCATAACATATTAGTAACGTACACAGAACGTTTCGATAAGTTATAGATAACTTATACCAACGAATGCTTAGCGTGTTGTTGCCGTTCACAACCTATGCCCAACGATAGTCTAATTTATGCATAGCGTGGCAGCGTATTGCCGACGATCACGTGGTGTAGCCTATTAAAAGGCTGCTGCTCGACGATTCAAATCATAACCCCATTAGACATCGAAGTGTCAACATCACCGTCATGCCGAAGAAAACTTCGAAGAATGCTGCGAAGAAGTCTCCTGTCCATGGCCGTGGACGTGGACGCAAGGAAGATCCATCATCACACACACCCTCCCCATCACGCTCACCTACTACTACTACTACTACTGACATGGACCGACTACAACTACTACTACTACTACTACTGATACTACTGTCATGGACATCTACTCAACATGGAGTCTGGAACACTGACGGGTTCCTCCTGTGAAGCCCATTTTTATATTATATACCAATTCTCCTAAACTCTGCCAATACGCCATTATACGGTAGCTGTAAGTTAGAAACACGTTCAGTAAGTTCTGTGGTCATCCGGAAGACGTCAAATATGTCTACATACGTCAATATGCGTTGGAGATACGTTACACATAGGTTCAAAGCACGTTACTCATAGGTTAGAAATAAGTTTCGGGTACGCTAAACATTACCTCGACGTGTTTCGACTTATGAGTAACTTACAAGTAACGTGTGTCTGTGTTAATGATCGCAAAACGTGCCTACAACTTATGGCCAGCGTATGCGGAACGTGTGAGTTATATGCTGGCATACGTCGAAAAATTTTGAGCATGCTTAAAATTTGTCGACGAGCTCGGCGTACTACGACGTATGCCAGCATGCTTCAGCATACCCTTAACGTATACAAAACTTACCCATAACGTATTCGACGTGTGCCAGCGTATTGGCCAAATTTTTCAGATGTCGGCATACGCTGGCCTAAACGTCAAGGTGTGACAGGGCATGACGGTGTTGTTGACACTTCGATGTGTAGTGCGGTTATGATTTCAATCGTCGAGCGGCAGCCTTTTAATAGGCTACACCACGTGATTGTCGGCGATACGCTGCCGCGCTATGCATAAGTTTGACTATCGTTGGGCATAATTTGTGAACGCCGACAACACGCTAAGCATTCGTTGGTATAAGTTATCTATAAGTTATCGAAACGTTCTATGTACGTTACTAATACGTTATGCATACGTCCAACTCATTAAGAATACGCCCAAAACTGGAAAAAAACATCAATAGTTCAGCGTATGCCAGCGTTTTACATACATTTTGATACGTTGCCATACACTGGCTAAAACGTCAAGGTGTGACAGGGCCCTAACAGCCGAACATATTCGTGGCATTCTTTCTGCAATGGAAATCAAATATTGTTTGGAAAGTTCTTCCCAACACTGTTGCAGAAGTTCCCACAAATGTGTTGCACTTGTAGGTTGCTTTGCTTTCACCCTTCTGTCCAGTTCATCCCAAATCAGCTCAATGGAGTTTAAGTCTGGAGACTGTGCTGGCCATTCCATGATTTGAAGCCTACCGTCTTGTTCTTTTTTTCTAAGGTAGTTCTGACATAGCTTCTTCTTCTTCCTCTTTCGGCTTGCTCCCGTTAGGGGTCGCCACAGCGGATCAACCGTCTCCATTTCGCTCTATCCTCCACATCTTCCATTGACACTCCAACCACCCGCATGTCCGCCCTCACCGCATCCATGAACCTCTTCTTTGGCCTTCCTCTTCTCCTCCTGCCTGGCGGCTCCATCTTCAACATCCTTCTCCCGATATACTCCGTTTCCCTCCTGTGCACATGTCCAAACCATCTCAATCTCGCCTCTCTCACTTTGTCTCCAAACCGTCCTACCTGCGCTGTCCCTCTAATATACTCATTTCTTATCCTATCCATCCTCATCACTCCCAACGAGAATCGCAGCATCTTTAACTCTGCCACCTCCAGCTCTGCTTCCTGTCTTTTTGTTAGCGCCACCGCCTCCAAACCATACAACATAGCTGGTCTCACTACCGTCTTATATACTTTCCCCTTCACTCTTGCAGCTACCCTTCTGTCACAAATCACTGCTGCAACTCTTCTCCACCCACTCCATCCTGCCTGCACTCTCTTTTTCACTTCTCTCCCACACTCTCCGTTACTTTGGACAGTTGATCCCAAGTATTTAAACCAATCCACCTTCCCCACCTCAACTCCTTGCAACCGCACCATACCACCACCCTCCCTCTCATTTACGCACATGTACTCCGTCTTACTCCGACTGACTATCATTCCCCTTCTCTCCAGTGCGTACCTCCACCTCTCAAGGCTCGCCTCAGCCTGCTCCCTACTCTCCCTACAGATCATGATGTCATCCGCGAACATCATAGTCGATGGAGACTCCAGTCTGATCTCGTCCGTCAACCTGTCCATCACCATTGCAAACAGGAAAGGGCTCAGAGTCGATCCTTGGTGCAATCCCACTTTAACCTTAAACCGGTCCGTCATTCCTACCGCACACCTCACCGCTGTCACACTGTCCTCATACATATCCTGCACGATCCTCACATACTTCACCACTCCCGACTTCCTCATACAATACCACAACTCCTCTCTTGGCACCCTATCATAAGCTTTCTCTAAATCCACAAACACACAATGTAACTCCTTCTGGCCTTCCCTATACTTCTCCATCAACATTCTCAAAGCAAACATCGCATCAGTGGTGCTCTTTCCTGGCATAAACCCATATTGCTGCTCACAGATCATCACCTCTCCTCTCAACCAAGCTTCCACTACTCTTTCCCACAACTTCATGGTGTGGCTTAACAACTTTATCCCTCTGTAATTTCCACAGCTCTGCACATCACCCTTATTATTGAAAATCGGAACCAGTACACTTAATCTCCACTCCTCCGGCATCCTCTCACTTTCCAAGACTTTATTAAACAATCTGGTTAACAACCCCACTGCCATCTCTCCTCAGCACTTCCATGCCTCCACTCGTATACCATCTGGGCCAACCGCCTTTCCACTTTTCATCTTCTTCATACTTTACTTCATACTTTACATAAAGTACTCCATCCACCTTCTCAACACACTCTCCTTGCTCGTCAGCACATTCCCATTTACGTCCTTTATCACCCGAACCTGCAGCACATCCTTCCCAGCTCGGTCCCTCTGTCTTGCCAATCGGTATAAATCCTTTTCCCCTTCTTTTGTATCCAACTTCTCATACAGCTCGTCATATGCCTTTTCCTTGGCCTTTGCCACCTCTCTTTTTGCCTTTCGACACCAGTCCTTGTACTCCTGCCTACTTTCTTCATCTCTCTGACTATCCCACTTCTTTTTCGCCAACCCCTTCTTCCTTATACTTTCCTGTACTTCCTCATTCCACCACCAAGTCTCCTTATCTTCCTTCCTCTGTCCAGATGTCACACCAAGTACCTTCCTAGCTATCTCCCTCACAACTTCTGATGTCGTTGCCCAATCATCCCACCCATCTTTACTACCATCCAACGCCTGTCTCACCTCCTCCCTAAATTTCACGCAAGTCTTCCTCCTTCAGCTTCCACCATCTGGTCCTTGGTTCAGCCCTCACTCTCTTCCTCAACCTCACCTCTAAAGTCATCCTACAGACCACCAATCGATGCTGTCGAGCAACACTCTTCCCTGCCACAACCTTACAGTCACTAATCTCTTTCAGGTTGCATCTCCTACTTAAGATGTAATCCACCTGTGTGCACTTTCCTCCACTCTTGTATGTCACCCTGTGTTCCTCCTTCTTCTTGAAATACGTGTTTACCACTGCCATTTCCATTCTTTTTGCAAACTCGACCACCATTTGCCCTTCCACATTTCTCTTGTTGAGACCGTACCTCCCCATCACCTCCTCATCCTCTTCATTCCCTTCCCCAACATGTCCATTGAAATCTGCTCCAATCACCACTCTTTCATCCTTGGATACACTCTCCACCACTTCATCCAACTCACTCCAGAAATCTTCTTTATGCTCCATCTCACACCCCATATGTGGGGCATATGCACTGATGACATTCATCATCACCCCTTCAATTTCCAACTTCACACTCATCACTCGGTCAGACACTCTCCTCACCTCCAATACCCTCTTGACATAATCTTCCTTCAGGATTATCCTGACACCATTTCTCCTCCCATCCACACCATGGTAGAACAGTTTGAAACCACCTCCAATGCTCCTAGCCTTACTCCCCATCCACTTGGTCTCTTGTACACACAGAATGTCCACCTTTCTTCTCTCCATCATATCAGCCAACTCTCGCCCTTTGCCAGTCATCGTCCCAACATTCAGAATTCCAACTCTCACCTCCACACTTCTACCCTTCCCCCTCTCCCACCGCCTCCGGACTCGCCTTCCCCGTCTCCTTCTCCTCCTTCGCCCAGCAGTAGCACAATTTCCACTGGTACCCTGCTGACCACCGGTACCGGTGGCGGTCGTTGGTAACCCGGGCCTCGACCGATCCGGTATGGAAATTCGTTTTGTTGTCCGCATAATGATTTGGCATAGGTTTTTACGCCGGATGCCCTTCCTGACGCAACCCTGGTCGCCTCTTACGACACACAGGGATATGGTATACCTATTCTAACCGGGGCATACACCGGGCCCAGGACAACTGGTGCTCATTTCGCCGACCTCGGGAGGATGGCAGGCTGAGTCAACCCCCTGGTGTTTTCGACTTGGTTTATATATATGTATATGTATATATGTATATATATATGTATATATATGTATATGTATATATATGTATATGTATATGTATATGTATATATATATATATATATATATATATATATATATATATATGTATGTGTATATTATATATATATATATATATATATATATATATATATATATATATATATATATATATATATATATATATATATGCATATACATATCTTAATTCAGTGTCCCAACGGGGCTTGAACTCAGGAGATTTTGAGTCCTAAGCCACTGTCCTTACCACTGCGCCAACACCAGGCTTAGTTCTGACATAGCCTGGAGGTATATTTTGGGTCGTTATCTTGCCACAGGATGAACCCCTGACTAACTCGGCAGAGACCAGAGGGTATTGCATTGCGCTGCAAAATGCTGTGGTAGCCCTTTTGGTTCAGGGTGCCAGTCACTCTTTGCAAGTTGCTGATTCTGGATCCAGCAAAAGAGCCCCAGATCATCACGCTTCCTCCCCCATGTTTGACAGTTGGTGTCACACACTGAGGAACCATCCTTTCGCCTACTTGACGGTGTACAAAAACCCTGTGTGATGAACCGAAGATTTCAAATTTTGATTCATCGGTCCATAAGACCTTCTTCCAATTTTCAGTAGTCCACTGGTGGTGCTTCATGGCCCAGGCAAGCCTCTTTTTCTTATTTTGTCATCTTAGCAATGGCTTTCGTACTGCCACTCAACCTGTCAAACCTGCAGCTCGAAGTTTTCTCTTCACTGTTGAAACTGAGACTTCCTTACTTTGACCAGTGTTAAGCTGGACTTGAAGCTGCTGTCCTGTGAGCCACCTATCACGCAAGCTGTTGACTCTCAGAAACTTGTCTTCTGATTGTGTTGTGGCTTTGGATCTGCCAGACCTCTTCCTCTCAGAGTTTCCTCCAGTTTCCAAGTGCCTTTTGATGGTGTAGGAAACTGTACTCACTGACACCTTGGCTTACTTTGCAATTTCTCTTCAGAAAAGACCTACACTTTTAAAGGTTATAATGGTCTGTCTGTCTTCTTTTGTTAATTGTCTTTTTCTCGCCATTATGACAGCAATATACTACTTACTGCAGTGCAATGTTGTCCAAATAATGCTTCAGAGGGTGTAGCAACACAGTCTGTTCCAACACTGCGTTTTATCCAGACAGAGGGTTTGTAACTAATCAACAAAAGTTGGGACACCTGTAGGAATTGTTTGCATCAACTTTCAAGGCTTCATTTACTTCCATTGCTGCAGAACAGCTGCAGTTGCTAACCCATTACTTGTTCCCTGACAAGGGCCTTTTTTAACAACTCTGAAATTCACATTATTTTTGTTTTTGGTAACCTAAAGTTTTTTTTTAACCTCTGGCAGTTTACCGCTTAGCTTTGTACCATTTCAGGTTATTCACTGGACTTGAACTGCTTAAATTTCAGTAAAAACTGGAAAAAATGGGGGTGTTCTAAAACTTTTGACCGGTAGTGTATATCTCTGGAATGTGTATATAAATTTTGTTATCTTGGTCATATGATTGGTGCAGGTGGTGGTGTGGAGGCAGCAGTGAATGCAAGAATTAGAAGTGGCTGGAGAAAGTTTAGGGAGTTGTTGTTATCCCTTTTGACATCAAGATGGACCCCTCTCCAATTTAAGGGAAAACTTTATGCAGCTTGCATTAGAAACATAATGTTGTATGGCAGTGAAACATGGGTGGTCAAAAAGGAGGAAGAATGGAGGTGTGAATGAAATGCAATCAGAATGGTGAGATGGATGTGTGATGTGACACTGAAGGATAGGAAATCAAATGTAGAATTAAGAGATAGGTTAGGTGTAGAAAGCATTAGTGAGATTTTGCATAGGGGTAGGTTGAGGTGGTTCAGCCATGTGGAAAGGATGGGGGTGGGTAGTTGTGTGAAGAGGTGTATAAATATGAATGTGAATGGACGAGAGCTAGAGTCCATCCGAGGAAAACATGGGATGTGTTTCTGAGAGATTATCTTAGAGTTAAAGGCCTAAAAAGAGGGCTAGCAAGGGATTGTGCAGTCTGGACAGCAGCCATGAGGTGAACCATGACTGACACAGGCAAGTATGGAAGTGGCCATAAAATGATGATGATAATGATAATGATAATGATGATGATGATGATGCAAATTGAGTCAAAAAACAACTACCTCATCTCTTTGACTTGTGTAATAAGGCTTCCACAAATGAGTGCAGTCATGACAATGACAAGCAAAATGAAAACGAGCAACCAGAAGAAAAATAAAAGACAGGAGAGAAGGAAGAGAAAGGAAAATACATTGGTGAAACTGTGTGCATGGTGAAAATATCTGTACATCCCATTAGTGTTGGGGCCAAAATAATTCTGAGTTTAAGAAATAGAGAGAGGAGTTGTGGGTTAGGTTATTAGAATAGAGAAGTTATGGAGGAGGGTAAATTAAGAGCAAAGTGGTGGGGGTAGGGGTGGTGGTGGGGGGGGAGGTGGAGGTGATACAAGGAGGGCTAAAGAAGGAAATTGAAACATGTGGGACATACAGGAAAGGGAGAAAGAGTAAAATACGTAATTTTGGAATGAATAGTGTTGATGAGTGCTGTTCTGTGTAATGCCTCCTGTGCTATTTCTTTTTTATTTTGTTTCTGCAACAACTAAAATATAAGTATATATAAACCAATGTCACCCCCAGGGTGACCAGTATCTTGCCAAAATGTGAACATGAGTTACTTATTTATTCGATTAAAGTTACTCAAAAAATAAGGGTTTCGTCGACCTTGATGCTTGACCTTTGACCTTGTCCTTTATATTTTCGTACGGTTTATGGTATCTCTCCAGACCGTTGTACATGAAATATCAAGAGATTTTGATGAGAACTGAGGAAATAAAATTTTCATGAAAAATCCGTTTTTTCGTCATGACGTCATCAATGACGTCATAGCGTCAAACTTTTGACAGATCTGGAAAGCACTTATCAAGCGCTTTCATATGAGGTATTACTCGTATCTAAGATTTAAAAATTTGACCTTGGGGTCAAAAACGTTCGACCTCCAGCGCTAACCATGAAGGTCAAGGCCGATCGCCACCAAAAATTAATCATCTGAGCGCCAGACCATGAACTATATTCCCATGAAGTTTGAAGACGATCCGATCAAAATTATTCAAAAAATAAGGGTTTCGTCGACTCTCGTCGACTGATTTGCGACAAAGTGACCTTGACCTTTGACCTTGACCTTAAAAATTTTATGATCTGAAAGGGACCTCTATAGGACTCTGATATGCGAAGTTACAAAAATTTCCAATGACAACTGCGCTCTGCAGAGTGATCGATACGTGATTACAGACAAACAAAAAAACAAACAAAAAAAAACATACAAGCTGACTAACATATCTTGCAAAAACTTCGTTTTGGCAAGATAAAAATATGGAGGATGTGTCCATCTTTCCATCGAGAAAAGTTGTCAAATACAGTACTTCAATGTTTGCACAGGCTACAGTTTTGTAACACTCACCTATGATCTTGAAAGCATTACTTTTGTTTTATATGACCCACATTAAAGCAGGACTGTGGGATTGAATGGAAATAGTAGGCCTGATGGAATGTTTTTCTGTTGTCTGACTTCCCTTGTATGAGTATTTGTGTTGCTTTGTCTGGCAGTGTGCAGCCGAGCTCGTGCAGACATCGTCTTCCTGATGGATGGTTCAGGCAGCATCGGATCAGCTTTTCAGCGCATCAAGGAGTTTGCCTTTCGCATTGTATCATACTTCCCACACGTAGGGCCGAACAGCACACAGGTATGCTGGATGCATGACTGAAGTGGACTTTCTGTCTCATCTCTTTGTAAAAATATGCCAGCTATAAATGTTAGGGAGAAAGCAGCATATGCTTCTGTTCAATTGGATCTTTCCTCACAAGAAATGTTAACTCAAATGTTGAGGGTACTTTAAGAGGAAAGAAAACAAAACACTCTTATTTGCTTCCTTACATTCTTCGTTTTGTCATGATGATATTGCCCTGTGAACTGTCTGATTTGGAGGAGTTGCAAACTGACTAAAACTGCCATTCTGTTGCAATGGCAGCACATTATAAACCTGTTAAAAAGTAAAATGGGATAGTGGGTGAAGCATAACAAGATGTTGGAGTTAATTAAGTTTTTAAAAGAGAAATTATGGTTAGTACATGTAAGTTAAATAAACTTATTGTACAATACATATGTAAATTAAGGAAACCAAAGCGTTAAGTCGGCATATCTGGATACACTACTGGCACACTGGGCCAAATGGTCCCTTCTTGTACTTAAGCGTCCTTATTATATCATATTTGCTCATCAGAATCGGCATGTACCAGAAGAGCTTACATTTAATTAATAAATTACAGTGAAGAAAAATGCAAAAAAAAAAATTCACGAAGGAAACAAATCCACAAATTTTATATTGCAGCACTTCCAACGCAAGAGTTTTTGAAAAACAGCAAAATTTGTATTATAAGTGAAAATAGGGTCAACACTCTTTACAAACATATGATAACGAGAAAGGTTGGGGTGCAAGGAGTAAATTTATTACATATCCTGGATATGATTGTCACATCCTTTTCTGATACGATCAATATATTAACAGGCATTGTGCTGTGTATTGTGTGCAGTTTGCAGCAGTGCAGTACAGTGAGAATGCTCAAGTGGAGTTCCCCTTGAACCGTTTTAGTGATAGAAACTCCGTGCTTAAAGCCATCCGCACAATACGCTTCCACGGAGGCGACACCAAGGCAGGCAAGTTTTAAGTACCATCTTGAATATACAGTATGCATAACAGATTTGTAGGCATGCAAATGAGCTACTTTGGTGCTTATGATTCTCCTCTTTATCTCAATAAAATGTACACATATCATATACTTGGAAGTACGGAGAGGCTTTTCGAGGAATTTCAGAAGTTTTGTGTGGAAGGACAACAGAAAGGGTGCGTCGTCGAGGCATATGTCAGGTATTGTGGACGGAGGAAGTAGTGAAGGTAGTTGGTGAAAAGAAGGAGGTTTGGAAGAGGATATATAATATGAAGGATTGAGGAGGACAACCATATACAGGGTTGCTGCATCTGTATGGGCAAAATAAGACAGCAGTAAGGAGAGCTGTGGATAAGGAGTGGAATGATATGGAGGCTGATGTACAGTATACAAGAAGTTAGAAAAGAATGGTGGGGGGAAGAAGATGGTGTATGAATTGGTTCGTGACAGGGACGAGGGTTGTAAGAACGTGGAGGGGGTGGGGACTGTGATGGACAGTGGTGGGAGACTTGTGACAGAGAGAGGGGCGTATTGAAGTTATGGGAAGGATATTTCAAGAAGCTGTTGAACCAGGGAGGAAGCGATAGCGAGCTGGAGCTTCCGTGTTATGGAGAGGGGAAAGTGGAGTTAGTCGCGATCATGAGGAGGAGGTAAGGACAGAATTAAAGAGGATGATGAAGGGAAGAGTGCCAGGCATCGACAGGGTGCATATGAGATGATAGTTGCTGCAGGAGAAGTCAGAGTCATTTGGGCGAAGAGGTTGTTGAATGCATGTGTGAGAGAAGGTTTGATTCCGGAGGATCTGAGGACAGGGTGAATTGTGTCGATATGGAAGAGGAAGGATGATGTTCAAAATCTGGAGAAGTACAGAGGCATCACACTCTTAAGTCATGGCATAAAGGTACTGGAGAGGGTTCTGGATGGGAGGATGAAGAAGAATGTGGAGATGAAGATTAGTGAAGAGCAACAGGGGGTTTAGAAAGGTTAAGGGGATGACATATGAGATGTTCACATGGTGAACAACTGGGTCAAGGTGAAATGTCATTGGGATTTGTTGACCTGGTGAAGGCCTATGACACTGTCCCAAGAGAGATGGTGATGGTGACACTGAGACGGATGGAAGTGCCAGAAACAGAAGTTAATTCGATGGAAGGGATGTACAAGGGAACAAAGGAAATAATTTTGGTTGGTCCTGTGATGTTGGAGGAGTTCAGCATGAACATCAGGTTGAGACAATGAAACTCTCTCAGCCCACTCATATTTATCATGGTGATGGAGTTGGGAAGCAGGAGGGAAGAAATGAAAGGTATTCTGGGGAGGATGTTGTCTGTGGATGATATGGCTGCTGTGGCAGGGAGTAAGTGGGAAATGCAGCAAGTACTGGAGAAGTGGAAGGAGGCATTTGGGAAGCATGGACTGAATATTCATCTGGAGAAGACTGAGGTGATGTGGGTCAGGTAGCAGAGAAAATAAATGAACATCAGGTTGGAGGTGAAGGAGATCGGACAGTGAAATAGATTTGGGTATCTCGGGGAACAGTGACCGGTAATGATAAGTCGAAGGCAGAGGTGCAGAGTAGGATTCAGGTGGGTGCAAATGTGTGGAATGAGGGTGGAGGGATTGATGGCAGACAGAAAATATATCAAGGAAAATGAAAGGGAAAGTTCTGGTGTCTTGTGCAATGCCGGCCTACCTTTATGGTCTGGAGTTGGTGGCCCTGTCAGAGAGACAACAGAGGCTGCTGGTCTGCGAGAACAACTGGGTCAGGAGTATTTTGGGAGTGAACAGGGTAGACAGAAGGAGGATGGATGAACTGAGGGAGGAGATTGGTGTGCAAGTAAGCTTCACGAGGAGATTGTTAAAAAGCTATCTGAATTGAGCTGGACATGGTGCAGATGGAGGAATAGAGAGTGGTAAAGAAGTGGATAGGTTGAGGGAGCAGGGTCAGAGGAAAAGAGGCAGATCATGGTTGAGATGGGAGGATTGTGAGGAGGGATATCAATAAGGTTGGGTGGTTGGAGAGTGGAGAGATTTGTCTGAGGACAGATGGAAGTAGAGGATTATCGTGGTCAAGGCAGGGCAGAAGATTGGGACCAATGAACCTCACCCCTTATAAAGTGAAGAGAAGGAGAAGAATATCGTTTTACCTTGAAACAACTGTGAGTGTTACAACAAGAGCAACATTGTTCCTTATTCCAGTATGGATGGTGTTCCATTACAGCTTGTGAAGTCAACAACAGCGAAGATGTTCTTATTTGAATGTCTTGATTTTTCAATATTTTTAGTGCCGTTCCTTTCTCTTGTTTAAGTGTTTTGGATGGGTGTGGCCTTTTGAGGCCCGTTCCAACCTTGACCACTAAATTATTTATTTGTTTATCAAATGCTTTTTTTCATTTTTCTTCTCATTCTCTCACTTGCTTAATTTTCTTTACCTTAATGGTGACAAAACTGGATTCCATAGTTCATGGGTTCAAACCTTGTTGAACGCAGCAGTTTAGATTTCAATAGGAAGCTGTGGTCAGAGCTGTTCTTGGGTGAATTACAATGTCACTATCAGATTGTTGGTAAAAACCGAGTCAGCACTTTAATAACCTTCAAGGATGGCACAATCTGTTTGCCTCACCTAGTTTAGTGTTTTTGCTCTATATGAGGCAGCAGTCCACACATTAAGTTTTACTCCTAATACCTTCAGACTAACTTGGGATGGCACTAGAATGCTGCATATAAAAGACAGTACCACTCACACCACACAAACTTGTTAAGATAATTATTCCGCACATGTTTTTGCGTGTACTAGGCCATGCCATCCAGTTTGCAGTGCGGAAAACGTTCTTTGGTGGACAAGGTGCAAGATATGATGTTCCACGCCTTCTGGTCGTCATGACGGATGGCCGTTCCCAAGATAATGTTACGCTACCTGCCAGAAATGCATACAACCAGGGTCTGCTTCCTGCACTTGTTTCTTTTTCTCTATTTCTCTATAACTGACCACAGATTTTTGTTGAAAACAATTTCATATTTTTATATCAGCTTGAGCACATACGAGGTCCGTCTAAAAAGTAACGGGACTGAGCCTGCTGTGTGCTCTACTTACACAACTTGAATGAACAGGTTGCGTCACAGTCTTTCGCAACATTCCAGCAATGTATATGATTGGTGATGGTTGACTGCGCTCATTGTGTGATTTTTTTTACAGGTCGTGCTTCACAGGTTGTCTAGTCTGAGTCGTCGCGCTATGAGTCGTGAGCAGAGAGCCAATCTGAAGTTTCTTGCCAAGCTTGGCAAAACACCTTCCGAATCCTTCACAATGCTGCAGCAAGTCTACGGGGAAGAAACGATGTCACGTACACGTGTATTTGAATGGCGTAAGAGGTTCAAAGAGGGACGGGAGGAGGTTGAAGATGATTTACGGTCTGGAAGACCTTCAATGAGCAGAACAGCGGACAACATCGAGCGTGTGAAGCAGATGGTGCACGAGGATCATCGACTCGCAGTGCAGATGATTGCTGAGGAACTTTCTATCAACAAGGACACTGTCTGGACCATCATCACTGAAAATCTCGAAATGCGCAAGATGTTGTCCAAGGACCAGAAACAGCAAAGCGTCACTGTCTGTCAAGACATTATCGAGCGCCTCAAGGACGATCCAGACCTGCTCGGGAGAGTCATTACTGGCGATAAATCGTGGATATGAGAATTTGATTCCGAGACTAAACGACAGAGTCGTCAGTGCAAAAGTCCGACATCACCAAGACCAAAGAAAGCAAGGATGTCGAAGTCGAAGGTCAAGGTGATGCTCATAGTGTTTTTTTGACATCAAGGGCATCGTCCACTTTGAGTTTCTACCACGGTCAAACAGTGAATCAATACGTGTACAAGGAGATCCTCCGGCGCCACATGTGATCAGTCCGGGACAAGAGGAGGGATCTGTGGGAGAACAACGCCTGGGTGCTCCACCATGACAACGCCCCTGCTCACAGTGCCCTGAGCATCCGACAGTTTCTGGTGGAGAGGGACGTGCCAACTCTGGAGCAACCCCCGTATTCGCCAAACTTGGCCCCTTGTGATTTTTTCCTATTCCCCAAGCTAAAGGGGGTGATCAAGGGGACCCAATTTCCTAATGTGGAGGCCATCAAAAGAGCCATGACGATGGAGCTCCGTAGGATTCCAGAAGAAGCCTTCTTGGGGTGCATCGAAGCATGGGAGAAGAGGATGGATAAGTGTGTGAGACTGGAGGGAAACTATTTTGAAGGGGACAAGCTGTGCTTTCAATATATTCTTTGGAATAAAATTTCTGTGAAGTCAGTCCCATTACTTTTTAGGTGTGTGTGTGTGTGTGTGTGTGTGTGTGTGTGTGTGTGTGTGTGTGTGTGTGTGTGTGTGTGTGTGTGTGTGTGTGTGTGTGTGTGTGTGTGTGTGTGTGTGTGTTTACACACACTTTTACATTCCCTGTGTTTTGCAGTGAAATAACAAATATAGAACTTCAGATTTAATTACTCAAATCGACAGTATATATATATATATATATATATATATATATATATATATATATATATATATATATATATATATATATATATATATATATATATATATATATATATATATATATATATATATCCTTCACAAATCACAATATCCGACAGTATATATATATATACTGTCGATTTGAGTAATTACATCTCAAGTTCTATATTTGATATGTCACTGCAAAACACAGGGAATGTAAAAGTTGTTTACTTATTTCAACACCAGCTTTCACTGTCAAGATACGTAATTCATTCTGTTTATTTGTTTATTTGTTTTAATCCTCTACTCAATGGATTTTGTTGTCAGTGAATCAATATTTTACAATATGCATTTCACTGTCTCTAAGTTTGTGCTGTCTGGAGCCCATGTTAGTCAAATGTTGGTTGTTTTTCTGGTACCATATTACTGTCATAAATGTAGATTGCAGACTATCACAAGATAATTTGAATTAGGAGGCAGGAATTTGGAATTTGTTCAGAGTACTGATACACAATTGTTTACATTTTCTAATAATCTTCCTTGTCACACACCCAATGTGCCCACCAAGTTTCATCCGAATCCGTCTGCAATTTTTTGTCATATTGTGCTATATATCGTTTTTTTGGCCCTATCTATCAATGGTTAAGAATCACTTAAAAAATTATTGTGGCTGGATCCGGATCTGGACCTTCACCAAAATCTGACCTGCTTGTCGTTGTCACACACCCAACTTGCCCACCAAATTTCATCCAATTCTCTCCATAATTTTTTGAGATATGCTGCACACAAACAAACAGACAGACAGGGGTGAAAACATAACCTCCTTCCACCTTTGGTGGCGGAGGTAATAATTGGGTAAAAATTTCAAAGGGCAAAGTCACACTAAGTAAAAAAGGGCAAAGGACAAAGTCCCTTTTCAGCCCGTCCACTGCAAATCAGCACGAGACGGCCAGGTTTTCTAATCGCTTCCGTGTTTTTTTTTTATGAGCCCCCATTGGACTATCCGAAACGGGGGCTGATCAATTTGGTCTCAATTTTCATGTCTGTGTGTGCGTGCATGCGTGCACAATCATATCTCGGACATGTATGGACTGATTTTATTTGTACTTGGCACAAAGACAACACATGATGGCACACATCATTTGTTTTTAACATTAGAAACAAGATGGCCGACTGACCGCCATTTTAGTTGTTCAAAACCCGATGTTGAACACGTTCTCAACCACTTGTCAGACATGCATATACCGATGTTCAAATTTGGCAAAAGCACTGTACATGATGGCCTACACATGCCCCTCACTTTATTTTCTGATCTGATCAAAGATGGCCGACTGGTAGACTGTCAGCCATTTTAGTTGTACATAAATATGGGCTTGCCCTTTAACTGCATACATCAAAATTATTAAAACAACAGGGGCTATGACATTTTATATATTTTTTAGTTGTTTATTTACCATTTTAACTCCAGTGTGTCTGTCCAGGCCCTAACTCTTTTTACCAGTTCAGCTTTTGTCATCAAATTTCAACAAACCTTTATTATGAAAATATGGAGAACACTCAATTTATAAAATGTACATTTTTTTTTTTGCTGTTGTTTTTGTAAAGTTTAGTTTGAGTACAAAGCAGATGTGGGTGGGCTTTGCGTTTTGAGTTGCTTTCCAGTTTCATATGTAATTGCCCGCTAGACTGTCAGATGGAGATTCCTTAAGTGTGGACATTCGGGATTCTGTACATCTAACTGGGACTGAAGAGGTGAGATGGGCTGGTATATTTTCCCCTCTTTCCCAACACTGAAATCTGGTCCCCAACTTGCACTACATTTTATCAGTGTTAGTTTGACCTCCAAGCTTTCCTTTTGGTGCTTCCTGATGCTTTTGATTTTACAACTTGAAGACCTCAGTGAAGCAAGACCTCAGTCATGTGAAGCCACACAAATAAATCAATGAGTTGTTCTTTTCAAAACCAACAGATTTTTGCATATTAATCAGCCAAAAAACAATATCCATGTCATTTTTGGAGCATTTGAAATTGTTTATTAATGATACGTGTTTGTCATTTGTTCATGAATAAGCAGCTTCATGTTAGTATGGGCTGCTTTCTCCAGGTGTGCTGGTATTTGCGGTCGGAGCTGCAGATTCTGACCAGATGCAGCTTCAGCTCATTGGTCAGGCTGGGCCAGGTCACCGCTCAGTCTTTTATATTGATGATCCAGCCGTCATTATGTCCACTGAAGAAGACCTTGTGGAAGCTCTGTGTTCTGCAGCTGGTCATTCAGTCCCTCCTGTAACACCGACGGTGTGTGCCATTCTCAAACCATTCATTTAAATTCACTGTCAACTTTTGTTGTTTTTCTTTTGGTTTTACCATTGCTTTTGAAAAAGTATTTCCCAGAAAATATTTTTCACTGGTAAATGGAAAAAGTATTTCCAGAGAAAAGATAATTGAATGGGTTGTGGGTGGTAGAGGATGGGGTGGGTTGGGGGAGAACGGAGCAGAATAAGCTTTTCACCATTTGCTTGCTTGAAGATGAGTACTCTTAAACAGAACTCTTCTCACTCTTGTAGTTTGTAGCCACTGTGAACAACTGACTTTGTAGAACCCTGCACCTCCTCCATTATCTTCAAATGTATTGTGCTTTATCTTTCCCATAAAGTTTTACAAGGAGCATACTTCAATACCTGTGGTATAAAATGAGTCTAGCATGCAAACCAAAGTTACAAATAAATGTTTCAGGGTGTTTCACACATATCGTTCTTGATTCATTACATAATTTGCTGGAATATCGTGGCTTATGTAGGGATGGTTGATGAATAGTACAATAAACCAATGTTTTGTTTTTTCCACAGCCACCCACAATCCCATGTGTACCATGCCCACCTGTGAGTCACACACTTGGATATACTCCATCACATTCCTGTAACTGATTATTAAAACAAACGAATATAACATGAATAGTTTATTGATAAGCCACATTGAGTCCATTGCTGAGAATTATGCCAGATGGAAAGTCTGCTCTGCTGTTAGACTTTTAACTGACATTAATAAATGCATTGCATTAAGAAAATATATTTATCAGCAATCCTGCCTAATTGAACTTCTTGGATGTGTGTGATTGCAGGGAGATGAAGGACAACCTGTAAGTTATTTTAAAATAAAATTGTGTGCTCTTTTTAGGACAAAACTTGAATTATTTTGTAATCCACCTGAAGGACAACAACTGGACAAGTGTAGGAGTTAATTTTTTCAATATAATATACTATTTCAATATGTTAGGCCATCTGATTATATGTAGTTAGTATGTGTGAAATCACATCCAAGTTCATCATTAATAATTATTTTGTGATGCAGGGACTGAATGGTGCTCCAGGAATCAGAGGAATTCCTGGCTATCCGGTGAGATGGAAAAACTGCACAAATGATTTTGCTGCACATGTAACCTTGCCCATAAGTTGAGTACACTTGTCACATGCCTAATTAAGACTCCCACATTAAATTGACAGATAAAGTGACCAACATTTAACTATCCAGTTCTGCAACTCGAATACAATTACAATGACAAAGGCAAAACAGGTGATGCAGATTTTCAATTTCAACAAACTTAAGTCGATATCTTTGCACACATGAGATCTATTACATATAGCATATAATACAATTCCCTGACTATCTTTGCAGGGTCGTCCTGGGCAGCCAGGGCCTTCCATCATCAACAATGGCTCGATCATAGAAAAAGGAGATCGAGGAGATAGAGTGAGTTGCAGCTACACTTGCAGTGATGGTCCAGTGGTTTGAGTAATGAGATTCAACTTTGACCAAAGGAAATAATGAAAAAGTATTTCATTTTTCATCAAGTCTGGTGCATGCAATCTCTCATTGCATAAGTGAAAGTGTTCTGGTTGCATTAACTTACAATCAGTCCCAAGCTGATGAGTTGCAATGGGTGAAAGGATTGGCTTATGTGAAATATGTACTACAAGTTTTCAATACTATTTGGTATGTGTTAGTACATTTTAATACAGGTATTGAGGCTTGTGGAAGAGCTGAAAAAATATAGGGTATAAGGCCAGCAAACTGATGTTAAGGCTTAGGTTGGTAAAGGATGTACGGACACTTCAGCAAGAGTAGAGAGATCACAAGTAGACAATGGTGGCAGGAGAAGAAACAGCGAGAGTATAGAAATCAATTTTAAGTAAGGTAGGCAGGGTAGGTATGAGTAGATATGAGGTATAATGATGAGATTAGCTGTTTACATACCTCATGGGTGGGTAAAGAATATGAATTTGAAGTGGACTTCAACTTCGTTGATGAAAGCAAAGATTGTGTTGCATGTTGGTTGTGTCGAATTTAGGTGCTAATTTTAATATTTTGAAACATGTCAGATTTTTAAAGTATATTTGGAGTTGGCATAATGAATGAAACAAAACTTTTTGGTGGAATTAGAGATGTAATTAATCAAATTTGTCTTCATTTCTCCTGTCAAAAATTGAAGCAACATATTTGCTCAGCGAGAAAAACAGGTTGTTTTTATTTAGGCGGTTATTTTTGGCTTCGGAAAAAAACCTGAAAAGTGTGAGATAAGTGCATTGAGAACATTGTATTTTGCTTTATCAATTTTAACATAACTTTCCCTGAGCATAAATATGTACGTGAAGTTATTTGTGGGATGGATAGAATCAGTGCTTAAAGCTGACAAAGCCCAGGATGTCATACTCATGTGACTTGCCTCTCATGGAATCAGCATGAATGTGAAATGCTGGATTATGAAATGTTAAGTGGAATCCCATTTAGTAGTAATACAAGTGAAATAAGAAAGTTTATGGAACAGTTTTTGAAAAAGTTCATGGAATTCATTAGAATTTAAGTTACAACACGCAATGCTAATACTTTTTTAGTACTAAGTGAAATAAGAAAAAGTTTATGGAACAGTTTTTGAAAAAGTTCATGGAATTCATTAGAATTTAAGTTACAACACACAATGCTAATACTTTTTTAGTACTAAGTGAAATAAGAAAAAGTTTATGGAACAGTTTTTGAAAAAGTTTATGGAATTCATCAGAATTTAAGTTGCAATACGCAATGCTAATACTTTTTTTTAGTACTAAGTGAAATAAGAAAAAGTTTTTGGAACAGTTTTTGAAAACGTTTATGGAATTCATCAGAATTTAAGTTACAACACACAATGTAAATACTTTTTTTTCCAATGTGTAATTCTACTTAATGATAATACACATGCATGTACCTTCAATGAAGGGTTTCCTTGAAAACAGCCTTCCTGAAATTCAAAATCTCGATAAACTTACACCAGTCACAGTGAGAGTTGAATCATTTAATAACATGCACATGGAGAGAGGACATCCAATACAATGTGATACCTCTCTGCTTGATGTTTCAAACAGAGTTTCTTATACAGAGAAGAGTAAATGGGGAGGGTCATCAACTTGCATGCAAGTGAGTTGACCAACCCCAGATGGTCACATTCTGATAAGAGACAAACAGAACGTTTTCAAGGACATGGTGTAATTGCCTTTGTGTTGAGGAACAGATGCGTTATCCAGTCAAGACTTTGTTTCAGGAAATTCCTGTGGTGTGTCCTCAAACACTTTTGAGCTTTATCATACATTTGCATTGCTTCTCAGCCCTCCCCCTTCATGACTATTGCATAATGTATGCTTCACAAAAATGCCTGTATTCCAGAAACCTTAATGCTGTGTGATAATATCATGTGATCACTAAAGTTTTACTCTCTTACAAATTGTTATTCAGAATATTATATGCATTCATTAATTAGAATTAAGTACACCAGATGCCGACATTCATGGGGGATAGGTCAGGTCAGGTATGGGAGCATGTGCCGGAACAGCGCGTCGCTGCGTCCACTTTCTGCCGGTACTCCAGGGGTCTCCGTCTGGCCATCCCCCAGGCAGATGCCAGGCCCATCCCCATCTCCTTGAGATGATGGTCAACCTGCTGCAACCACGAGGCACGTGGTCGGCCCACTGGCCTCGTCCGCTCACGAGACTCCCCCGCTGAGAGAATCTGGTGAGCAGGATCAGCGTCAGGAAAACGAGCCACATGTCCATACAGCCGCAACTGACGCTCACGGACTATGCAGGTAACAAATCTCATCCGAGTCTCTCTCAGCAACCCCTCGTTGGACACAAAATACTACCAGCGATAGCCAAGGATTCTCCGAAGAGACCCGGTACCAAGGGAATTAGGTCTCCATCTCAGATCCTTGATCAGAGTCCAAGTCTCGCATCCATAGAGCAAGACTGGAAGTACCAAGGACCTGAAGACTCAGACTTTCGTCCTCCCGCACAGGTACCGGCAGTGCCACACCCCATGATCCAGTGAATCCATGACTCCCCAGGCCCGACCCAGACGTCTATTGACCTCTGACTCACAGCCAGCAGAGACATGAATATCACTGCCAAGGTAAGTGAATCTCTCCACGACCTCAACATCCTCACCACAAACAGACACAGACAGGACAGCAGCATCCAAGATGTCAATGAAAGCCTGGATCTTAGTTTTGACCCAAGAAACCCGTAATCCCAGCGGCTCCGACTCCTCATTCAGCACCTCGAGGGCCCCCAAAAGGATATCTAGTCTCTGCAAAGATGACTGCATCATCTGCAAAATCAAGGTCCGAGATCTTGACATTCCCAAACGATGCACCGCAGCTTGATCCCTCCGACATCCTCCCTAAAATCCAGTCCATACAAGTGCTGAAAAGTGTGGGGGCCAGTACACACCCCTGACGAACTCGAGTAACAACTGGAAATAAGTCAGAGATGGTACCACCACACTTCACAGCACTCTCAGTACCAGAGTAGAGTTCAGACATCAGATCGATCAGTTTTGGTGGCACCCCACGAAGACCAAGAATCCTCCTGAGGACATCCCGATTTACTGAATCAAACGCTTTACAGAGATCAACATAGGCTGCAAGCAGCCCCTGCCGAAACTCTCGTCTGCGTTCGGTGAGGACACGAAGAGCAAGGATACGGTCAATCGTTGACCTCTTTGATGTAAAGCCTGACTGCTCTGGACGCTGGTGCTCAAGCAGATGGTGGCGAACCCTATCAAGAATTATCCGAGCAAAGACCTTGCCCGGCACTGAGAGCAGCGACACCCCTCGGTAGTTGTTGCAGTCTTGGCGATCACCCTTCCCTTTCCAGAGAGGAACAACAAGGCCCCTCTTCCAGTCAGTTGGGATGATGCCTGTGTTCCAGGCAGAGCACAAAACTGCATGCAACGACACGAGTGCAGCCTTTCCACCAGTCTTGAGAAGTTCAGCATGGATGCCACAGATCCCTGGAGCTTTGTTCCGTTTCAACCGGTTCGCCGCAACCCGTGTTTCCACAAGCGATGGTGGACCACAGTTGAATCGAGGGTCAGCAACAGGGATTGTAAAACCCTTGACGTCCAACTCGACAGCTGAGGGATCAGCCTGGTACAACCGCTCAAAGTAATCGGCCCAGCGGGCCTTCACTTCAGACTCCTCTGTCATGAGCCTACCACTCTCTGCTCTAACTGCAGTGCTCCGAGGGATGGGCTTGGATGAACGCAATGCGCGAATTCCCCTGTAAGCGGGACGAGAATCACCTGTCCACAGGAGATGCTCTACCCCCTCACAGATTCCTCGCACATAGGCCTCCTTGTCCACCTTTAGTGCACGTACAGTTTTACGCTTCAGCTTCCCGAACAGCTCAGCTCTGCCATTCAGCCTGGCCCTGCGACTCTGGTCAATGGTATCCAGTGTCCCTTGAGAGACAAAATTCTTCTTTGCCCTGCTGTGAGTTCCAAGACATCCACCGGCAACATCAAAGATGGTGGGTGGTCTTGAAGGCACTCCACAACTCTTCAGGACCCCCCAAAGCACCCAGACCCCCCAAGTGTCTACTCAGCCTGTTCGCAAACTCCTCAGCTACTCTCTCATCCCTGAGCTTGCCAACATCCAGCCTAGGCTGGGATGGTACCATTCTCCAGGATTTAAGGTGCAGCTTTAGAGTTGCAACAACAAGCCTGTGGTCAGTATTGAGGAACTGAGCACTCCTGTAGACCCTGCAGTTCTGGATCATCCTCCAGCGACCGTCAATGAGGACATGGTCAATCTCCTTTGCCGCACCGCCAGCGTTGGAATACCAAGTCCAGCGATGAGCTTGTGGGCGCTGAAACCATGAACCAGCCACCCTAAGTCCATGACTTCTTGCAAAGTCACGGAACTTAGTGCTATTCTGGTTCATAGTTCCTGACCCATGGGGACCAACACACATCTCATAACCATCCCTATCAGTTCCAGTTGATGCATTGAAATCCCCCAAGATTAGAAGTGTATCTCGTCTGGGGCACTGATCAACCACAGACTCGAGTGTGGCGTAGAATGCATCCTTCACGGTAAGATCACTCGCCTCAGTCGGAGCATAGACAGAGACCAGGGAAATGACACCTAAGGAGTGACGAATCCTTAGTCTCATAATACGCTCGTTGACCGGTGTTACCTCAATTATCATTGGGGTCAGCTTATTGGACACAGCTACAGCAACTCCTTGGGTATGGTAACCATCAGAGCGACCAGACTAATAGTAGGTGCAACCACCCACCATTATCTCACCGCAATCCGGTTTCCGAACCTCAGAGAGAGCTGCAATCCCGATGTCCAAACGCTTGAGCTCAGATGATAACAGAGACAGGTGATCATCCTCTCTTAGGGATAGGACATTCCAGGCACCCACCCGAAGGGACCGCCTCAGGTTAACCCAAGGAGACCGCCGTCTGGTGAACGACACCTCAGCACCACTCCGACACACTCTCCCACAATCTGACCCAGGGATGTTACCCCGTGGTTTCCCTCCTATCATCAAAGATTGGGGGTCTCGAAGGCTTTGCCCCAATCCCATCATCCGGTGAGCTGCCCTGCGAAGGGAAGCTGCACAAGAGGTACTACCACGGAGTGGGTTTTTCAGATTTTTTTTGCGTTTTTGTGTTTTGCGGAATGAAGGGTTTTACGGTAGCCGGAGTGCAAATCCTGCCACCAACCTCCTAATAAAAAGTAATCCAACTGCAGGAGGACGTCCGCAGACACAGTTGGGCACTAGATATGGATGGCCGTTGGCTCACAAGGAGCTCCTCCACCCTTTGACAGGTTTTGTTTTTAATCCTGCTGGGTGTCCATATCCAAACACCCTCCTCACCAGAAAACCTGGTGGGGGAGACGGTTTAGTCGCCGACAATCCGACCATGGAACAGGTTAGAACAGGTTTACATGGTACCTGTAGCATGTCACAGATCTAACCTGACCTGACACGTGTAATGGGGGATACATTCCAGGAAAACACCGCGAATGTTGAAACCGCGAATGTGGAGACATTGTTTCAATGGGAAATGGGGGGAGGGGGGGGATAGGTTCCAGTGATAAGTTCATATATTTTAAAGTAAACTGTAGAGCATATAATAAATTCTAATATACCACATATTTATCTATGGAAATCAAAGGGCTATTTAGGGAAGGGATCATTGGGGACTGTTTTTTTATTTTATTTGCAATCCTTTGATTCCAGCACAGTGAAAACTTAAACTTCCTGGCTCAAGTATTGGTGCTCATTGTTGCCATGACATGAACAAATATATCTTAATATAATTATTTACACTTCCACATTTTTTAAAAGCATTTGAAAACATACAAGATGAAATGAGTACATATATTTGTCCACAAAGAATGCCAATCCCACGATGGAAAAACTTGCTTCAGCATGATTAATACAGAACTAGCCAAACCCATGCTCTGTGCTAAGTTTATCAAGTGAGGGTTCATTATGACGTCATATCCAGTGTTCACAATGTGATTTATAGAATTTCTTTATATACAATGTTTCTTTGTTACATTTTTTTGTGTCAAATTCACCTTCTGAGGTAGTCAGCATGTGCAGAAGAGGGTTTTACATTGCAGACGCTGTTTTCTCGGAGTGGCATTATGCCTCTCAGTGGTGACAGTCTGTTGACGACAGACATCATGACGTCAGTGAATGACCGACGATGTCATGACGTTATTACGCTTTTCAGCGGTGACGTCACATCGCCATGCAAACGAATGTAAAAATTAGAAAATCGCCAAACATTCCCAAACCTGTCCATCTGGCGCGATCTCACATAGCCTATGTTCTACATTAGACCACAGAGAAACTGGCGACAATCCATCTGGCAGTTTGAGGAGATACGTCCACAAAATATGGCTTAGCGTATGAATGTAATAATACCAATGCTTTGTGATAGTCATGTGATCCACAGAGCTTTATATCACCTTATATGGCCATAAATTGTTGGTGCAGCATATTTTATACATTTCACAAGATGGGATTAATTATTTTACTTCCACACATGTACCGAAAGGAACTTGGGGGATCCAACTCTGCTTAGTGACGCATACAGCATTCCTTGTGAAAATGGAGGTGTTGAGAGGTTTATTCGTGTTTGTCCTTGCGATTTGTTTGATGCTCATTGCATAGCAGAGATGTACTGGAAACTGAAGTCGTCCGAACTTGAAAGGGAGGTCACTGTCTAATGGAATAATTTGGACTCTGGGGATGAGAATACACTTTCCTGCTAATGGGCCATTGATACTCTTGGCTTCGATGACATTGAGAAGAGACTGATCGTGATGCACTGTGTTGCATTAGTGAGGTGTGGAAGGTCTAATGATCGTGTAATTACTGAAATGCCTTTCTTCAAGACTCGTTAGTGTTGAGGTAAACCAGATAGATCAATTGAGTTGAGAAATTCTGCTGGGAAAGAACTGTTTCTTCTTCAGTAACAGCAGTGTTCATTGGTATGTATTGTTCTTGATCACCTGGGAAGTCATTGATCAGTTTGGCATTTGTAGAATTGACCATCTGATTGAGTGGTGCTGGTATGGTATTCTCTCCTCACCGCTTATTATGGTCTATTGTAGGCAAGGAAGAATGCCTTTGACTGACCCAGCCTTTGGTTGAGAGATACCTATGAGTCTGAGTCATACACCATGGTGTTTTGGAGATATGTCTTTTTCATTTTGATGAATTAGTCTGAATAGGATGCTGTTAAGTATTCTAAAGCAGCAACCAGACTTGGAGGTGAGATTCTAGATATTATCTGCATTTATAAGATAAAGTGTGGCTAATATTAATGCGAAAGAAGTTAAAAGGCTGCACCACTTCCAGAAAATAACCACACAAGTAAATTTGCGGATTTCCTATTTGATCTTTCTGCAGAGACAGATTATCCAGCACTGAATGACATTTTGCAGGTATTTGACTAGCTATTTATTTTATCAAAGTTGGGAGATTAGGATGTCACCACAATCCATCAAACAAAGGCCCACATGTTTTAGGAAGCACCAGTGATGTCAATAAGTCACTTGAGCCAAGTCTGAAGTAAGTCTCAAGTCAAGTTTCAAGTCACCATAGTATTACTTCAACTTGTGTCAAGTCCCACACTTGAAACCATTTCAAGAATGGAAAGATAAACTTACTTCTCCGGATGAGTTTTCAAGTGTCGAATGAAATTTGATGTCGTTAAAAAAATCATCAGATACTTTTCTGCCTCATTTTAAGCACACCGGTTCTTTTTATTTCCGAATTCTCTAATTTTTGTATATCCTAATGCGACCACTTTGGGAATGTTTGTTGGTTTCAATAATACATTAAAACCAAATATGTGCAGCCTATAAGCCAGCTTAGTGATTGATCATCAATCCATGCATGTAAGTAAGGAACGGGTAAGGATATCTTTACTATAATTCACAGATGTTATACTTTACTTTACTATAGTTAGTTTGTTTGTGTGTTTGTTTGTCGCATACTCCTCCTACAGTTCTTGGCCGATTACATACAGACTTTCTAAATAGGAACAGCATGACCCTAATTCGTGTTTATGAGTGCTTTCATCTTTGCAGGTGGTCTTGGGGGCACAGAAGTTTGTGGGGGGGACACAAATTCTCTATGTAAATGTGTATTGTGTAGTGCTGCTCCAGATGGGATAGGGTACTACAGGTTCCCACCCTCAACAGTACAGTATTCCTGTCCGCATGTTTTCCAGTGCAGTGAGGTTTTTTGAATTATAAGAAGTTGGTATGTTTTTTTTTGCGTCATGCTCGTAACTCAGGGTTTTTTAAATTTTATTTTCTGGAGCGATTGAGGCAGCTGTCAGTTGCTTGTACACCGCCCAAATGAAGGTATGTGTCAGAAGAATGTGTTCTTCTCTGAGTGAGTTTTCTTACTTGCTTGGAACAAGAACGCCTGTCGGGCAGGTACTCAGCTAGTTTTAATAATTTACCTGTATTTTTATTATTTATGTTAAAATAAAATGAATAACTTATGAACTTCAATTGTGTTTTCAGATACTGTACTTTTTTTCTGTTTTCCTTTTAAAAAGACAAGTCTTGATATTACTTACAGTTATTGATGAAGTTGAAATAATCCAAGTCAACTGACATTTTAATTATCACAAAATCTTCACGTTTTGAATAAAATTGCTTCCAACGTTAGTAAGACTGGTGCTTGCCACCTTGTTCGTGGTGTGCTGGCTGGAGAGTGGACACTGCCTTTAACCTTAGTAGTGAACGGTATGTGACCCGGCAGCCATGAGCGCTGGCATGCTGCACATGTACACGTACGCGGTATAGGTATATGTCATCATTGACCAAACCACGCACGACCACGACTGAAAATAATTTACCATTTCTTTTAAATCCCGTTTTATTTCAATGTTTATTCAACGATAATTTTCCGAACATTATCAACAAGTCATAATTAACTCAAGTTTCAAGTAAGTTGCAAGTCCTCAAAAAGTCTCAAGTCTGAGTCAAGTTGCAAGACTCGAGTGCGATTCGAGGCCGAGTCGCAGACTCGAGTCACCAGCTCTGAGAAGCAACAAGGAAAGGATTTGTGACATATAATAGCTCGTTAACTAGTGGGGCACCAGTGGGAAGTCTCACGGTCATACAGTAGATATGTATAACATTCGGTGAGGGAGTCTGAATGGACTTTATATTACAGGCCTTAATTTGACTGAAAATGCATTTTTGTCCAAAATCGCGAATTTTCATCCAATTTTCTTCCTGGTTTTTTTTTTTTCAATAGTCTTAAACCATATTCGCGGCCATGCAAAATGAAATCAGATATCGAATTAGAGTAAAGATACAGCTGTTGTGTTGGAGTGGCAACCCGCCCAGGATTGTACCAAATATCCAAGGAGACTGCTTCTGTAGCTCCAACGCTCTGCACAGAGTATGGTCCCAATGGATGGATGGATACAGCTGTGAGAGAGTAAGAAAGTGTGAACCTTAAAAAGAGGCTGCATGGAGCAAATAAAATGGTGGGGATTTGATTTTGAAGTTCTTCCCTGAATGGGGGAAGCTCCACCCTGAACTGGGATGCTCCTCCCCAAACAGATAGACAGACAGACTGGTGGAGATTATATATATATATATATATATATATATATATATATATATATATATATATATATATATATATATATATATATATATATATATATATATATATATATATATATATATATATCAATAGATATTAGGCAGGGATTGGGTACCTGGGACTTTTCAGCAAAGTGTGTTCAGACAAGTTTTTTTTGTTTTGTATTTGGCTTCTCTGGAATTTAAATTCCAGATAAGGTATTGTCATTGCACACCATCCATCCATCCATCCATCTATTTCGATTTCTCCGGCCAAACCTCAAGGCTGATCTGGCTGAAATTTGGCAGCAACGTTCCTTTCCTGACTGGTAACAGGGATTACAAGCCTGGTGTTGGCTTAGTGGTTAGGGTGGTGGCTTGGGATCCTTGGGTCCTGAGTTCAAGCCCCATTGGCCGCTGAATTAATATACACCAGGAGGTTGACTCAGCCTGTCATCCTTCCGAGGTCGGCAAAATGAGTACCAGTATACTGGTAAGGGGGACACTGCATCAGCGGCATAGCCGTGTCCCAACCAATGATGCAACCAGCAGCCACAGGCTGCACTCGATAGAGAGAGAACAGGGATTGCAAAGCTCGTTCCAGTCATCTGACTTTAAGTTGGTCAAAATGGCCGACTTAGGAAATTTCTTCAAAAATCTTCTCCAGATCCTCCAGTCAGAATGCTACCAAATTTGGGTTACAACATTAGGCCAGGGTATGGATGTTGAATTATGGAAGTCTTGCCGATCACTTGACCGGAAGTGTGTCAAAATGGCTAACTTGGTCATCTTTTGGGAAAATCGCATTGATTTCTTATAAAATATTTTTCTCCAGAATCACGAGTCAAAATCCTACCAAATTGAGGTGAAAACATTAGAACAGGGTCATAACGTTAAATTTCAGAGGTCATGCCAATCACATGACCTGACGTGTGTCAAAATGGCGGACTTGGTAAATGTTTAGGAAAATTGTGTAAATTCCTTCAAAAACATTCCTCTCCAGACCTACCAGTCAGAATGCCACCAAATTTGGGTTACAACATTAGGTCAGGGCCCAGGTAAGCGACAGGTTCAGTGGTCCTATTTTTTTCTTACTTGTGGTGTCTATCGAACTTTGATTGAAGGAAAGGACAAGGAGCATCTTCAGTGATGAACTTTTTTTTATGTCGAGGCTCGTATAAGAACGAACACACAGAACATACAACAAGGGGAGCAGGAGATGAGAGGGGTGGGAGAGGGAAGCACAGAACAGTGGGAAACAGAGATATCATGCAATCGGTGAGAGAGGGATGGGGTGGGGTGCATGGAGTAAACAAGATGGTAATACAGGAACTTTCAGGAAGGAAAGCAGGGAATTTGAAGGACGTGGGTTTGAGGGTAGATTCATGGGTGTAGAAAAGATCATGATTTTGGTTGGGGGAAGATAAGAGATGCAGGGAAGAGTGGGATTGAAGAGGGTGTGAGAGTTTGTTCCAAAGGTAGGGAAAAAGAGGAATGAAAGAATGAACGTGAGCAGTGATTCTTGATTTTGGTAGTTTTACCAGAAGGGTTTGGTGGCAGACCTTGAGCACTCTGTGGAAATATGGGGGGAAAGGGGGGCACAGATCAGAGACACAGCAGAGGGGCAAGGCCAGAGAGGAGATGGTAGAAGACAGAAAGACCATCGGCCTGCCTGCGGTGAGAGAGTGAGAGACCCAAAGACAGCTTCATCGCAGGAGATGCCAATGATCTCAAATGTTTTGCTTTCCATAGCGTAAAGCTGAAAAAGGTGAGAGGCGGGAGCACCAGCCCAGAGGGGAGAGCAGTACTCCTTCAGGCTGTGGATGAAAGCTTTGTACATGGTCAGGAGCTCAGGTGTGCCAAGGAAGGACTTTGCATGACAGAGGATGCCTAGTCGGTGACTGGGTTTAGAGGCCAGCTTGAAATGTGGCTTTCCCAGGAAAGATCATGGCAAACAGTGAGACTCAGAAGCTTGAATGAAAGGATTTCTTTGGAAGGATTGTTGAGAAAGGAGAGGGGGGTGTCTAGATAGTCCTTTTGGAGAGACATCGTGAGAGTGTGAGATTTGTTGGGATTGAAAGAGTTGTTCCAAATATTTAACCAGCTTCTGATTTTATCCAGATCTGCAGAGAGTGAAGAGGCTGCTGTTTGCCGATCTGAAGGCCCGGTCACACCTTGACGTTTTAGCCAGCGGTGGCAACGTATTAAAATGTATGTAAAACGCTGGCTTACGTTGAACTTTTGATGTTTTTTTTTTTAAAGATTCGGACGTATTCATAGCGACTTGGTCTTATGTATAACGCATTGGTAACGGACACAGAACGTTTCGTTGTGTTATAGATAACTTATACCAACGAATGCTGAACCTGTTGTCGGCCTACACAACCGATGCCCAACGATAGTCTAACTCAGGCATAGCGCGTTGCACGCATCGCCGACGATGTCGTGACGTAGCCTATTAAAAGGCTGACGCACAACGATTCGAATCATAACTGCCGTAGAAATGGAAGTGTCAACATCGCGGTCACACCTTGGCGATCTTGCCAGCGTATGCCGACCTAAGAAAAATGTGTCTAAAACGTTGAGGCACGTCAAATACGGTATGAGTAAGTTTGGTATATGTGAGTACAACGCTAAAGTACGCTATCATACGTCGCAGTAAGTAGAGTACGTCAAGAAATTTTAAACATGTTCAAAATTTTACGACGTACTCGGCGTATGACACACGTTCCGCATGCGATGGGGATAAGTTTTACACACGATATGCGGACGCTTACACACGTCCACAAACGCTACTTATAAGCTACTCATAAGTTGAAACATGTCGCGGTAATGTCTTTTTTACGCGAAACTTATTTCTAACTTATGTTTGACATGCTTTGAACCAATTCTTTACGTAGTCCCAACACACATTGACGTATGTAGACGTATTCCAATGACGTCTTCCGGTCGACCAAAAAAATAAATGAACGTGTTTCGAGCTTACAACTGCCATATAAAGACGTGTTCCCAGCGGTTTTGGGAATTGGTATATAAAAATGGTGCTCATAAAAGGGGAGCCCAACAGTGTTTTCGAGTCCTTTTTGAGTCGATGTCCATGTCAGCAGTAACAGTATCAGTATCAGTATCAGTATCAGTATTAGTATTAGTATTAGTAGTAGTTTGTTCATGTTGGCAGTAGTAGGCGAGTGTGAGGGGGAGGGTGTGGGTTATGATGGATCGTCCTTGCGTCCGCGTGTCCACGGGTAGGAGACATCTTTTCACCATTGTTCGAAGTTCTTCGCGGCTAATTTTTTATGGGGCTTTTTCAACAATGAGCTATGGCTTGTTTTTACGATTTAGGTCTATTCATAACGGGTTGGACAAATGCACAATGAACTAATAATGTGCATAGAGCGCTTTGATTACTTATTATATAGATATGATATACCAACGAATAATTATCGTGTAGCCGGCGTTCACAAACTATGCCCAACGATAACCTAACTTATCCATATCGTGCGGCAGTTTATCTTTGCCGGTGACGTAGGGTTTGCTATACATAGGCTGCCACTCAACGATTTAAATGGCTGCATCTCCACTATTGAAAGTAGATGCTTGCGCTCAACAATTGGATTTTTTTTTTTACACTCAACGACTTTTAAACGGTACCACTCAGCTATTTTCATTGTTTACAATGAACGATTTAAATTGCTGTCACTCGCCTTTGTTTTTTGATGCTGGGGTTTTGAAATTTGATGCGTTTCTTCTGAACGTGTTAAAATGCTCAAACTCGACTATCTTAAATAGACCCTGCCGATGGACAATTGGAATCATAGCCAAGCTAGACATCGAAGTGTGAACATCCTCGTCATGCTGAAGAAAAGTTTGAAGAATGCTGCAAATAAGTGTCCTGGCCGTGGCCGTGGACGCTGACGCAAGGACGATCCTTTATACCGACGTCTTTCAGCCGATGAGTAACTTAAAAGTAACGTCTGTCAATGTGTGGCAACAATCGCGTAACGTGCCAACAACACGTTAATCATAGGTTAGAAATAAGTTTCGGGTACGCTAAACATTACCTCGGCGTGTCTCAACTTATGATTAACTTACAAGTAGCATGTGTTGACGTCTGTCAACGATCGCAGACCATGCATACAACTTGTGGCCAGCGTAGTGGAACGTGTGAGTCATACGCCGGCATACGTCGTGAAATTTCAAGCATGAAAAAATTTGAGGACAACCAAAAAGTACAACGTTTAAAGCCAACGTACAACGACGTATGGCAGTGTTTTTCAGCGTGCTCTCAATGTTATCAAAACTTACCCATAACGTATTCAACGTGTGCCAGCGTTTTAGAAAAAAAATTCAAAAATCGGCATACGTTGGCTAAAACGTCAAGGTGTGACCGGGCCTTGAGGGTTGTGAAATGGTATGGCAAAGGGTGGAGTAATCAGCAAAGTGATCGAAGATTTTCCAGAGAGTTGGAGAGATCATTGATAAAAAAATAAATCCAGAAAAAGCAGAGTGTCCAGAATACTGCCTTGAGGAACTCCAGCCTGGACATGAAGAGGGGATAAGAGAATTACGTTAAGGGCCACACATTGACTGTGACAGGAGAGGAAGTCTGCGAGCCATGAGTGGAGATTGCCTTGGATACCATCGGAAGAGAGTTTGGTAAGCAGGGCGGGGTGCCAGACCATATTGAAAGCACACGATATGTCTCGGGAGATGGCTCTGATCTCATGTCTGGCATTGAGGACCTCCATCCATTGTTGGGAAAGCAGGAGCAGGAAGTCCATGGTAGAGCGACCTGGTCAGAATCCAAATTGATGATTGGAAATCAGACCATTGGTGAAGAGAAAAGATTTAATGTTGGAAGCGGTGATGGATTCCATAACCTTGCTGATGATTGGGAGAAGGCTGATTGGTCTGTAGTTGCAGGGACCTGTTTTGCACCTTTTTTATGCAGAGCAGTAATGTTTGCTGATTTCAAAGCAGATGGCAGGTGACATTGAACAAATGAAAGGGTGAATAGAACAGAGACAGGGTGAGCAAGAGCAGCAGAGCTGATTTTTAGGACATGTGGGCTGATGCTGTCTGGACCATTTGCAGAATCAGAGTTGAGGTTTAACAGCAAATTCTCCAGTTTGTTTGGAGAAAAGGACACAGGAACAGCTGGGTGTGACTGGGTGAGGTGGGTGCAGAAAGCGATGGGTTTGGGATCCAAGATTTAGAAGCAAACTCGGAGTTTAGGCATTCAACCTTTTCACATGCAGTGTCAGCTGTGCAGCCATTTGAGGTAAGAGAGGGGATGGAGGGGGAACATACATCAGAAACAGACTTAACTCAATGACACCAGGATTTGGAGGAGGGAGACAGGTTTGAGAGTTCAGACTTGAGATTAGAAAGATGCTATTTCCTGGTTTTCCTGAGGGTAGTCACACACTTGTTCCGACCTTTATGGAAGGAACTGAGATTGCCTTCAGTTGGATTATCCTTCCACGAGACAAAGGCAAATTGCTTCAGGACAACTGCCTCACCACAAGTTTCAGTGTACCTTGGGCAGGAGGAAGAGTACGACAACTGAAGACGAGATGGGATAAATCTCTGATTTACTAGTCATTGGCATCTCCCGCAACGAGGCTGAGTCTTTGGGCCTCTCACTCATTCACCGCAGGTTGGTCGGTGGTCTTTCTGTCTTCTACCATCTCCTCTCCAGCCTCGCCCCCCCCCCCAGGTCTCTCTGCGATTTGTCCCCACCACATTTCCGCAGGGCGCTCAAGGTCCGCCAACAACTCCCTTCTGTTAAAACTACCAAAACCACGAATCACTGCTCACCTTCACTCTTTCATTCCTCTTTTTTCCCACCTTTGCAATAAACTCTCTCACTCTATTCATTCCCATTCTTCCCTCCAGGCCTTCAAAACATCTGTTCACCACCACCTCTTATCATCCCCCATCCAAATCCTCAATCTTTTCTACCCCCGATAATCCACCTAAGCCCACCTCCTTCAAATTCCCTGCTTTCCTTCCTGAAAGTCCCTGTAATGTCCATCTTCTATTCCCCATGTTCCCCGTCCCATCCCTCTCCCTTCCACAGATTTCCAAATGTCTCTGTTCCCCACTGTTTTGGCCTTCCCACTCCAATCCTCTCTTGTCTCCTGTCCCCCTTGATGTGTGTTGTGTGTTCGCTCTCATACAAGCCTCGACAATGTATACAAAAAAATAAATAAATCTGTTCATGAGAGAGAACAAATTTCTTTGAAAGAATTTCCAGGATGAGTTGATGTCAAAGAAAGTAGAGATGGGAGATGAGTCGAGAAGTTTCATGGCTGCTTGAAGTCCCCACCAGTCGGCCTGAGTGAAATGCCAGACTCTGCAGCACTGAGGTGGTTTTCCAATAACAGCCAGAGAGATGTCTACTTTGACAAGCATGTGGTCAGATGAACTGCTTGGTGCAGAGGAAAAACAGTAGATATTTTCAGGGAAATTGGTCAAAATTAGATCCAGAAGAGAAGGATTACTGTTGGTTGAGATCCTGGTCAGGAAGTTGACAGATTGAGTCGGTCCCAATGAGTCGCAGAAGTCTTTTGCTGAAGTGCCATGGCAGGTGAGGTGGGGACCCACACCCAATCAATTGGCATGATGACAACTGAAGTTACCACAAATGAGGAAGAGAGAATTTGCTGGCCTTGCATTCGTCGCCAGGACGAGGCTCAGGTTTGTCATACTGGAGGAGGGAGTAACCAGGGAAAGACACTAGGGCAGTGTTTCCCAAACATTTTTGAGCGTGACCCAAATCCGGGTGTGGTGAAAATCTCGCGACCCAAGCTTCAATCAGCGTCTTTTTCCACGAAACATAATATCATAATAAAATCAGACAACCAGCGCTAATACATACTATATTCTCCGACTTTTTGGAATACATACTATATACTCCGACTCTCTGGAAAATCCTCTATTTCTCTTTGCCGACGACTCCACCATCTGCCGTACCATCTGTCATCCCTCAGACCGGCAAGCAGCAGCTTCTTCGCTCACTGCAGATCTGGATAAAATCACAAACTGGTCCAACACGTGGAACATGTCTTTCAATCCAGACAAATCTCACTCTCTCACTATGTCTCTTCGAAAGGACCGTTTAGAAAACCCCCCCATCCACTTTCTCAACAATCCTCTGGAAGAAGTCTTTTCTTTCAAGCTTCTGGGTCTCACTATCTGCCATGACCTTTCCTGGGAAAGTCACATTTCCAACCTCGCCTCAAAAGCCAGTCGCCGACTGGGAATCCTCCGTCGTGCAAAGTCCTTCCTCGGCCCTCTTGAGCTCCTGACCACTTACAAAGCTTTTGTCCGTAGCCTGATGGAGTACTGCTCTCCCCTCTGGGCTGGTGCTCCTGCCTCCCACCTTTCTCGGCTTCACGCTGTCGAAACCAGGGCATTTAAGATCATCGGCATCTCCCGCAATGAAGCTGAGTCTTTGGGCCTCTCACTCAATCACCGCAGGTTGGTCGGTGGTCTTTCTGTCTTCCACCGACTCTTCTCCAGCCATGCCCCCCCTGCTCTCTCTGCGATTTGTCCCCACCACATTTCCACAGGGCGCTCAAGGTCCGCCAACAACCCCCTTCTGGTAAAACTACCAAAATCAAGAATCGCTGCTCATCTTCACTCTTTCATTCCTCTTTTTTCGCGCCTTTGGAATAAACTTCCTCACTCTATTCTTTCCCATTCTTCCCTCCAGGCTTTCAAAACAGCTGTTCACCACCACCTCTTATCTTCCCCAATCCAAATCCTCGATCTTTTCTACCCCCGATAATCCACCCAAGCCCACTTCCTTCAATTCCCCTGCTTTCCTTCCTGAAAGTCCCTGTAATGTCCATCTTCTCTTCGCCATGTTCCCCGTCCCATCCCCATCCCTCTCCCTTCCACAGTTCACCTAATGTGTCTGTTCCCCAGTGTTTTGTCCCTTCCACTCCCACCCCTCTTGTCTCATGCCTCCTTGCTGTGAGTTGTGTGTTAGCTCTCATACGAGCCTCGACCAAGGTATACAAAAAAAAAAAATAAACAACAAAAAAAATTAGTGCGAGAGGTGTAATTGCAGCTTCGTCTGCATGATGTCTTCGATCCGGGGCTTGATCTTGCTGAGCGCAATACGTATGTCGTGGCCAGGGTCGAGGCGATTGCGCGCCTTGGTTTTGATGACCGTCAGCGCCGAAAAGCCTTGCTCGCACAGATACGTGGTCGCAAACGGGAGCAGAACATTCATGACTTCGGCGCCGATTTTGGGCTTTTCTTTCTTGACCGCAGTCCAGAACTCTCCAAGTGACGCTTTGGCGTAGAGTTGGCGATGGAACTCATCGTGATGCAGCTTGATGAACTCTTCCTGCAGTCCATGGACATCCTCAGACAGGTCGTCAACCTTAGCCTGGAACGGATTCCTGATCCAGTGCTAGGACGCCAGATCTCTGTCCGGGATGTAGCGATCGAACTCGGTGATCAAGTTCTCCAAATGGTTCACCAGGACGGACTTGATCGCATCGAGCGCTCCAATCTCGTCGTCCTCCCACTCCTCCAAGTACTCGTTCAATGATGGAAATGCCGCTGTTCTTCCGCGCTCCAGTTTCCCCTTCCAGAGCAGCAGCTTTTCCTTGAAGGCCGACAGTTTCTTGGTGAGCGTGATGATGTTTTGATCCCTGCCTTGCATGCTTGTGTTCAGCTCGTTCACTGAGGCGAAGACGTCGTTGAGGTAGCAGACTTTGAGCATCCAGGGTTTCTCGTGGAACCGGATGGCATGGCGATGGTTCTTCTCGTAGAGGAATATCTGCAGCTCTGTTCGTAGCTCCACTACACGACACAGGACCTTGCTGCGGGAGAGCCATCTCACACTGGAGTAGAAGAGATGTTGGAATTCAGACCCGAAGTCAACACACATCTTCTCGCATAGGCGAGAGTTCACGGCGCTGGCTTTGACGAAGTTGACAATGGCGACAACCTCCTGCATCGCTGCCGAAAGATCCGGCGACAGATGTTGCGCAGCAAGGTTCTCGCTATGCAAAAGGCAGTGGAAAATTCCGACGTTCGGATTGATTTGCTTGACTCGCGCAGTGAATCCCTGTCGAACGCCAAGTATCGCGGGAGAGCCGTCAGTGCACAGGCTGACACAGTTTTCCCAGCTTAGGCCTTCTTCTTGTTGGAAGTTGTCCACGGCGTTGAAGATATCAGCGCCAGTTGTCGTCGTTTTCATTGGCGTGCAGAATAGAAATTCTTCCTCAAGGTCCGTCTCACCCTCGTACCTCCCGAAAATCATGAGCTGGGCGTCGTTTCTGACATCCGTCGACTCATCGAGTTGGTAGCTCCATTTTCCCACCTTCTTCATGCAGGCCACCACCTGGTCCTTTATATCTAGCGAAAGGTCGACAATGCGGCTGCGAATCGTGTTGTCGGATTGTGAGATGGACTGCATTTTCTTGGCCGCGTCGTCACCGCAGACGAGTCTGGCCATGTCCATGGCTGCGGGCTTGACGAGCTGTTCGCCGATTGTGTGCGGCTTCATCTTCCTTGCGATGAGCTGCGCGACGAGGTAGGATGCCAGCGTCGCTTGCTTGGTGGCCAAAAACGCTGGATTCGTCGCCGGCTCAAACCGGCTCCGCTTCAGAGCCGCTTCTCGGCGCTCGAAAAACTCACGATCCTTGTTGACGTGCTTCGCGTGCTTCGTCGCCAGATGCCTCTTCAGTTTGTTTTCCTTCAGCGATTCGTTGGACAGCACTTCAAAGCACAACACACATTGTGGCTTCACAGAAACACGATCACTGATAGAAGTGAAGCCCACGTCCAAAAATGCTTGCTTGTAGGAACGCTTTGCCATCCTGCAAAACGAAATAGGCGACTAGATCAGTCAGTGAAGTCAGTGTCAAGGCTAACTGACACAAAACACTCAACGCAATGTGGAGCAGAAAACTGCGCTGTGCAGTCCAGCCAGCAAGGCAGATCACACAAAACAGCGTCTCGACTTGTCGGTCAGCCAATGTGAAGTGACTGGACTGAGTTCGTCACCTCACGAAATTACTTCGGTTGCAGAGAGAGCGAGTAATTGGAAAGGCGAGCTGGCGAAATTATTGGCCTGCAGTTAACCGTTTTGGGCGGGTACAAAGTACTGAACGGTACTGAACGGCAAGAGAAGGTAGAAACGGAAGTGTCGCTGCACCTCGGGCTGAATTATCGAGTGGAACGGTACCAAACGGCACTGTCCTACGATGTGGCGTTTGCGCGATTGCCTTTTACCCGCTTGATTTATAAAAAAAAAATTTTTGCCGGGGTCCTCACGACCCATTTTTGGACCCTTCGTGACCCACGTTTGGGTCACGACCCATAGTTTGGGAAACCCTACACTAGGGAGTCAGAGACGTCTTGAAGGAGGAAAGTTTCTGTGAAGAAGATTATGTCTGGTTTGTCATTGGCAACCTGTATGGAAAGATATTTCAGGTTTGAGCAAAGGCCCCGGATGTTTGAGGTCCACACTGTTAGGCCAAGGTCACATTTGCCACGGCGGCCGTGGGGTCTCCAAAATCTACGGCCACAAGCAATTATACGGCGGCCGCAGTATTTCCACAGTCACACAATGTAGCAGTCACATATGTTTTTATTTTTCGGGGAGCCGCACGGCGTATTTATAAATTGTGGAGACCGAAAACGTGGGGTTGCCGTATGGTCTTTGATTTGATGTCGCACGGTGACCTTAGGGCGTTCCTGCGGCGGCCATAGAATTTTCAAGGTAGACGCAAGGAGACCTCAAGGTGCCCGCAAGGCGACCGCAGTTCGCCCTAAGGCGAACGTGCGGTAACGAATGGGTTAATTATTATTATTCTTTTTTACCAGTTTTTTTTTTCGGCTTGTCGAATTGCTACGGCGAACGTAGAAATGAAAAAGTTATAACTCCGCGTTATAATTCCACGACGACCTTACAACCTGTAAAAGATAGCCAAACGGCCGAGGGCCACCCTGAGGCCACCGCAGAAACTCTGCGGCCGCCGCACGTTTCTGTCAATTCAGAGGGCGTACGGCTGCCGTATCCTCGCCGTAGAGCAAATGTGTCTAAGGCCTTAAGGAAGAGGGAGGGAAGGAGGCTTTGGGTGCAGGGGAGGGTGGGGAGGGGAGGGTAGGACGAGGGAGGAGGGGTGGGGAAGGGAGAGTTGTTGACAGAGTGTGGGGGATTGCAGAAGAGCAAGGGGAGAGGCCTGGATGAGGAAGAGAAAAGGCTCATTGGTGATGGGATGGGGTACAGTGGGGAATAATAAGAGAGGGGCAGAGGGAAGTTGAAGATTGGAGGAGGTGGAGGGATGAGATGGAATAGAGAGGGCAGGGGAAGGAGGCAGCTTTGTGGATGTGAAGGGGGGCAACTTTGAGATGGGGGAAATTGGAGAGAAGGGTGAGAGGGGAGAGTTTTGGGAGAAGGGGGAGTGGGAAATTTTTGAAAAAGGTGAGAGGGAAGCTTGGAGGGAGAAAAGTGTGAAGGTTGCTTTGAGAGGGAGGGGTGAGAGGGAAGCTTTGAGAGGGAGGGGAGAGGATGAGAGCAGGCACAGCCAAGGGGCACGAGGGCGATGGGAGAGGTGGGGAGAAGAGAGGGATGAGACTTGGTAGTGGTATGGTAAAAATAAGGGAGTGGACAGGGGAAGTCCAAGTTTTGAGGGGTTGGGAAAAGGGGAGGTATGATGAGAGGAAAGAAAAAGCATGTTTGAGATGTTGAGGAGGTTACCGATTGAGAGAGTGAGACATCTGATAGGTTGGAATGGAGCCCATGGATGTTAGAACGCCACACAATTTGGGACATCAGAGGTGGAGCTGATACTAAAGCAGAAGATAGTGAAGAGGTGCTAAGAGCGGAGGTAGGATGAGGGGCAAGATTGGAGGGGTAAGGAGAGAGTATAACAGTTGAGCGGTTAGGAGGATGTAGGTGTAAGGAGGTGGGGTGAATTGGCACTGAAGTTGGAAAAAAGGACGATTGATGGAATACGAACATGCATTGCAAATTGGGATTAAAATTTCTTTTTTAAGTCAGAGATGCGATTGAAGACATTACGTGAGGGATGCAATAAAGGGGAATTAAGAGAATTGAGGAAAGAAATGTTGTAATAGTGGGACGTTTTAGACACGGGATGAAGGAAAGGTCGAATTGAAAACAGTCTTTTGATGAAGAAGAAGAAGAAGAAGAAGAAGAAGAAGAAGAAGAAGAAGAAGAAGAAGAAGAAGAAGAAGAAGAATAGTGAATTATGATACAATACAGAGAACCACACGTGTGAAAAAGGAAGTCAAAACATTTTAAGAGACCGTTGTTTTTTTTGTTAAAGAGTAGGGAAGATTAGGTAAAGGAAAGGTTGAATAAAAAATCATGAAGGTGTATGGTGAATGTGGATCAGCTAAAGTAGAAGGAAAATGGTAGGTCGGCAAAAGTTACAGGAAGAGGAAGAAGAGGGTCGAAAAATCACGTGGTTGCAGAAGGTGTAAGGTGAGAAGTGAAAACATCTTTTTATTATTAGGTAAGATCAGGTAAAGGAAAGGTTGAGGAAAAAATAGTGAAGGTGTCTGGTGAATGTGGGTCGTCAAATGTCGAAGGAAGATGGTAGATCAGCAAGAGGAAGGAGGAAGAAGAGACGGTAAATAAAGTGATGTGGTTTTGTGGGGTATAAGGTGAGAAGAGAAAAAGTTTTTTTTGTGTATTTTTTCCTTTTGAGACATGAAACAGAGGGTATCGTTGGGGGGGGGGTTAGAAGGAGGGGGGCAGACCCGTCGCTAAGGGGGGGCATTTGGGTGCAATGCCCCCCCACTTGTACACCACCCATTTATGCCCTGTTGCACTCTGTGAATAACTTAGTGTTTAAGGACGAGCGCCCACTGTGAACTCCTTGCTGTTTAAGAGTTCAGCTGTGTGAACTAAAACCCTTATTCCAGATGTTCAGTGTGGTGAATAATGAGGCCTCCTTGGATAAACTGTTCTTTAATAATATCCTTCTTTGAATAACAGTCAAGAGATAAGTGTGCGCTTGCCAGCGCATCTCCATAAGCAATTGGCAAGACAATACAGTCCAAGCCCACATGATAAAAGATAATAACGCAAGCACCAACGCCGGCAGCCAAGACGACAGACAGCCGCAAGACCTCGTGTCGAATGTCGATGCTGTGGGTGGTTATATATATCATGGATCATTTCGTTTTAAGGAATAGCCAATCAGCGTCTTTGATATGGAGGCCCTATTAAGCATGTTACCTGATTGGTTGTAAGTTAGGTATAAATGTAATAAAGTCATAATATGACAAGCCGGTAGGCGGCGATGGGTCGCCGAGCATGGAAACTATAAGATATGGAGCAAAATGGATGTCATATAGCGGATAGGGAATTACCTTAAGATTATGCATATCAAATCTCATCCTGTTCCATCTACTGATAACTACCATTTGGGTCAGGGGTCAGGGAGGGATGGGAGTGACATGAATATTAATGAACACATGCTGAACCAGAACTGACGAGGGTGGGCCTTGTGTTTTTGGACTGTCGGCGAGACAAGTGATCGATTGCTATATCTCCAGGGCGAGCGGAGAGTGCTTCTGGGTTCTTCATTTGAATGAAAAGTACCAAAAATGCGTTTTGAAATCGGAAATCCCCAAAGTTCGAAGGGGTGCTGTGGGTGAACAAAGATCTAAATCGAAAATCCGGCTTGATCGTTTGTGCACAATGTATTCCAGATGATTCGTGTGAATTTTCATGACCATCCGACCATAACCCGAGGAGGAGTAGCATTTGGCGCGAAGACACCTCCAGCTCTCCTATATTGTCGATTTTTGCACTAATTGACCTTTGACCCCTGACCTAAGCGAAATCGGTCAATATGTCCTGAGGCAAAGTTGTAGTACTCATTTAGTACCATGAACCTACAAAGTTTCATTCATATTGATGCACTCACCTGGTCGCTAGGGGGTCTTCAATTTTCACCAATTTTCGCGCATACCATAATTGTAGGGGGTGCTGCGGGTAAAGTATTCCATATATCACAAAAACCGGAATATATTTGATAGAGCATCACCTGTAGATCATTCTTGCCAAATTTCATAACCCTACGTAGGATAATGGCTTTCGGAATTGATTTCGCGTGAACGTACCGATTTTGAAGGTTTTTCGGTTGTTGCGAGGGAACCAAAGCGTCCCAAGCAACCATCACAATTTCCAAAGCACTAGGTCATAAGATGTATCGACCACCCGAGTTTGGTCAAAATCTGCCCACGTTTACTACCAATTATGCTGATGACAAACGAACAAACATCCAAACAAACATCCAAACAAACAGACAGAATTACTGACAATAAGGGTCACCTATTTCGGCGACCCAATAATATGAATAAGGAAAAGACATAAATTTACATAATTACCTTCGCAAACTTTGTTGCGAAGGTTATGTTTTGATCGCTGTGTATTTATTTATTTATTTATTTGTGAATATGTGTGTTTGTTTGTTTGTTTGTTTGTTTGTTATTCGCATAACTCCAAAAGTATTGAACTGAATCGCAGCAAATTTGGTGGGATGATTGGTTATTATCCGAGGACCATTTGATTAGATTTTGGGAGCAATCGGGTCAAAGGTCAAGGTCATGAAAAGGTCAAAATCGTCTTTTTACCATAGCGCGGTCAATTTGTATCCAGTTTGCATGCAACTAATGCCAAAATGTTCAGAATTCAATGCCCATCTTGTGATATGTGACATGACACACATGACGTGTGTGTGTGACACAATGACGTAATAACCCTTATTAGTGGTTGGGAGTCAAAGGTCAGGGGAGGTCATGACATTGCAAAATGTGCGGTTTTAGTCATAACACGGTCAATTATTATCCGATTTGCATGAAACCAACACCAAAATGTTGACTTCTTTTCCCCACACTCTAATACCAATTACAAAATTAAGAGTACAAAGGTCAAGGTCGAGGTCATGAAAAGGTCAAAATCGTCATTTTTGTACAATGAATGTTTGTTTGTTCACAATAAATAACTTGTTTAGAAAAACAGAAACTCGTGTGTGCTAAATGCCCCTAAAATGCCAGAAAATAATATCTTATAATGTGACCAGTTGTCATCAGATTGACTTGACACCGACACCCAACAAAGTCAGGGAGTTCATACAGAAATTGTACAATGTACGTCAATCAGTGTCAAACAGCAGGAAATTTAATGTTTTTAAGCCATCATAACACATATGAGATGGCAGATGTGGTATGGGATTAAATACCCTCACAATCAATGGTTTCTGGGGGGAGGGGGAATGTAGCGTTGGCGAAGGTATGCGCTCTACTGAGTGCCCGTTCTAGTTTGAAAGTGCACTGATTCCGGTGCCAACCTCTCCGTTTAGTCATTGTATCTCTTGTATATTAATTTTCTAATGCCAATTCTTGACAACGCCTTGTATAAGTGCATCTGAATTGGTGCCAATTGTTTTGAATTGGCATTGTGAATGTGCCAGTTTGTTGCGGCTCTCCTGCATTCGAATAATTTTAGGCCAAAAACATCAGAACATATTAAATCTAGCTGAGATCAATTTGGTTAGTATGCGACGGCAACCTCAGTATAGATGCGTCAATGCTGCATGAATACAATAGCATAACAGTGTTATCAAAAATATTAAATATATAATAATTGTGCCCCCCCATCTAGTTCATATGCCCCCCTTAATATGGAGCCCTGGTGACGGTCCTGAGGGGGGGGGGTGGGTAGTTGGAGAAAATAAAGACGGATGGTAATAAGGAAAAAATACAAATAAACACGATCGTGCACATACACACGAAGACGAGTGGGCCTCAGGGAAACTCGATATGATGAGATCGAAGAAAACTCAACAAATAGCACAAATTTTGAAACAAAACCCAACTAGAAACACACAGTAAACATGGAGGAAACAATAAAGAGTCAAAATGCGACAAACAACGACCGGAAACTTATCTTTGAGAAAGTTGGCAGCGACCTCTGGAGAGAACCAACCGTCACTCAAAAACCGGAACCAGAAGTCAAGAACCGGAACTGGAAGACTTTACCACAGTTTCCACCAGGCTTTGGAAGATGGGGAGAGACAATAAAGATAAAAGTGAGCCTGGCATTGGACTCTTGGTATTCCTGAAGAGGAGCAAACACTGTTTGTGTCTTTGTTGGTGGGGAGCAAATTTCCATTGCTTGAAAGTGGTGGACTGTAGGAGTTCATCTCTGGTGACCTCTGATTGCAAGTAGCAAGAACAGAGCTTCAAAAGAGGTTCATTTTCTGCAACATTTTGTCTGGCATTGCGCATTATTCATGTCATCCTATTCTATCTGTGCTAGAAGAGAGCTGTGTGTGTGTGTGTGTGTGTGTGTGTGTGTGTGTGTGTGTGTGTGTGTGTGTGTGTGTGTGTGTGTGTGTGTGTGTGTGTGTGTGTGTGTGTGTGTGTGTGTGTGTGTGTGTTGCCATTTTTCTCAGAGATGGCAAAACGGATCTTTGTCAATTTTTCAAAGGTTCATCAGTGAGTGCTGGAGAGTGTTTTAGGTAAAAAAAAATTTGAGAAATCAATTTGGATTTTTTTTGGATATATATTTTTTTAATCACTCTGTCGTGCCTTCGCCTTTGTAGCTATGTCAAAGGTAATATTAAATGATCCCCTATCCCATTTCTTAGTGGGTGAACGGAAGTGTTTTAGGCCCCCACAAAAAATAGGATTAAAATAAAATGTTATTTCTTCAAAATGCCAACAGGATTAGAACAGCACCTGGCAACACAGGGTACCCCTGCTCGTATTAAATATGCAATTGTGTGTGTGTGTGTGTGTGTGTGTGTGTGTGTGTGTGTGTGTGTGTGTGTGTGTGTGTGTGTGTGTATGTGTGTGTGTGTGTGTGTGTGTGTGTGTGTGTGTGTGTGTGTGAGAGAGAAAAATGCAATTGTAGAGAAAAAAACAGAAAAAACATGGCTGGGCCAATCTCCACCAAATTTTGCATACGTTTCGGTAATACCCAGGGTCAGGTCATGGGTATATATCCTGTGAGGTGGGAGAGGGGGGGGGGGAGATGACATGATTTCTTCCTCTATATGTGCCACAGTGCAAGCGGTTTACTGACCCCTGCTGCAGATAGGGGAGGAGGAATTATTAGCCACGGCAGAAAATATATTTGCCGACTGTGTCGTCATTATTATCTAAGGAAATCCTACCCTGTAGTTCATATGCATTATAATTACTTCTTTGAACCTTGAGAGTGCAGCATGAGTGTGATGGGCCAGATGACGTTTTCCTTTATTCTTTAAGTAGAAGCACCCACTCCCTAAGGGGGCGGCCAGGGAGGTTATATTATTAGCCTTATTCAAACGTGTAATTCAAAATACATCTCGCTGTGTAACTCAAAACAATTCACTGCAATGGAAAACATCGGGACAGGAATACTGCAATGCAAAGATTGGAGACTTGTAATACCCTCTCCTACCTGAAGCAGCGCTATACGATACACCTTTACATGGAGAATCCCCCCCCCCCAACACCATCCCCACTTCCCAGGACCACCAGCAAAGATAAAAACACACCTATGCACTAATTGGGGTCATGCTGATCTTATGTAGCATGTCTCGATGTAATCAGGCCAGAAATGTCATAGTGTGACAAACAAACAACCCCACACCGGTCCATGAATTATAGTAAGGATGCTTACCAGGTTACACGAGCGTTTAAATATTTGTGTCAAAGACAAATTCAAGCAGTGTCACAATAAGCTGAAGCCATTTTGTGCAAATAAATTGCAGAATGTTATGTCATTGAATACAGCCCATTGATATTACCATAGGGATGGCCAGGACGTGATGGCACTCCTGGAACTGTTGGCCTCTCAGGGCGGCGTGGATTCCCAGGCTCACCAGGCCCTCCTGTGAGTTTTCTCCTCCCATTCCACTCCTACTCCTATCTTTTAAAATGATGTGTTTGGTGAGCAACCATATTGAAAGGCTAAAGGAAAGGTTTGTTTCACAAAATATAAAAGGAGAAAGATCATTTTGATTTCACAAGAATCATGATTGGGGGTGGAAAGGACATTCTGCTTGCCTATCCCTCAGGTGAGTGACCAAACTGATTACATCTTCAGTAAAAATTCTGAGGTTTACTTGCAATGGAAGAACTGGGGGAAAAATTCATCAGCAGGTTAAAATCGAGGTGCGAAGATGCACCAGTGAAATAGATTGCCGATGTACTACAAACTCCTTGTTTCTATTGAACAAGATATTTAGAGTGACTCATGCAAAATAATTTTAATATGCTTTACTTCTGCAGGGCCTTCCTGGGATTCCAGGACTTGCAGGTCAACAGGTGAGCCTTAAGGTGTTTTGTTGTGATTTATTTTATTGTTTGTATGTTATGTTTTACTTGTTATATGGTTTTTTATGTTTATGTCTCGTACAGGTCAGGTCAGGTGAACATCTATAAAAAAATATTTTGCAAGTTTTGTTCAATTTAGCTGGAGAGCTAACTGCAGCGTGTTTACAGTTAAACTGCAAGCATATGGGCCATGTTCATTTTATTCGCGTTTAAATCACAGTAATTCAAGACCTCATCTTTGAAAGAAATCAATGCCCTCGCTAAAGGAGAGTGCATTGCATTTGGGTCTATTTGTTTGTCTGTTCATCTGCACACAATGTGCTAACATAGGCCACAGATGCCAACTGGTGGTAGACAGTATTCCATTATCTTTTTCAACAAAGTACTGTACCTTTATAAAGTATGTACAATGAGGATGCGAGTACATCGCTAAAGTACATACGTACTATTATAATATGAATACGTACGGCATCTGAATAAAGGATGAACTATTAAGAATGTGAGTACGTCTATAAAGTATGTGTATTAACAACGTGAGTGCACCTATAAAATACGTACCATTGGAGAGTGAATCTATACAATAAAACCGAAAAGGTCTGTTTGTCCTGTGTATATCAACATATCCTCACGCCGTCAGTGCATCGTCTACACCACACAAAACAAGACCTGGCGACGGTCTGCATGAATCTCTGATTGCTCTTTCTAGTTAAACTCACTTTGTATACACTTGCCATTGTTCGAGTTGTGTTGAGAATGAAAAGCAAGTATCACTTATAAATTTGCTTTGTCCTGTAATGTCAAACAGATGAAGTGGATTTTATCACAATACTGTGATCGTGCATAAGCTTGTGCATGATGTAACATACTACAACGATTAGTTGTGCAGAAATAAAATGAATCTTGTCATGACACATGGAAGGGAAGGCATCTTTAATCTTACAGTTATTGGTCTCACAGCTGGAGAAATTATATTCACTGTTTAATGTCTACAGTTATTCTACTGACATGGTAATTTCATGTTGTTTAGTCAATGTATTATTTTTTTGAGGAAACGATTTGCCATTTGTCATCAAATATGAGGCCATCTCGGTGTTTATGGAAAATTTTGTGCATCACATGATAATTAAGTTAATGTGTTCAACTTTTCACAGAACTCTTCATTCTCTCAACCCCACTCTCTTCTCTCTGACTCAAATAACACCTACTTGCCTCAGCCATTTTCAATAGGACCTTTGCTCATTCGGTCCCCTCACCTCTGAAAATTGTTGAAAAAATATTTGAAATAAAAAATTCAAGCCAATAAGATCTCAGCATGTTGTTATTCAACCAGTGTAGTACATATTTAATAGATTGCATGATCCATACACTTTCTTGTCAGTGTTTTGATTCTTTGTAACTTGCATTCAATTCAGTTAAATTTGTTTTCTTTAATTATTGTTTAGACATTTAACGTTTCCCCGAAGCAATAAATTCAATGTTTGTTTCATTAGGGCCTGCCAGGGCAGAAAGGACAACAAGGACTGAAGGGTGATCTGGTAAGGAATGGGAAACTTAATTGGGCTTTTTCTATAAATAGTGAGTCATTTAAAAAATGTTACTTTTGTAAAATGGGAATGGATAGGAGTGAGAGAGTGGGTAGTGAAATGTGGGAGGGAGAGAAGACAAAGGAAGTTTGTGTGAGATCAGAGTTGGGAGTGAAGAGGCATATATCTGGTATGCAGGGGGAAGGGGAGGGTGGGGGGGAGGGCGTTGTATGAAAGATTCCCCCATGCTGCATATGAACAAACTGTTGGCTCCGATATATGCACTCAAAGATGATGCCGAATGTCACAAACCTTCTTTAAGATGATCTCTGTAAATAAGCAAGATCATTGTGAGTTTATGTGGACAACCTTTTGCCGACAATGCACTTTTCATCTTTGAGAACCCCATTATTGTTAAAGAATGGTCATTTTTTTTTAAATTTATGATAAAAACAGACATTTTAGAGTGGTTTTGTTTCTCAATTTATTCAAATAAATAAACATGTATGTAATAAGACATCAGGTAATAAGGCTGTTTGCATACTTCTTTTTCCAGGGAGATGTAATCTTTACTCCTGTCATTCATGGACCTCCCGGTGACAAAGGAGAATCAGGTTTCAATGTATGTAAAGCATCAAGACATAAATGTTTTGAGGATTTGTGATAGTAATCTGCTGCTCATTGTAAATGTATTGATTTCCTTTCTCAGTACCATCACAAAGAATTGGAACAGGCACAAACTGAAAAGCAAAATTTATCAATAAATATGCATGAGTAGTTTTGCATTGTTGTTGTCCCAAAACCGAAGAAAATATCTTTAAATGTTGAGTGCACACGCTTTATTGACTGTTTTGACTTTCCATTTTTGTTATTTTTTTTCCACAACCATGAACACAAATATGAAGAATTTTGTTTCTTCATCCACAAAATGTATGCAATCATAGCTTAGTTAATCTCATGCAGTGAATGAGAAACGGATGTTTGCTTGTGTCCACATTCCTTTGTATTTTTTTTCCAAAGTAACAGTGTTGGTTGTTATCCAATGGTAATCCTGGGAATCTTTATTTTACAACTGAGATATAATCTGATAAGCTTTGGCAGGCTGACATAACAGAACTTCACCAAATGTTCATCTATACCCATCATCACTTATTTACTTTCAGCTGTCAAGTATTCAGAGGGTTATATTCACAAAAAAAAATTACATTCCTTTTACTGTTGTTATAGTACATTCAAATGTGTTCATATTCTCATTGAAGGGGCCAACACATTGATCTGTGTATGCCATGAACCAACATAATGTCAGGGAAAGCCAAAGTTGGGTTGTTATGCAAAAGCATCATGGCTATCTAAAACTAGAACACAATGGTGATGCTGACTCTTGTTTTCTCTGAATTCAATACTGCCCAGAGGGTGCTAACTTATACTGTCGCATGGCCACGGTGTGAGTAAATGTAGTCCTGTATTCATTTTCATTTTATATTATTTATCGTGAGCTCAAAGTTGAACTTGCCCAATACATTCACAATATGAAGCTGTCGTACAGTTATACTGCCGACAAACAGACAAAACCACAAACGAGATGATCACAATACTCATTCACCCAGTCTACAGCATGAGTAATAATGTGTGATTACCATGATTCCATTCCATTGGGACCATACTTCATGCAGAGCGTTGGTGCTGCCTAAGCAGTCACCTGAGCTATTGGGCACAATCCTGGATGGGTCACCACTCCAATGCAGAATACCAGCAAGCTGGTACTCATTTTGCCAATCTCAGAAAGATGCCAGGCAGAGTCAACCAACATTAATTCAACAGCCAATCAGGATTTGAACTCAGGACCCTAGGATCCCAAGCCCACCACCCTGAGCCATTAAGCCAACACCAGGCATGCCATGATTGACCACAATACAAGCTTGTGTACATGCCTTTTCTTCAACCAAGTCAGACCATCTTGCTTTTGCTCTGGGATATTGGGCTATTCTTTGATGAAGGCCACATAGTTTCTCAAGAGTATGAGCAGATTTGAAGTCTGCAAACTCACCTCCATAAAAGATCATAACCATGTTGAATTGAATGAGTCTGGAGATCATGCAGGCCTGTCTATGCGAGTGATACTGTGGTCCTGGAGACATACAGTGTTGAAAGCAAGTGCCTGATGTGCATGGGCATTGCCTTCCTTAAAGACGAAGTTAAGGAACAGATGCATGGTACTACAGAACTTTAATATACAAGAAAACAAACAAGACATTAACCAAAGCTTTTCGTGCTGTACGGAGCCAGAGATACCGATGCCTGTGGGCTAACCAATGGGGGCTCAGATTACCATTAACGTCATAAATGATGAACCAATTGGTGTTGATCTTACATGGACAAGCTTATATATGCACACTCTCTCACTTCCTGGTTCTCTTGCTGTGATTCAACCTTGAGAAGTACAGCACGAAAAGCTTTGGTTAATATGTCTTGTTTGTTTTCTTGTATAACAAAGATGAAGTTGATGTCTTTCCACTGAGCTAGAGGGTGACAAGGCAAAATGATCTTATCCATGTGTCTGTCACCAGTTATGGCACCGCTATAAATGATGAGAAGATCTTTGGCTAACTTGAATGCCAGCCAATACCACCAGGCTGCCCCACCAATATATCATGCTGCTTGGTGATACAATTACCAAATGGCTCCCCATATCCTCTCCTGACTCTCGCATGTCTATCCTTGAAGTCTAGGCTTAATCTAGAACCGCCAGTGAAAAGAACATGGCACCAACAGTTCACCCTCCCGTTGTGACGTAGTGTCACCATTGCATGTATTTCCATTGTGCTGTTTTTGAGGTATGTGGAGCTTCTGGACTTCATACCACTGACAAGATAATGATCCTTGTGAGGGTGTTTAACTCTTGGGCGACCTGACTGAGGTCTCTCTGTTAACCTCGCACACTGCGATGTTTTTGGGGGGTTTTTGTGTGAGGAGTATTACCCTCTGATAGTATCTTTGTCAATACCCTGGAAATGACAGTACCATTAACATTATGCTGGAAAGTAACAGCAATCTTTTATCCTCCTTGAACCATCTCGATGGCATCAGCAAACTAATTTGGTGTGAAAAATTCATTCTTCCATATCACTCCTTCCTTCACTTATTTTACATCATCCTTCTTCCTTTTGGTGTGCAAAACTATCTTCTTACTACTTCCTTACTTACGGAACTTTTTATCAACTGATAACTTATTTTAAATGACATCTGGAAATGTTTCATATTCCTTTACTGTCTTTTCAAACATTTCCCTCCCATGCAACTTGTTTTTCTTCCTTACCTTTATGTTTCCACTTGTTTTCTCGAAACCCAAGGTCTCGTTGCGTCAGTTCATACAGCATGTCATTTCTTCATACTTTTAAATCAAGCTTCCCTACACTTTGGTCTCAATTTCTGTCTTTGTTCAACAAAACTTTAGATCCATAAAGGAAACCTGTTCTGCATCAATTGGGGGCTCATACACATTAACGCATTAATTTTGCACTCCTCTCCCCCCCCACCCAACATCTTCCCCCACGACTCGTATACACGCCTATGCCAGAACCCCCCCCACCACTGCACCCTCAGCTATCCCCCCCCCCCTCATTCCCAATAGTGTGGACCATTAATATTCAGGGTATCCTTCAAATATCACTGATATATCTTGACAGGTTTTTGCTGTAGCTCTGGACATTGTATATTTAAAAGAAACTTTCTTCTTGTAAAGGATGTCTCCATTGTTTCTTAGCTGGTCCTTTCCCCAAATCTCACTGATGTTGTCTATGTCAATGACGATCTTCACTATCTTTATTACCTCCACCACCACCTTCATGAACCTTTCTTAGGCCACCGGAATATTTTGGATTTTTATAACATGGACAATTAGAACGGCACACGTTTTGTATCCCACTGATAAACCAGATCTGCATCAGGACCTTAACTAAAATCGAATCCCCTTGTTCTTGTCACCTACTCAACTCATCCACCAAGTTTTGTCATAACCTCTCCACAACTTTTTTAAATATTGTGCTGTTTATCGTTTTTGGCCCTATCCCACCATTTTTAAGAATCACTTAAAAAATTATACTATCCGGATCCAGATTCAGATCTTCACCAAAATCTAAGCAATTTGTCAGCGTCACACACCCAATCTGTCCTCCAAGTTTTGTATGCATCTGTCCTTAACGTTTTGAAATTTCATGCAATATATAGTTTTGGGCCCAATCTCCCAATGGTGAAGAATCAGATAGAAGATTTTTAAAATCTCATATCTGGATCTGGATCTTCACCAAAATCAAACCAATTCGTCCTTGTCAAACACATAACATGTCCACAAAGTTTCGTCTGATTCCGTCCATAACTTTTTGAGAAGTCGTGCTGTTCACCTATCCGGATCTGGATCTTCACCACAATCGAATAAATTTGTCTTTGTCACATACCCAACCTTTCCACCAGGTTTCCTCTGAATCCGTCCATAACTTTTTGAGATATCCTGCTCAGAAACAGACAAACAAACAAAGAGACAAACAGGGGTGAAAACATAACCTCTGTCCACCTTCAGTGTTGGAGGTAATAAATGATAAATGAATGATTTTGCCTGGTATGGGTATACAGTATCCTTCCACAACCACCTATTTTTTGTTTGCCACATGCCCATCCAATGATAACGACTCTATATCCACCTCACTATTTACAAACATGGACCAACTTGTAACTATTGATCCCAATATTATGTTTCTCAGCTCTGCAAAAACCAGCCATGCATAGCATTGCAGCTAAGCCTTTGTGTGACTTTGTGGGTTTGATTCATTTTGTAAGTTTTCCAACCTGGATTTCTGCAACTCTTATGTCTTCCTTTCAGACTTTCTTATCGAAGCCTAAACATATCTGGCTATTGTTCGAGAGCGACCTTAATGTACAACGATCTGGTTGGTCACACTGACAATTTGGCAAGGACTGCAATCTGCCCTCTCACCAAAATTAATGGGTTGCCATCTCTGCAGTATTTTATATTGATCCTGTCTGAGAATACCTTCACAAAAGGTTACTCTTTCTCATGCATCTGTTTATCTCATCCTGTCTGTGGCGATCCCATCTATCCTCTCAGCTCTGTTACACTTAATCCTGGAGTGCATGGTTGCAGTAAAGCAGCTTGTAAACTTTCTCAACATGGAAGATTAACCCAACTGAGGGTAACTTTTTCTCACTCTGTAAGGCACGCAACAAGGGTGTGCCCATCCTTTGGAAAGCCACAATACATCATCCTGCTAATATAAAGGTTGAACTCTCTCCTTCCTCAGGTGTTGGAGGCACTTTCTTTTTTTTTTTTTTTTTTTTTTTTTTTTTTGTATACCTTGGTTGAGGCTCGTATGAGAGCTAACACACAACTCACAGCAAGGAGGCATGAGACAAGAGGGGCGGGAGTGGAAGGGACAAAACATTGGGGAACAGACACAGGTGAACTGTGGAAGGGAGAGGGATGGGGATGGGACGGGGAACATGGCGAGGGGAAGATGGACATTAAAGGGACTTTCAGGAAGGAAAGCAGGAGAATTGAAGGAAGTGGGCTTGGGTGGATTATCGGGGGTAGAAAAGATCGAGGATTTGGATGGGGGAAGATAAGAGGTGGTGGTGAACAGCTGTTTTGAAAGCCTGAAGGGAAGAATGGGAAAGAATAGAGTGAGGAAGTTTATTCCAAAGGCAGGAAAAAAGAGGAGTGAAAGAGTGAAGATGAGCAGTGATTCGTGATTTTGGAAGTTTTACCAGAAGGGGGTTGTTGGCGGACCTTGAGCGCCCTGTGGAAATGTGGTTGGGACAAATCGCAGAGAGAGCAGGGGGGGCAAGGCTGGAGAGGAGTCGGTAGAAGACAGAAAGACCACCGACCAACCTGCGGTGATTGAGTGAGAGGCCCAAAGACTCAGCTTCATTGCGGGAGATGCCAATGATCTTAAAAGCCCTGGTTTCGACAGCGTGAAGTCGAGAAAGGTGGGAGGCAGGAGCACCAGCCCAGAGGGGAGAGCAGTACTCCATCAGGCTACGGACAAAAGCTTTGTAAGTAGTCAGGAGCTCAAGAGGGCCGAGGAAGGACTTTGCACGACGGAGGATTCCCAGTCGGCGACTGGCTTTTGAGGCAAGGTTGGAAATGTGACTTTCCCAGGAAAGGTCATGGCAGATAGTGAGACCTAGAAGCTTGAAAGAAAAGACTTCTTCCAGAGGATTGTTGAGAAAGTGGATGGGGGGGTTTTGTAAACGGTCCTTTCGAAGAGACATAGTGAGAGTGTGAGATTTGTCTGGATTGAAAGACATGTTCCACGTGTTGGACCAGTTTGTGATTTTATCCAGATCTGCAGTGAGCGAAGAAGCTGCTGCTTGCCGGTCTGAGGGATGACAGATGGTACGGCAGAGGGTTGAGTCATCGGCAAAGAGAAATAGAGGATTTTCCAGAGAGTCCGAGATTTTCCAGAGAGTTCTTTTGTCTGCCTTTGGTATATCCTCATCCTCCCTCCCCCCCAGTCACCTCAAACTGTCTCATCTCTCATCTCTCATTCAAGGTTTCGCAAGGTGCTCCACATGGAATCAAAGCAAATCTGGTAAAAAAAAAAAAAATTACAAAAACGGACGTTTTAAAATGAAGTTATAACATTTGCGTGGACCCGAACCAATGTACCACATGACACATGTTCAGACGAACAGGCAAAATGGCGGGTTTTCTGCAATGTTTATTTCGCGGGTGATTGAACTTTCTGATGTCTCCAGGGGTGTTCTGCATTTTGTGGATAAAGTCATCTTATTTCATTAATTCATTTTATTTCATAAACTGCTGCGTGTGGGGTGAAGATGGGCTTTAAAGTTAAAGTGCTCCTTTACAGTATGCAGCAACAGCCTGGCCAACCATTCCTTATCAACCACTTAATTGTATTACTTGCATGAGTGCTTAAGCCACTTGCCGACGCCCATTATAATCAATTGCGGTACTGTGCTACATCATTCTGAGCAAATGGTTCACTCTCTGCAGATGCTTTTGCTGCACCACGTCATTCAGATTGAGTGGTTTGTGCTCCGTCACCCTGAGCAAGTGGTTCCTGCTCCGTCACTCTGAGCGAGTGGTTTGTGCTCCGTCACCCTGAGCGAGTGGTTCGTGCTCCATCACCCTGAGCGAGTGGTTCGTGCTCCATCACCCTGAGCGAGTGGTTTGTGCTCCGTCACCCTGAGCGAGTGGTTTGTGCTCCGTCACCCTGAGCGAGTGGTTCGTGCTCCGTCACCCTGAGCGAGTGGTTCGTGCTCCGTCACCCTGAGCGAGTGGTTCGTGCTCCGTCACCCTGAGCGAGTGGTTCGTGCTCCGTCACCCTGAGCGAGTGGTTCGTGCTCCGTCACCCTGAGCGAGTGGTTCGTGCTCCGTCACCCTGAGCGAGTGGTTCGTGCTCCGTCACCCTGAGCGAGTGGTTCGTGCTCCGTCACCCTGAGCGAGTGGTTCGTCCTCCGTCACCCTGAGCGAGTGGTTTATGCTCCGTCACGCTGAGCGAGTGGTTCATGCTCCGTCACCCTGAGCGAGTGGTTTGTGCTCTGTCACCCTGAGCGAGTTGTGAAATAACACCTGATTTCCAAGCCGTTTGCCTTATTAACGTGTTTTCTAAATTATGGAGCCAAATTTTTTTCCACCCGTCACACGCAGCCGTTAAAAATAACGTTTGTGAACATATCCCTGAAATGTCTATTTAAATGCAATGTTGTTTTGGGGTGAAAGCTACTCGAGGTTTCTGGGTTGTATACAGTAAGTACTGCAGCTGGTAATCACACTGACTGCAACCTGCCAATTTCAAAAAAGTTGCCGATATTGGCCAAGCGTGTGTGTGTGTGTGTGTGTGTGTGTGTGTGTGTGTGTGTGTGTGTGTGTGTGTGTGTGTGTGTGTGTGTGTGTGTGTGTGTGTGTGTGTGTGTTTTGTTCATTAAGCATAACATTCTTTCTGCCTCTCTCTCTCTCTCTCCCCCATCCTTGCTCAACACCCTCCCAATACAGTCCAATACCCCCCCTCCCGCATCTCCTCTCTCACTCTCCACTCCCTTATCTCTTTCCCTGTCTGTGTCTGTCTCTGGACATATCCAGACGGTGGTTATGTCTGGACGGTGTTTGTCTCCGGATGCGTCCGGGCGGTGTTTGTCTCCTGACGGGAGTTTGTCTCTGAGCCGTGTTTATATTATGACTGGTATAAAATGGATTTCTGACATTATTTTGTTTCCTTCTTCACTGTTATACTACGCAGAATCATTTTGATGAGACAGTGGGAGTCGAAATTAACGCTCCACCGCACGTCTTCTTTCCCTTCCTTTCACCTCACACTGTCTTCCCTTCCCCCACCACTCCTTGCTCCCCCTCCCTCCTCTCTCCTTAACCCTCCACCTCTTCACTCTCTCTGCTTCCCCCCTCCTCCCACCCCTCTCTCCCTCTTCCCCCCTCTTTTTCTCCCTCACCCATTTAGTATGACGTCAGCAAAGTGACACGTGGTATTTGCTCATCTAAAATAAATAAATATATATATGTATATATATCAGTTTTACAATGAACTCTCCTGCTGCGTTGAAGCAGATTAAACATTCAAAAGAAGATTAAACACAGCCCTTCCCTCCTATGCTGTAATTTGTCTAAATCCCCCACCTCTCTCTTTCTCTCTGATGTACCATACTCTTCACAGAGTGTCGGTGCCACCGATGCAGTTTCCTGGGCAAGTGTTATACTGGGTGGTTTGCTGTTGCCTTGCCAGCAGTAGTTAGGCCAGGAATTTGAAATTTGGTCGTGGTGTAACAACTCATCTGCTCTTTGCAAAGGACACCTTGGGGATCTAAAACGTCTACCAACTAATGCTGACCGATGGGATTCCCAATTTAACTTGCATCTGAGGGATGGCACACACATTGAGGAATCACCCTCCCTGTGAAACACCGGGATAAAAGTTTATAGCTGTGTCGGTATTCAAACCCAAGCTAGATTGTTCATCGGTGAGTGTGGGTACCTCAAGCCCATCCTGAGAGGCAGGTGTGGGTACCTCTAGCCATAAAGTCCCCACCATCCCTCCCATTTTACTTTAATCTCTTAAATAGTTTCCTTTTGTCATCTGGTGATGTGTTCTTATTTTATTTCAAGGAATTGTTTTGCAGCTCTGAAACCAGCTTCTGCACTTGATGCACCACTTGTAATAGTTTTCCTCTTGGTTAAAAATCATTAAGGGCAATAATAACCAAAAACAAAGGAATTTATTTCGATTACATGGAAGATTACACTGAACCCAGTGTTAATGCAGATATCGATACAGTATGCAGTCATATCTCAGTTACAACCTGCACCACAGCAGTGCAGCTGATTTACAATTATATGTGTAACGTCAAAACTGTTAACAATAATCACTTTTCTACATCGTTTTACATTTCGTCATCATTAACAATGTGTGAGAAACAACAAAAGACTCGTGGTGCACGACAACCATCACAATTCAGCTCAAAAAACCATGATTGGTCAAAATTAAATCCCACGATAACTAAATCGGTACCTAAGAGGTTGCCCTTCATTAGTCAAAACCCGCAATATTTAAGGGTTGACTGTATTTCCGAGGGTGAGTCAAAAAGTATCCGCAATATATTTTTATTTAAATAATATAACTACAATTGAGCATGTACAAGAGCGTCATTTTTCCACATAGTCCTCCTCATTTTCAACACTCTTAGTCCATCGGTTCATAAGCTTCTGTATGCCCTCAAAAAAAAAAGGTTTTGGCTGAGTGACGAGTCACACATGCACCGCTTCTTTCACTTGTTGGTCACTGGCGAAGTAACGGGCTCTTAAAGCATCTTTGAGTGGACCAAACGGGTGAAAGTCTGAAGGGACCATGTCAGGACTGTATAGAGGTTGCTCCAAACACCTCAAAGTTCATTTGCCGGAGGGTTTCCGCAGACAGTTGCTCAGACAGTTCGTGCTTCTACCTGGAAGTACAATAAGCAATGTAGTCAACACAGCATAGTTTTTAATAAATAACTGTGGACAGTTTTGACTCACCCTTGTAGTATCACAGAAATATTCACTTTCTCACCACTTCTCTTATTATTACCTCCCTCACCGAAGATGGAAGGAGGCTATGTTTCACCCCCTTTCTGTCTGTTTGTCTGGTTGCTTGTGTGCAGGATATCTCAAAAAGTTGTGGGCAGGTTGGGTGTGTGACAAGGATGAATTGATTAGATTTTGGTGAAGATCCAAATCCAGATCCAGATCTGATAATTTTTTAAGTGATTCTTCAACATTTACAGATAGGGCTTAACCGATTATATAGCAGGATATCTCAAAAAGTTGTGGACAGATCCGGATGAAACTTGATGGGCATGTTGGGTCTACCAAGTTTTCTAGTCATCGTCTCTTTCATTTATAGTCTTGTACTCTCGAAGTTTTCCAAAGACAGTACAAAATTTTCAGATTTATAAAATAGTCAACACCTTTTTAAAGAAGAAAAATGGCTCTCACTTGTACTGACTAATAAACACTTTCATGTTCTTCTCAGCATGTTGATGAGAGAAGCTTGTTTTGTTTCATACATTTTGCTCGAAATATAAGAAAGAATTTTCCCACGACTCTTCTTTAATGTGATGCCTTTCATGTTAAGGGTTTGCCTGGGAGTCCTGGTCCGACAGGCCCAAGAGGCTTTCCAGGAGAGATCGGAGTTCACGGTCCACCTGGTCGTCCAGCTACACTTGTTCTGAAGGTGAGTACAGATGCTATGGTTAAATGAGAAATTCCCAGGAAACTAGTCCAACAGAAAGTAGTGAAAGTAAAGGTGCTTTTAATGATGACACTTTTCCTTGGGTATAGCATGCTGTAGTCTGAGATCGGATTGAGGACTGGTATGATAGCTTGGTTGTGCAGCTAACCTTTGAATTTTACCATTTTGATATGAACTCAACAGATTAAGATCCAACTATAAACTGTTACCCTGAAGCTTCACAGATGATATTAGTTAGACCCCTACAGTCCCTTAGTTAGAAAGAGCAGGCCGTTCTCTGCCACGACTGTAGCCAACTTCCAAATTCCTGCCCCCACTAACCCCTGCTTCTGGAGCATCAATCACCCTGAGGACAAATTGCTTGTCCAGGACAAATTCTCAGCTATAAAACGCTTATGACTTGCTGTTGGTATGATGATGCCTTGAATGCATGGATATGGAATGGATGCGACAGAGAATTAAGACTATTTTTTTCCTCCACATCATATATTCCTATATGGGATTTATATATTCCAATATAATTTGAAGAAATGTTGCCTTATTCTACAAAGTTTGTTAGTTCATTGTGACATTTAAAAATTTTGTTAAACAGTACCTTGGGTCAATGGATGAGCCTTGATGCATATATTACATCAACTATGAAAGACAAAATCAAGATACAATCAACAAACTAACATTGCACAGTATGTGAGATTTTTTACCTGTAGTTACAGCATCATGAAACATGCACTCGAAATGTAAAGGCCCTGTCACACCTTGACGCTTTAGCCAGCGTATGCCTGACGTATGCCAAATTTGGCTAAAACGCTGGCACACGTCGAATACGTTATGGGTAAGTTTGTGTCCGTTAAGAGCATGCTGGCATACGTCGTAGTACGCAGAGGAGTTAGACAAATTTTCCATGCTTGAAATTTTTTGACGTATGCCAGCGTATGACTCACACGTTCCGCATAATGCTGGCCATAAGTTGTAGGCACGTTACACGATTGTTGACGTGTTTGGAACACTGACGCTAGGAGTCTGGAACCAGGGAGTCTGGAACACTGGCGCTAACCATTACCTTGACGTGTTTCGACTTATGAGTAACGTACAAGTAACGTGTGTCGACGTGTGTCAACGATCGCGTAACGTGCCTACAACTTATGGCCAGTGTATGCGGACCGTGTGTCATACGCCGAGTACGTCGAAAAATTTTCAACATGCTGAAAATTTCTCGACGTACTCGGCGTATGACGACGTATACTAACATACTACGATGTATGCCAGTGTGCTCTTAACGAATACAAAACTTACCCATAACGTATTCGACGTGTGCTAGCTTGTTTCGGCAAATTTTTCATATGTCGGCATACGCTGGCTAAAACGTCAATGTGTGACAGCAGCTTCACACTTCGATGTCTGGTGCGGTTATGATTTGAATCGTCGAGCTGCAGCCTATGAATAGCCTACGCCACGTGATCTTCGGCGATACGCTGCCGCGCTATGCATAAGTTAGACTAGCTATCGTTGGGCATAGGTTGTGAACGCTGACAACACGCTCAGCATTCGTTGGTATAAGTTATCTCTATGTGATTGAAACGTTCTGTGTACGTTACTAATACATTATGCATACGTGCAACACGTTATTATACACCCAAAACTGGAAAAAAAACATCAATAGTTTAGCATCCGCCAGCGTTTTACATACATTTTGAGACCTTGCCATATGCTGGCTAAAACGTCAAGGTGTGACAGGGCCCTAAACTCCAACAATGTTTACATTGAAATATTTTGATAACTTAAGAAACTGTCACTTTTTCCTGCTTTTCATCCAGGGTGAACCTGGAGAGACGGGACTCCGGGTGAGTGAATTTCTCTTAAACACCTGCTTGGAACATTTTACTTATTTACAAACACATGAAGGATGGTTGAGAAGTCTGCAGAACAAGTTGATGGTTGTTTTCAGGATTTTCCTTTGAATAGATTACAAAGTCCTGTTCATACCTTGCTTGATGCCTCCTGCTTCATGGATCAGTGCACCATGCATTTCTTGTATGTAGAGAATCCAGCTGAATTAATACCTTCAACCAGGGTTCTCAACCTATTTACCACAGTGGATTACACCTGTAGCTGATCTTGATGTGTTTTGTGGGCCACACCCACACAACCAACTTCCTGTGTATTGATTTGAAAATGTTTTGTATCTGTTATCTGACAGTAATGTCAACACTGGAAAATATCTATCAAGCACATTTTAAATGAACAAACTAAGTCTGAGTACATTAACTGTTAAAATTTATCTGGTTTGAGACTTGCATTAGTGGGAGATCTGGCAATTCCCTTTGTTCGAAGCAGTTTTTTTTTTTAAACTGGATGTCAATTGGGCCACAGGTTGAGAACCACTGCCTTAGGGTATGAATGTATCAACAACTATATGTATGGATTGTTTGGATAGTGAAAGCGTTTAGCTTAGATTATGGTTGCAAAATTGGCAAGACATTTTTGAAATAGGTGCGAATTACTGAAGCATAATGTGTAGTTAAGACTTCTGTTAGACCATATTACACATGAATCAGTTACCAACATCAAAGTCATAGGGAGAATATAGCAGCCGATGAATCTGGAAAGTCGCATTACATTTTGAAGACAAAATTCACATTATGTTTAGAAGGCAAATGTAATTGTGTATGAGATCATCTCAGATAAACTTCTAAGCCTGATGCATCCCATGAAATATATGTGCACATGATGCTTGGAAACATTTGTAAGAAGCTATCAATATATTATTTATTTATCCTGGAAACACCTGCCCCAGGAGCATTGGCAAGTTGTCTCCAGGTGGGATTATTTTATTTTTTACCCTGGGTACTACCAACACGTGTACAAAATTTGGTGGAGATCGGGTGAAAATTGTAAGTTGCCCCACCCCTCACAGCGGGGGGGGGGGGAGAGGAGTCTCCTTATGCCGATGACCTGACCCTGGGTACTACCAACATGTACACGCAAAATTTGGATGGAGATGAAAAAAAATGGAGATCGGACTAACCCTGGTTTTTCCTGCAAGAAGCACCCGCTCCCTACGGGGCCATCAAGGGGGTCATGTTATTATATTAATGCCTAATTTACTCCAAGGGGTCTCAGAATTACACACCCAAAAAATGGTTGCGATTGGTTCAGCCGTTTTTGCAGTACCTGGGAACAGACAGACGGACGGACGGACGGACATTTGGTGAATTATAGTAAGACTAGAAGCACCCGCTCCCTATGGGAGTCATCAAGGGGGTCATGTTATTATATTTATGCCTATTTTACTCCAAGGGGTCTCAGGATTACATACCCCAAAAATGGTTGCCATTGGTTCAGCCGTTTTTGTGGTACCTGGGAACAGACAGACGGACAGACGGTGAATTATAGTAAGATGATTTTCAGATGTACATACATACATACATACATACATCCATACATACATCCATACATAAATACATACACACACGTACAGAGAATTGTCTTATTTAATGTAGTGGTATTATGTAGGCAAAAATGGTGGAATTTTTAGGCTTTCCGATACCCACCACTTTCCCATTCTCTTATACCATGTACATTCACTTTTACTCTTACCTTTACTTTGTTCCATCTTCCTCCACAGTTCCACCACTCTTTATTTTCTATTACATCTTGCTTTTCCATGATCCTCGCTCTTGCAGAGAGAGAAAATACTTCCTTTTCTTAAGTTTCTCCATTTCTGTTTTCTTCATTTAGCCCTCACTACATTTTCCCCATCCATCCATCCATTGGGTCCATACTCTGTGCAGAGCGTTGGTGCTGTCTAAGCAGTCTCCTTGGCTATTGCACACAATCCTGGACGGGTCGCCACTCCGACACAGGATACCAGCATGCTGGTACTCATTTTGCCGACCTTGGAAGGATGACAGGCAGAGTCAACCCCACCTGGTATTAATTCAACATCTGAGTGGGGTTTGAACTCAGGATCATAGGATCCAAAGCCCACCACCATAACCATTAAGCCAACACCAGGCATACATTTTCCCCACTTAAGTAATATGTAGATTGTAGATTGTAGATTACGAGTTATGAGCTTATGGCTCTTTTTGACACTATTATCCCATGAATGATTTATTTGTATGTTGGCAGACAAAAAAAGTTGAAGAATGGAAAGTTTTAAAAAGTATGTTGGAATCAGTGTACATAGAACATGACTCTCTTAACTTATGAACTGGCTATCAAGCTATCATTCAAATTGTAAATCAACTACTAATTTATGTGAATAAATCTGAAGATGCATCTTCTTGTGACCAAATGCATGAGAAATGGTCAACTGTAACAGGCTTTTGAACCATACGTAGGAAGCAGTCAGTTAAATGCACAGTACTTTTGGAGAAATTACTTATTGAAGGTAAACGATGAAAATTAATATCGAGACAACCTAGATTGGAAAGTAATGTACCAGCTGTTTGGGTTCAGTGAGTTTCTTACATGAGAAAGTCTGATTCCATTCGTACATTTAACATAGCTCACATGGATGAATTAAACACCCAGGCTTTATCATGTTTGCCTTCTTGACAAAACTGTATGTCATGCATGGACAAACCATTTGAACGTCCTTGTTTGACTTTTTACTCGAACAGCAAATACAAAACACTAAATATGGGTTCATCCTCTGATGACCACAATGCCTTCTTCTTCTTCGAAGCTTTTCGGCCACTCGGATCTGCCTTCCTCATAACCCCTCTGTCCTCCACATCTTCCTCTCTCAATCCCACACTCTTCAAATCTCTTTCCACAACCTCCCTCCACCTAATCTATGTTGTCAGGTCAGGTCAGGTATGGGAGCATGTGCCAGAACAGCACGTCGCTGCGTCCACTTTCCACCGGTACTCCAGGGGCCTCCGTCTGGCCATCCCCCAGGCAGATGCCAGGCCCATCCCCATCTCCTTGAGATGATGGTCAACCTGTTGCAACCATGAGGCAAGTGGTCGACCCACTGGCCTCCTCCACTCATGAGACTCCCTCGCTGAGAGAATCTGGTGAGCAGGATCAGAGTCAGGAAAACGAGCCACATGTCCATACAGCCGCAACTGACGCTCACGGACTATGCAGGTAACAAATCTCATCCGAGTCTCTCTCAGCAACCGCTCGTTGGACACAAAATCCGACCAGCGATAGCCAAGGATTCTCCGAAGAGACCTGGTACCAAAGGAATTAAGTCTCCGTCTCAGATCCTTGGTCAGAGTCCAAGTCTCGCACCCATAGAGCAAGACTGGAAGTACCAAGGACCTGAAGACTCGGACTTTCGTCCTCCCACACAGGTACCGGCAGCGCCACACCCCATGATCCAGTGAATCCATGACTCCCCAGGCCCGACCCAGACGTCTATTGACCTCTGACTCGCAGCCAGCAGAGACATGAATATCACTGCCAAGGTAAGTGAATCTCTCCACGATCTCAACATCCTCACCACAAACAGACACAGACAGGACAGCAGCATCCAAGATGTCACCGAAAGCCTGGATCTTAGTTTTGACCCAAGAAACCCGTAATCCCAACGGCTCCGACTCCTCATTCAGCACCTCGAGGGCCCCCAAGAGGATGTCTAAAGTCTCCGCAAAGATGACTGCATCATCTGCAAAGTCAAGGTCCGAGATCTTGACATTCCCAAATGACGCACCGCAACTTGATCTCTCCGTCATCCTCCTTAGAATCCAGTCCATACAAGTGCTGAAAAGTGTGGGGGCAAGTACACATCCCTGACGAACTCCAGTAACAACTGGAAATAAGTCAGAGATGGTACCACCACACTTCACAGCACTCTCAGTACCAGAGTAGAGTTCAGACATCAGATCGATCAGTTTTGGTGGCACCCCACGAAGACCAAGAATCCTCCAGAGGACATCCCGATTCACTGAATCGAACGCTTTACAGAGATCAACATAGGCTGCAAGCAGCCCTTGCCGAAACTCTCGTCTGCGTTCGGTGAGGACACGAAGTGCAAGGATACGGTCAATCGTTGACCTCTTTGGTGTAAAGCCTGACTGCTCTGGACGCTGGTGCTCAAGCAGATGGTGGCGAACCCTATCGAGAATTATCCGAGCAAAGACCTTGCCCGGCACTGAGAGCAGCGTCACCCCTCGGTAGTTGTTGCAGTCTTGGCGATCACCCTTCCCTTTCCAGAGAGGGACAACAAGGCCCCTCTTCCAGTCAGTTGGGATGATGCCTGTGTTCCAGGCAGAGCACAAAACTGCATGCAATGACACGAGTGCAGCATTACCACCAGCCTTGAGAAGTTCGGCATGGATGCCACAGATCCCTGGAGCTTTGCCCTGTTTCAACTGGTTCACCGCAGCCCGTGTTTCCACAAGCGTAGGTGGACCACAGTTGATTCGAGGGTCAGCAACAGGGATTGTAACACCCTTGACGTCCAACTCGACAGTTGGGGGATCAGCCTGGTACAACCGCTCAAAGTAACCGGCCCAGCGGGCCTTCACTTCAGACTCCTCTGTCAAGAGTCTACCACTCTCTGCTCGAACTGTAGTGCTCCGAGGGATGGGCTTGGATGAACGTAATGCGCGAATTCCCCTGTAAGCGGGACGAGAATCACCTGTCCACAGGTGATGCTCTACCCCCTCACAGATTCCTCGCACATAGGCCTCCTTGTCCACCCTCAGTGCACGTACAGTTTTACGCCTCAGCTCCCTGAACAGCTCAGCTCTGCCATTCAGCCTGGCCCTGCGACTCTGGTCAATGGTATCCAGTGTCCCTTGAGAGACAAAATTCTTCTTTGCCCTGCGGTGAGCTCCAAGGCATCCACCGGCAACATCAAGGACGGTGATCTTGAAGGCGCTCCACAACTCTTCTCTTGTTGTTGTCCTCTTGATCTTTTCCTCTATGTTGTTGTCCTCTATGTTGTCCTCTTGATCTTTTCCCTCAAATTGGCTCATTTCATGCTTTATTGATTCATTCTTCATCCTTTTCATCCATCATGTGTCCAAACCACCACAACCTAGTCTCTCTAATCCTTTCTGTAATTCAACTCCAGCTCTCTTGCCTATCTTATCATTCCTCAACCGCTCTCTTAGTGAAACTCTAAAAATCCACGGCAGCATTCTCATCGATGTCCTCTCACATTGACTGAGATTCTCCAAATAGTTTAACAAAAAACATGTCACGGAATTACATACGCTGGACAGTTGGTTTTAAATTCAATCGATCTCCCTTGGAATTACATTAGCTATTATATCTGCAACTAAATGTATTGTGAAGAATTGAAACAATCTGACTGATTCATAAATTTGTCATTAACATTTCCCCAAATTATAACTCCGGATCAATAGTGTAACAAAGTTACATCCTCAATGTCTGGTGGAGTTTATTTTAAAAGTATTTTTTGCGTACAGAAGTAAAGGTTCGTGGGTTTGATGAGGTTGAAAATTCGATAAACTTGAAAACATGTTTTATGACAGTGGTCCCCAACCTTTACTACTCTTTGGGCAACAATATTTAAAGAAAACATAAAGCAGGTGACATCTTCCTTCCTATCCCTGTCCTCAACACAACGCAACTGCAGAAAGCTAAACACAGGGTGGGGCATTTATATCTGACGGTTTTATTATCCTTGTAACTTTTTTCTTTCTAAACCAAATTAAACAAAATTTCTACACAACATAGGCACATATGTTAAGTTTTAAAAAATCAATTTTCATTCTGTATTTCTTAAAAATTACATCAGACAAATGGACCCCTTTCGAATTCGTGCATTCACGACAGCGGATCATCATATTGTTCATTACCGCAAGCAATGTCTCTTGATCAATGGAGCGGATGGTTGCAGTGATGTTTGCCTTCAATTCATTGATCGATGTTGGATGTTCCTTATTCCATCCCATCGGAAGAAATCTGCTGGAGTTAAATCTGCCAAATCAAAATGTGCCTCATCATTCTGTCATGACGACCTTGTTTGTGAAATTGGCATGCTCAGTGCAATTAGAAAAAACTTCAAAATTAACAATCAACAAAAAAATGCTCATTGCATTTATAGTGCTCCATCATTAAAAACTTTCAAGTATTATCTGTAAAACAAAGAAACAATAATTAGTTATGCCAAAACTGCTTCCATCTAGAAAGATTGCAAATGTGTCAGCTATAAATGCGACTGGAAGCCCTGTACAAAACACGTCTCATAATCTAAATATAATACAACTTAACACGGGCTTAAAATGTACTTTTATATTTGCTTAGCAACTGAAAGACAGCATTTGTAACTGTCCCTTTAACAAACCACATTCCGACACAGGCTATACATTTTTTTTATGTCGTGTGAAAAAGCAGTTTGAGGTCGGAGTTGCTTTGCCACTTGTGTACTTTGAATTGGCCAGTTGGAGCTGCAAAGCAAATGAAAGATTTTTCATTGTTGTTCGATCTGATTTAAACACCATGAATGATTATTAATTGTTGGCACAAGTCCTGAAACGCATTGCTGTTTTAAATCACCCATTGGATAATATTACTTTACAGTATGGTATATATATATATATATATATATATATATATATATATATATATATATATATATATATATATATATATATATATATATATATATATATAAAATTGAGATTGCGCGGTATGACGATGATGCAGGTATTTTGAAAAAAGTGCACAAGTGGTAAAAAAAAAAATTAACTATATACAGTACAGGATATAACTAAACTGTGTTACAAGAGATAAAGAATTTCTCACTGAGAAAAACGTAAACCACTGGGTATAATAACATTAATTTTAGTTCCGATTAATTCAGTGTATTAGACCCACTGAAATGGTCTAAAAATAGTGCTTTAAAAAAAACCCAGAATAATGCAATACCGCACTCCATTAAAAGCATGTACTTCAAATAAAAATTGTTGAATACTCACCTCGAGTGTGAAATGTAACACCGCATATGCTCTGTTAGCTTCTCAGAGCCTGGGCCGTACTTGTTTACAGCCAACTTCATGCAGTCGTTGAGATGAGTATCAGTGAAGCGGGATCTGTACTTTGAGTTCAGGTATTTCATTGCAAAAAAAGACGCCTCACACAGATACATCGATCTCAAGAAAGCACTCATGCAAGGATCCACTTCTTTTAAAAGGGGGTACTTTTGTTTCTGCACGAGTGCCCAAAATTATTTGTCAGATGATCGGGATGTCGGTTGCAAATCATTCTGAAAGGGAATTATTTTCGTCTCTAGCTCAGCATTGTCACGTTTCACAACGTTTGCTATCTTGGCTGCAGTTTCACTGTTATCAGTGTCTGCAAAATGGTTCTGAAGGTAAATGACTATGGGCTCTACATGTCTCAATTCATCAAATTGTCTTTCAGTCTTCTTAAATTTTAAAAAATATGTTCAGCGTTGGTTCTCCTGTTGAATGACGCGAGTTCTTCCTGCCTCTTTTGTAGGTCTGAAAAGTGAGTGAATCCTCCCTTCCTCATTTCAGCTCTCCACCTTGGAACACATTTACCGATTCAACCAATTGTCAGATTTTTGAACTTCATGGTTAACAGTGTTAAGTTTGGAAGTCAAATCAGTCAAAACACCAAGTCAATTAGCCATCGTTGATCACCGAGCTCCTGGCAGTGTTGATTTCTCTTCCAAAAAACATTTTGTTTATGGAACGAGTTCCTGGAAACACTCAAATATTTCCCTTGCTGAGCCATCACATTTCTGAATGCAAAATAAGATCCCAGTATTGAGCATCAAGTTCACATAGGAGTTCTTGAATAGCCTGTGTTGCAGTGCCTTGCCTCGGATTGAGTTGCCAATCTTCATAATCACACTCAAGACATGCTGAAAATTAAGCACTTTTTCACACAAAACCTGCAGATGGATGATGCAGTGGTGGTTGGGCAAATCAGGGAAGTCATGGTCGTTTTTGCACATGGCAATAAAGGCAATCTTCATTCTGAGCATTGCGGGTGCACTGTCAGTTGTAATTACCACAATTTCTTGCAGTGGGGCACCGATCTCTTGGAAGAAATGCTGACAAGCCTGATAAATATCTTCACCATGTGTATTGCCAGTCAGTGGTACAACTGCCAGCATGTCTTCTTTCACACTATAATCGCCAAAAACAGCCCTGACAAAAAATGCACAATTGAGCTGCGTCACATACATCTGTTGATTTGTCAACTTGGATAATGAAGATTTCACAATGAATGAAATCCTCCTTTAGCATGCAGGTGACATTTTTCGACATTGCTTCTGTTCTCCTCATAACTGAGTTTCTCGATAGCTAAATCTCTTTAATGGCAGACATACTTTCCAACTGATTTTAGAAGTCTTGAAATAACATTTCAGAAGCGGTTAGGATAGCTTCCTTAATTACCTCACCATCTTCAAGGGGCTTCTTGTTCTTTGCAAGTATGTACGCATTCTTAAATTAAGCAGCCGTAGCTTCTTTACACTTACTGACATGTTTCTTGAAAATAGATTGTTGGGAGATCAGACGTGACTTCAGTTCTCTAACTTTTACTTTCCCCGGGTTACTTTTTGGAGGGTACTCACTTGCAATCCTCTTGTGGTGTGTGATGAAATGTCATTCTATGTTGATTCTCTTTGCTACACTTACATGTCCATGACAAGTTAAGCACACACTCTGTCTGTTGGAGATTGTAAAGAAAAAATACTCTTCTTTCCACTCATCTTTAAAGTTGGTAGCAAATGTTCTAAACTGCTTTTGTGGAGGTCCTGTCTTGAGTTCCGATATTCTAAGAATTAAAATAAAAGAAATCTCTCCATAGATAAAAAAAATATATATATATATTGTTACGTTTCAGGGGGGGTATGCATTCAAAGGGTAATTAGGATGTTTAATTAGGTATGCCATGCTGTTCGAGTTTACCAGGATCTCGATGTAATAGGTAGCAATTCAGTGGTGATAAGTTGTCTAGTAAATGTTCATTTCTTCAAGGGGGAAATGATAATTGTCACGTAATTAGATAGGGACACGGGATAAGGTAAGGGTGTCTGCGTAAACCCCTTTAGTAGTCCCTGGAGGCTGGCCGTGACGTCACAGGACAGGGCTGCGGATGGCTCCGCCCCGTGATCACGATTGGCGGAAGGCGACGGCGGTGGGCCAATAAAACGGCTCGATTGGAAGTGACGAGGATGGGAGGATAAAAAGGTTCTGTTCGGGGTCGAAAAGGAAAAGGAAGAGGAAGAAGATCGAGACAAAAAGATCGTGTTTTTTTTGGTGGGGAGGCTGTTGCGCGGAGAGCGTGCTTGTTGTTGTGCTCATTCGATCGTGTTCTTCATCGTGTCTTGGAGCCTTGCTGAGCCTCGTGCCTCACCTTGGTTGGCTCTGGGGTTCTGCTGACTCGGAGTATGGGGTCGAACGGCGGGCGGACCTGCCTCCCTCTCCTGCTCGCAACTTGGCGCCAGAACTGGTTCCCTGGCGGCTGTGAGCGGACTTGGGCCAAGACCAGGAGGTCGACAGCACCACGGTTTCTCCTGCCCCCCCCCCCCTGACGAGAGCAAGGCCAGCTCGTCCGATGCCGATCCAGGGACAGTTGCGTCCACACCACGGTCCAGCCTGACCACCAGAAATAGCTACGTTTTGTGTGTGTGTGTGTGTGTGTGTGTGTGTGTGTGTGTGTGTGTGTGTGTGTGTGTGTGTGTGTGTGTGTGTGTGTGTGTGTGTGTGTGTGTGTGTGTGTGTGTGTGTGTGTGTGTGCTTGGCGCGTTAGAGGGTTTGAGAACTGTATATTCATTGGAATTGTCTGTGTTTTTCCCCATGCCCGATCCCACACCATCCCGTCGAATCGCCCCGGATCCCTTTTCTTGCCGAGTCTTGTTATTTCCGGTTAATAGTAAAAACGAATAAACATCATCAACTCAGTGAAAAGTGACTCGTGCCACCTTCCTCGTCCCGTTTGCGGTAGAGCGATTAGAACCGCCATGTTTGGGTTATAAATAAATAAACCGCCTCCATCGTTTCGGCTCATTCTACGTTGGCGGGACTGTTCAAGTCCCGTGGACGTCACATTGTTGTCAGGGTGTTGGATGTTCGAACCCCTCTAAATTATATACCAAGATTAAAATCTCGCCACGAATTGGAATATAAAATCATTACAGAAAAGCGCGCGAGCGCGGGAAAATTTTGGCGGGATTTTTCAAATTTAAATTAATTGGCGGCAAATGGGACTTCTGCACCATGGCGGATGTGCAGATGTTTGAGGAGGAAGGCCACGTGTCTGGCAGCGAGTCGGGGGAAGAGGGGAGAGACGGGGGTAGGGTTGGAACCTCCCCCATTCCGAGCGTGGACCGTGCTTCATCGCCCGTAACGGAGCCGGCAGCACCGGAAACCGGCACGATGACGATCTGGACAATGTTGGAACGTTTAATGAGTGCAATTACAGCACAGGGGGCAAAAATGACGGCACAGGGGGCACAAATGGCAGAAATGACGGCAAAGGGGGCAGAGATGGTGGATCGATTGGGGGTAATGGGGGAACAGTTGAGTGCACGGATTGATTTAATGAGGGATGAATTGGGGGAAAAGATGGAGAAAATGAAAACTGAGATGCAGGAGTGTGTGGATGTTAAATTGGGAGAAATACAAAGTAAATTCGAGGATAGATTGGAGGAAACAAAAGTAGAAATTACATTGGAGGGGGAAAATATACGAAAAAAATTGGTAGATAAAATTGATGCAACGAACATTCGGGTTGATAAAGTGGATGAAAGCCTGGAACGTCATCGTGCCTGTGTGGATGCTCATATGCAGCTGCAAGTAGAAGAGTGGAGAGAGCTGAGGAAGCAAGGGATGAATTTGGCGGAGGAGGTAAAAGGATTGGAGGCTCGTTTGGACGAACAAGATTAAATTATGAGCCAAGATGAAGTCTTGGATAAAGGCCTGGTAGAGCCGTCTTTTGTAAGTAGAGTGTCCGGGTTGGTTGAGGAGCAGCTACAAACTCGCGACGGAGCCTTGGAGGAGGTTGTGCGGGCCCAGAAGATTCTGCGGGAAGAGGTGAATCGGTCCATTCAACGTTTGGAACATGAAGCAAAATTGACCCATGAGACCCTCACCACAAAACATCTTTGGCCACAGTGGGCTCCGAAATTGGATACGCAGCCACAAGGGTGTTTGATCCCTGGGCTGGATTCGGACAAGGGAGAAACTGAGAAGCGGGCCACCGTAAAAGTGATCCCCCTGGTAAATTTCGACGGGTCAGGGAGCCTTGAAGCTTTTCTGACGCAATTTGAGTGTATTTCCCGACTAAACGGGTGGAATGAGCGGGAACGTACAGGGAATTTGGTGGCAACGTTGCGGGGACCAGCCGCAGACGTGTTAAACGTGATCGCGGAAGGGATGTTGACTAGCTCCCACATTTGCGAGGCGTTGAGCCGTCGGTTTGGGTTCGCGGCAAACTGTGATCTGGTGCGGGCCCAGCTCCAGCACCGCAGATTAAAGCCGGATGAGACAGTGCAGGACCTGGTGCAGGACATTTACCAATCAGTCAGGATCGCGTATCGGGACCTTACAGTGGAGGCATGGGACAGACTGGCACTAGAGAAATTTTTAGCTGCTCTTCCTGACCCTGAGGTCCGAGCGCTAGTGGAGTTACAGGATCCACCCACCGTTCACCGAGCGGCCGAGTGCGCGGCCAGGCTGGCCTCGTGGAGTCGGCCGGGTCGGGTTCCAGAGAGGCCATCGGTGACGGTCCGACAGGCGGAGATCCAGGATCAGGGAGGGGGGCTGGGAGAAATTGGCATTACCCAAATGTTTCAGGAAATTTGCCAGAAACTGTCAAGTTTGATAAAGGGTAATCCGGTAGTTAGTGCGCCAAAGCGGCGGGGTCCAGCCCAGCCAATAGAGCAATTCGATTATGGCCGAGGGGGTCCGGAACCGGAAGAGACATTTCACCGATACTCACGGGGGCCTTTTATGGGGAGTTGTTTCCGGTGCTGGCAAAGAGGACACATGCAACGATATTGCCGGTACCCGGCGATGGAGGGGCCCTCCAATAGACTTTTAGACTCGGAGAGGGTGAATCCTCCTGCTGAACTGCCAGGTCTATCCGAGATGCCCTTTCATAGGTCGGGTCCGGAGATCACTGTCGGGGGTCGGGGAGACTAGATTGGGCTGAGCATATACGGCCATGCTCGGCTGCTGAGATTGTGGCGAAGTGCCCTTCTTTGGTGAAAAAAATGAATTGTGGGAAAATTGGCATGGGTTTGTAAGTTCTGCTGGGTTTTAGAGTGACAATCGGGACAGTGGGTAATTGGTAACAAAGCGGGCACAAGTGGCTGTCCAATGGCTGGTGCGTGGATCGGGTGAGAAGTGCTGTGTGAGTTGCTTCAAGTTAAGAAGTGAAATGTATGGTACACACATTGATTTTTATTGGACATGGTGTGGTAACAGGGAAGGTCATGGTCGGCGAAGTGTTAGAAATGCAGGTGTCACATGTAAGGCCGATGGGGTGGGGGAGTCATGTGGGTTTTGTGGGTGGGGATGATGTGCTTGTCCACAGGGATTGCTGAAGCTCACGGTGAGCGTGAATTGCGACCCCTTCAAGGAGATTCACCACCTGGTGGCTAATGGTGACAGTGTCTGGAGGCAACTGGGAGAGGGTCTGGTTGGGCGACCAAGGCGGGTCGGACCTTGGCGACCCAGGAAGGCCAGAGGAGCCAGTGAGACCCCTTCCAGAGTGTTGTACGGGATTAGAGCTGATGGCTACCAGGGGGGAGGGAATCAAAGGGAGCGGGGCGGAGAAACGTCCGGGTTGGACTAAAGCTTACCTGTGGGCATGGTTGCACCTGAGATGCCCCCATCATCTTGTGGTAACCCACCCCACGGCCATGATGGGATTCAGCCTGCATGATTAAAATGAGGACCATGACCTAGAAATGTGATGATGACCATGGTGTGAGTGTTGTGAAGATGTGTGAGTCCCACTCGATCCCGCACAACTTGACATGTGCAGCAAGGGCATGAGGTCCGCATAATTTTGGGGCAAGCAAATTTGAAAATTGGCTCCCCAGGTAATGCTGGGTCTATTAGCATCCACTGGGGGAGGCGGTCATGTGTAAATATCCTGTGAATAGTGTCGTTAAGGCTTAGAGTAGGAATGTAAAGTATAAGTGTTGTGTTTTTGTGAAACCTTTTGTTTCCCCTCCCCAGATCACTGGAAGAGTGTTGGGCAAGAGCGATATTCCAGAAGATGGAGTGCAACTTCGCTCAGTGCTCTCATGTGATAAAATAAAAATAAAAATAAAAAAACGAATGATTGTTTAGGCGAGGATAAGGCCATAAGCTGCGGTACCAGAGGAGGGGGCAGTGTTACGTTTGAGGGGGGGTATGCATTCAAAGGGTAATTAGGATATTTAATTAGGTATGCCATGCTGTTCGAGTTTACCAGGATCTCGATGTAATAAGTAGCAATTCAGTGGTGATAAGTACATTAAGCAGGATAAGTAAGTTAGCTGCGACTCGCTGCCCATTGCCCCACCTACTTTATTTCGTTAGGTTAATTAGGTGTGAGTCAGTAAGTGTTAAGGCTGGTACGGTAGCGCCTGTGATATACCTTGCAGGAGCTGCGGTACCAGAGGAGGGGGCAGTGTTACGTTTGAGGGGGGGTATGCATTCAAAGGGTAATTAGGATATTTAATTAGGTATGCCATGCTGTTCGAGTTTACCAGGATCTCGATGTAATAAGTAGCAATTCAGTGGTGATAAGTGTCTAGTAAATGGTCATTTCTTCAAGGGGGAAATGATAATTGTCACGTAATTAGATAGGGACACGGGATAGGGTAAGGGTGTCTGCGTAAACCCCTTTTAGTAGTCCCTGGAGGCTGGCCGTGACGTCACAGGACAGGGCTGCGGATGGCTCCGCCCCGTGATCACGATTGGCGGAAGGCGACGGCGGTGGGCCAATAAAACGGCTCGATTGGAAGTGACGAGGACGGGAGGATAAAAAGATTCTGTTCGGGGTCGAAAAGGAAAAGGAAGAGGAAGAAGATCGGGACAAAAAGATCGTGTTTTTTTTGGTGTGGAGGTTGTTGCGCGGAGAGCGTGCTTGTTGTTGTGCTCATTCGATCGTGTTCTTCATCGTGTCTTGGAGCCTTGCTGAGCCTCGTGCCTCACCTTGGTTGGCTCTGGGGTTCTGCTGACTCGGAGTATGGGGTCGAACGGCGGGCGGACCTGCCTCCCTCTCCTGCTCGCAACTTGGCGCCAGAACTGGTTCCCTGGCGGCCGTGAGCGGACTTGGGCCAAGACCAGGAGGTCGACAGCACCACGGTTTCTCCTACCCCCCTGACGAGAGCAAGGCCAGCTCGTCCGACGCCGATCCAGGGACTTTAGTCCAACCCGGACGATCCACACCATGGTCCAGCCTGACCACCAGAAATAGCTACGTTTTGTGTGTGTGTGTGTGTGTGTGTGTGTGTGTGTGTGTGTGTGTGTGTGTGTGTGTGTGTGTGTGTGTGTGTGTGTGTGTGTGTGTGTGTGTGTGTGTGTGTGTGTGTGTGTGTGTGTGTGTGTGTGTGTGTGTGTGTGTGTGCTTGGCGCCTTAGAGGGTTTGAGATCTGTATATTCATTGGAATTGTCTGTGTTTTTCCCCATGCCCGATCCCACACCATCCCGTCAAATCGCCCCGGATCCCTCTTCTTGCCGAGTCTTGTTATTTCCGGTTAATAGGAAAAACAAATAAACATCATCAACTCAGTGAAAAGTGACTCGTGCCACCTTCCTCGTCCCGTTTGCGGTAGAGCGATTAGAACCGCCATGTTTGGGTTATAAATAAATAAACCGCCTCCATCGTTTCGGCTCATTCTATGTTGGCGGGACTGTTCAAGTCCCGTGGACGTCACAATATATATGAGTGTCAGCCTACTCGCACACGAATCCCTTCACCATGGGGGAGACATGAACACCAAATGTGACGTTTCAATTTCAATCCAGCTATTATGATGGGTTGCATAAATCGCTTGACATTCAAACTGCTGTCTGGGGGGAGGATGGTACAGCTCACAAGGGATTATGACGTAATATTTTCCTTTTTTTTTCATAATATTTTTATAGATCTTTTTGAGATTGGAATAAAATATTAGCGATGTGGTTCCACGGTTCAGATATAATTATATTATTTCTACATTGTGAGAACAACTAAAGTTTGCTATGCATACATGCCAATATTATGCTGGACTGGACAGGTGAGAGCTTGAGTTACACAACATGAGCATTTTTGTACATCACTCCTTCCAAATTCCATATCCAGGCGATGCAGGACATCATCGCTGGGCACCGAAGGGAGTACGCAGTTTTTACTCCGTTTGTTTGTTTCTTTTCTTGTTTGTCCGGGCGATATCTCAGCCATTCTTTGAGATAGTAAGCTGAAATTTGGGGACAAAAGTGACGATGTGCTTTGGAAAAAACGGTGTTTTAAATATTTTTTTTTATCAATCAATGGATTAATTACTTAATTATTATCGATTTATTAATTACATATAAATTTGGTTTCTCATCTGGGCACTAACTTTCTCAGGCACCTTTTGAGCTCAGAAACTGATATTTGGACATGACAGTGAACAAGTGATTTGGCTAAAAAGGGTATTTTTCATTTATTGATTAATCAATAAATCGATGAAGTATTTTCTTTCTTGCTTGTCCGGGCGATATCTCAGCCATCCTTTGAGCTAGGAAGCTGAAATTTAGGGACAAAAGTGAAGATGCGCTTTGGCAAAAACACGATTTTTTATTTTTTGATTAATCAATGAATTGATTAATTACTTAAATATTATCGATTTATTCATTACTTATTTATTTTATTTCCCACCCTGGCAATATCTCAGGCACCTTTTGAGCTAGTAAGCTGATATTTGGACATGACAGTGACCAAGTGATTTAGCTACAAAGGGTATTTTTGATTTATTGATTCATCAATTAATTATTTATTTATTGGATTAATTATTTAATTTTCACAAAGTTACAGATTCAGATGAAACAGTGGTGGTTTAGATGTGCTCTTATCCAATGGATTAAGAAATTCATTATTTTATGATTATTATTTATTTATTTCAATTATGCACTTAATCAACGAATCAATCAATTATTGTACACCACTCCCTCCCAATTCCGTCTCCATGTGCTGCTTTGAGGCATCGCCGGCGCTGAAGGTTCCCCACTGATGTCGCGCACTGGAGGATTTGTTATTTATTTATTTGGCATGAGGGTAGTGTACTTTGAATGCACCTCGACGTGTTCATTTCTATGTCCCATTTGAAACGTTAGGAAATTTGTGGTGGATGTTAGTTATTGTGTATTTAATATTTTGCTGTCTGAGTTTGAATAGCTATCACATTTTTTACTCTTAATTATCAATTTGGGACAAAATTGTTGATAAGTATTAATAAGCTTCATATTACATCTTTGTTGTAACTTTGGTGCATGTGTTTGCCTTCCATGTTGTAACTAACTCCCTTGTATGATTTTTGCCTTCATTTATGCACCAAGCTTTAAAATAGAGCATCACCTCCCGCATGTATATTTAATGGTGTCTCACAGATTTATATTATACATTAAATTACCTGTGCATCCACATGATGCACTCACAGGCTGCATGGTTAATGCTTTGTTTTCAAAACATTAAAGCATTACCAATTGTCAGTGCTAGAGATAGGGAAGTAAAGCTAAATAGGCCTCTAAAGTACCACAGAAATGTTTAATTAAGCTTCAAAAACTTCTTTTTTTGTATACACAGTCAAGACTGGTTCAAGAGCTACAACACAGAATGAATCAGGACATAACCTACCAAAAGGAACAGCAGGAGAAGGCGGAAACACCAACAGCATGGCGGAGGTAGAAAATAGGCAGAGACAGACAAAAGGTAATGATGAGGGGTAGGAGAGAATGCAAGGGGCAGACAAGATGGATACAGAAGTAAAATTTTGGGAAGGGTGGAGGGTCGTTTAACAGGTGTAGAAAAGATCATGGTTTTGGATGGTGAATGACGAGATGGCGGTGAACAGCTGTATTGGAGACCTGGAGGGAAGAATGAGATTGAAGAGAGTCGAGAAATTGGTTCCACAAGTGGAGGAAAAAGATGAATAAATGAGTGGAGGTGAGCAGTAGTTCTGGATTTTGGCAGTTTTACTAGAAGGCGGTTGCTGGTGGACCACGTGCATCCTGCACATATACCTGGGGAGGGCAGAGGGTGCAAAATGAGAAAGGTGGAAGAAGACAGTGACCATCGACCTGTTGGCAATGGCGAAGTGATAGGTCCATAGCCTCAGCTTCATCGTGAGAGATTCCAATGATCTTGAAGGCCTTGATTCCAATGATCTTGAAGACCTTCCTGATATGTAACTTACTGAATCCTTTGTACATTATTTTTGAGCACCATAAACTTAACAGGATTATTTACAACAATCTTCAAGCTTCCGAATAGATTTGCATAAGTTTGAGCTGACTTAAAACAGCCTTAAGATTATCTCAAAAATGCACATATCATTGAAATTATTATTCCTCACAAATATATCTTTGTACCTTCTTGAAAGAACTGGAGAGTACATAGAACACCTGAAAACACAGTCTTGCAAAAATGCACATGGGAGGTGTCTTTTAAACTCCTGCTTTGCATTTCTGAGCACAATCTATATTTCCGAGCATGAGCCGCAATTTTGTCTGAATCTCGATATTCCCAATGCTGAGACCACGAGCGGTCAATTTGTTTGGTCGAGTTGGCGTCAAATTGCGTTTTATCCAAGTACTGCTAAACTGGAGGTTTTTGGAAGTGACAAGAAGGCGATTTCTGTTCTGCAGTGTTCACGTATATAATTCAATTGAAACTAATAAAAAAAGGTTTTAAAGGCTGTTGAAAAATTTTTTTTTCCAGAAGTTTACCATCATTGATGCATTGTCTTGTACACCACCTTATTTAACATGTTAAAGTAGTTATTTGTGCCTGTTGTTTTGTCCTTTATGACATCCCTAAGTAAGTTTCCTGATTGGAATGATTTTCAATTTTGTTTGACTGCCAGACAGACAGACTAAAAAAATTATCTCACCCCTCTCTGTGCATGCATCCTCGAGATGAGACACCACACAATTTGCCAACTTCAGAACCAAAGTACTGCTAAACTGCAAGTTGGTGTTCCAATTCATGTTCCGATTCGTGTCCTCCAGTGTTCAAGATATAATGTTCATTTGAAATCAAGTTGTTCCTCGATCATAAACTAATGTCAAAACTCTATAGACAGACAGACAAAGTAAACCAATTGCTTAACCACACTTTTCACTTCGCATGTGCTTCAAATTGCACATTTGTCACACGCTTTATATGTTTAATTTTTTTATTGGTGTATCTATGTGGTTGTGTACAGGGTTACCCTGGTGAGGACTTACGTGGAGATGGGGGCATAGGAGACCCCGGGCCTCAGGTGAGTTGGCAAAGTATTCATTGCAGAAGAAAGATAAACTATGAGATTTGAGCAATGGCTATTTAAATCTATTTAACCCCAACCCTAACACCAGCCTCGGTGGCATAATGGTGAGAACATCCGCTCTCAGTCTGGGAGGTTGGCAATTTTAACCATGGTTGAGTCATACCATACTTAAAAAAATGGTATGTGCTGCTTTCTTTCTTGATACTTAGCATTTAAAAGGATAAGAGCACGAGAAGCAGCTAAAACTTGGAAATAATAGCGCAAGCTTTGGTGGGCCTAATAATCTCCTCCATGTGTCAAAATTCCTTGAAAGGAAACCCATATTGTACAAGTAATAAAAAAAAATTAAATGTAAAAGGATGTTGGGATGGCATGCCAAAAAGTATGTAAACAAGGGAGGGGTGTTCACAATAAATTATCACTTTCAGTAGGATCCCATCATAATAGTCAAAAGGTTTAATGGTCTGAAAGGTATATAGTTCAATTTGAAATGTCGAGACATAGTCATGGTGCAATAATAAGTAATTAATACATACACTCACAGTCCAATACTATGTTATTGAAAAGTTCATAGAAGTACAGTACAGTCCTCACATTAAAATAGTGCATCATTAATAGACGTACTCACATTGTTCGACCAAGGCTTCACTGTGATTTTTGGTTCTATATACATAATTATCGTTCGTCTGGCAGCAATTGTTGTCAGACTGTTCATAATATTCCACCATTAACCAGATTTGTTTTAAAAAGTGGTTTTCTGTTGTTGCTACTGCCAGACTGTATGTCATTTACACACTTAACAATACCTATTTAGGAATGATTGGCCCTTGGGCAAATGTGTCGCCATGGCCCCACCTCCACCAGGCTGAGTGACAGGCATGGTCCCGCCCTCCCCTCATTTCCCTTTATATTCCTGTGCATAGTTTCGCAATTATGCCTACTTTTTGTGGAATCCTTTCAAGTTTTGAAAGTTGTGAGTACTGTATTTTCCAATGTATAATCCACACTTTTTTATCGGCAAAAAAGTAAAAGTTGGGGTTGCGGTTCATACAAGGGGACAGAAAAAAATCAGTCTTAAAAACGATCAATGCTGAATTTCAATTATATTCCAAATGAACACTGTTTTAGCAGTCAGAACTGCTGTTAAGCTAAATTTTGCCATTTAAATTTTGAAAATCAGTTCATTTTAAGAGTTTGTACAGCGTTTTGTTGACCATGTACAGAAATTAAACAAATAAAAAACACCGGAGTTGCCCGGAGTTTAGGTGCATGTTTAGAAAATGCCATTAAACACAAAAGAAAACCACCTGGTCTCACATCAAAAGAAGAATTATTCACAATGGCTCGAGTCGTTGGCGAGGACACTTGCAGATCGAGTTTATAATAACTTTATCAACACACCAAATGTAGCAAACAAGAAAAACAACAGCGAGAGCATCCTTCACGTTAAGCCGTGCACTGAACCTCTCGCAACTCACTCTCAGCCCCAACCCTTTTTGGCCTGCCTCTATTAGAGGGAAAACACACCGGTTGCATTCAACAAACGAATGGATGCTATCCGGTCTCGGGAGGGAAAGGATCGCTACAAGTCTAATAACGGAGCAGCCACCTCAAATAAGCTTGCGCGCAATGTGACGATCAACACTACTGGTCACGAGAAGGACCGATTCACGGTCATGCTCGCCTGTACCGCAGGCAGTGCTAAGCTTCCCATGTTTGTCGTGTTGAAGAGAAAGACAATGCCCAAAGACAAGTTTCCAACCAGCGTCATTGTTCATGTGCAGCAGAAGGTGTCGATAGATGGACTGGTTCAGGACTGGTTGCGCATGGTCTTGAGTATTCGGCCGGATGGTGGTCTCTCCCAATTACGGAGCATGCTGGGCCTGGATGCGTTCATTTGTCACAAGACTGACACCAACGTGCTGCTCCGTCAGACCAACACTGATCTCATCATCATCCCGGGTGGGATGACATTGCTCCTGCAGCCCCTCGATGTGTCCATCAACAAGCCGTTCAAGGATGGGTACGTCACTGCTGGTCCGACTGGACAATGAGTGGGGAGAAGACCTACACCAAGAGTGGGAGGGTGAGACAGGTCGACCTTCTGGATCGTCAAGGTGTGGGAGGAGATACCATCAGACATCATCAAGTGAGCATTTTTGAAATGCTGCATCTCGAACAACATGGACGGCACAGAGGACGACATCATTTGGGAGGAAGAGGCTGCAAATGACGGTGACAGCAACTGGGACTTGCTCTACCCTGATTTGGACAAGGAGTTACGTGCTGTCTTCGACGAGGAAAGCATTGGCGTGAATTTCCTCGGGTTTAGCTGAAAAGCTTCATCAAACCCTAACACCCTTTTCAGGGCTCTAAATCCACAAGAAATATGTATGATACCAAAATGAATCCCTCTTCTTCCTTTTTCGAATAACAAAAAAAATAAAATCCTCTTTAAAATATTAATAAATAAGAAAGAAAAAACAAACTTCTTGATATCCTATCCTCTCTCTTCAACTTCTTCAAAATGAGAATAAGACTGTTAGACGACTTTAAGCAGCCATGGGAGTAAGCATGTTGATACCTCCGTCACTGTTCCATGCAAAGTTAATGTACAAACGTATTTAGATCTACATCAGAAAATAAAATTATCCACACATTCATTTCTTTTGAGGGTGAAAAACATGGTTGCAGTTAATACACGGCCTTGGTTTATAAACCGGAAAATATGGTAGTCATGTACCTTCCCTCTATAAAATGCAGTCCATTCGTGTTTAAATCAAGTCCTGAGCTTAAACCAATTTTGAGTTAGGCTGTCTGAAAAGAAGAATGAGAATAAGAAGAGGAAGAAGAATTACAATCGGGCTATTTTTAGCTGGTCAGTTTTGTAGCTCAGGGATGTTGTCCAAAAAATTATTGAGTGTTATTGGATGTGAAATCCTCCGCAGACGACTGGTTTATCAACTTTATCAGTTGATAAGTTTGTGTCTTGGTAGATAATTATTTTGAGGATTTATGTTTTATTAAACCGATGCCATCTCCACATACAAAGTCAAGTGACTTCCTGATTATTTAATACAAAGCATGTATGACATTTTTATTCATGTGTGCACCACTGAAAAATTAAAATCTTGAAAAGATTTTTTTATCAGATTGTCTGGAATTAAAAATAATCCTTTTATAGGGTTCTCCAATCATTTAAGACAATTTGAACTTTCATAAAGTATTATGCGAATGTACATTCATGATCCAGGTTCCGTTTTAATGGTAAAACTCCATTTTTTACAACTATGTTTAGTAATAAATACTTGACATACCAAATTTGTCATAGTGCATGTCAATTACTTTCTCCATTTCATTGTGACGAGCTTACAAGAGGTTGATCCAGATGAAGAAAAACAGACTATGCTCACCACAATATGCTCGTGCAGCTATTAGATAGTACAAAAACAGTACAATTATGATAGTAGACATGTAAATCTGTTTCGTGTAGCCCATAATTCATACACTTGTTCGAATATAAAATAAATTAGTACAGTAATATTAGAATGTTGTATCATATGGTAACTTTGTTGCTTCAAATCTAATAATTGATTCTTAATGGAGCCTTTAATCATAAATTACAGTTTATCATTATTATTCATATATTACAAATATATTACGAAATTTAGCAGAGTCTTTTTAATTCTTAATAACTGGTAGCAGCAGATGATAAATACTCAGGGATGGATTCTGTAAAATCCAGCTACTGGTGTACTTGCTGCAACTGAACAGATCACTGCTGACTGCTGACCTTTCGTTTGGAAAAATAACTTATTGAGCTATGAATGTATTTGCATCCATTTTTCGTCATTTTTTTCTGTTAAAACTTCTGTCTTCATTCTCGTTAAGTTTTTTTTAATATATATAATGTGTCAAACGTATCCATTGCAATCCTGTCATCTGGAAACCAGATATTTCCCATTTTCTCTGGCATCTGACTGTGAAGCACAAATTTGTTCTGTGCTGGTGGGGTTTTTTTGATTTTTTTTTGCCAACGCTTACTTGCCCTGAGTTTTAAATGGCGGTAAGATGAAACGAGCCAAAGAAATGAGTTTGGCAGAAGCTTTTTTTCTCTCTAAATATTAAACTCACACAAATAAGACGAAGTCACAGCATCAATGGTGCAACCAAATTTGAAAGTAAGTCTATACTATTTATAATCCATCTGTACCATTTGTCACCAGTTCGTAACATTATAAACTTAACTTTACAATTATATTTAGTATTACATCAATAATAGTGATAAACTGTCAATGTTTATCAAATCCTCCATTTAGAATGGATTTTTAGATTTTAAGTGAGAGAAGTTACAATAACCCTTTCTTTTGAATAAATGTTTTGGTAAACTAAATATATGATGGAACGTTTGAATAAACAAGTTGATTTTTACATTCTACCAAGGGTATGAACTTTGTTGTATGTCGCAAATATTTTTGCTGACATAATTATTATTTTTGTACATTTATCATATAATATATATGCAAACACCCTCTCATACTCCCCCATCTATCTTCCAAAAAATTATTGCTTTGCTGCTTCATTTGATCACTTCACTTCCTCGACTCTTCTTTAATAATGTACAGGTATTTTTCAAAGTGTGGAGACACTGATTATAAAACATTTTGAATTGTCATATGTCCACAGGGTCAACAAGGACGTCAAGGTCCTCAGGGACGTAGAGGTTACCCTGGAATCCCTGGAAAAAAAGGACAGTTGGTGAGTCATCTCCATATCTGCGCAGAGAAAGGCTAGCCAGAGCTGATATTGTAACTGAGATTCCATACAAAAAGCATATAAAGCATAGAAGTGAGTACAAGGTCAAGAATGGTCAAAGTTTATAGGCTGATAATGCTTATTGTTGTGTTTTGAACTGTCCACAATGCTTCTTTCTCAGGGAGACAAGTTGTTAGGAAGGTATGGACCCAACGGTGCTGTGGGCCTTCCAGGAGAACAGGTGAACACATTAGAAGCTTTTTGACATTGTAGTTTCTTGCAAATCCCTTTTTCAAATATTTCTGATGTGATTTTCCAAATACTGTCTTTCATCCTGTAGGAAATGTTGTAGCCTTCTTGAAGACACCATTATTTATGCATACAAAGAAATGTTTTTAAATCATTACTCGTATACTGTCGATGCATTTTACAATTCAACTCTCGAATCATTTTAAACACATGTTGTCAGTATTAAGATAACATACATGTCTTATTATCTGCACATCCAGGGATTTATTGGACAACCAGGGAACATTGGAGAGAGGGTGAGCCACTCTTTAGCTTTGTGCTTCTTTCACAGCTGGTTGAGATTTCCATTATCCCTGCAGTATCATTATATATACATTTGATGTGACGGTCGCCTATTTAAAGTCTCACTGTGTCACAACAGGGTGAACGAGGCCTGGATGGAGTTCCTGGGTTGAAGGGGGAGATGGTGAGTCATATGGCCTGTCTGTTTACAATTGATTATGAGATTGCTGCACAAGACAGAATCGTTAAAAGCAGAATTAATTAAATGATGGAAGTGAAATATAGCAACAAACTGCTTTTTTCTTTAATATTTATCAAAAACTTTTTTTTTGCTTCAGGGACCTGTGGGCTCCATTGGGATTCTTGGATTGAGCGTGAGTGTTTTGTAAGCTACCAATTCTTGTTGTATTGCATAATTCTGATAAATATTTAATAATAATGATCACAGTGGGACATTGACCAAGTGGTGAGGAGACAAGTCTGGTGTCTCAGGGATTGGTTGATTAAATTTGGCTGAAGGTGAAGGATTTGGATTAATGCTAGTCTCAGGGAATTATCATGCAACTATCAGCTTGTTAATAAAATCCAAGCTGGTTCATTAATGACCTTTGAAAAGGGGTTGATCTCCCCACCTGCCAGATCTGGTCTCAGTGTGATGCCCCTCCACACTTTGTGGTTCACTGTTAAATCAATGTAACTCAGGATGGTGAATTTGTTGGTGAGATGTGTGTCACAACAGGGTGAGATATGTGTCACTAACATCCTGATGACAGACCTTAAAATGCTTTATTTTTTTTAATGTTTGAATTATTCAATGAGTAATACAATGATTCACTGAGTATAAACATATCATTGATTGCATTTGTTATTTATCAGGGGGACCCTGGTTTGGCTGGTACACCAGGCAGGCAAGGCCTAATGGTAAGATTTCCATAACAATGGTGATCAATTTGAAGTGGATTTCAAGTGATAGAATGAAGTCATTGAGCCAAATTATGCATTTTTTGATGTTGAACAAACCTCCATCATCATGAAATATTATAAGGTACCAAATGTCTGTTTTTATTTAAGCAAATTGTTAAATTGCTGTTTATGAGATGTTAATTTTGCAATGGTCAAATCTTCCATGCTTATAAATTTTATCTTGTTCAAACTATGCACCAATACAATGAATATATAGTTTCAACAGCAAAGTCAAGCAACATTGCAATTTTGTTTAACAACTATGTTTTATTCACAGGGTCCCATGGGATCTGTTGGTCCACCAGGAGTGACTGTAAGTGACAATGATTTTTACTGAAGATTTAGATTTCAAATATATTTTTTGAGGTTCACCTGTTATCCAGGATATGGTAGGGTGTAGTGATAGATGGGAGATGGAGGATATGACATTAGCATATATAATAGATGATCAACAGCAATACTCTTCAAGCCTGGTGTTGGCTTAGCAGTTAGGGTGGCTGGCTTTGGATCTTTGGGTCCTGAGTTTGGGTCCCTGTGTCCGTTGAATTAACACCACGTGGGGTTGACCCAGCCTGTCATCCTTCTGACATCGGTGAAATGAGTACCAGTGTACTGGTAATTGGGGCATTGCATCAGTGGCACAGCCATGTTCTCAGCCATTGATGCTACCCGTAGCTTTGTGCTGCATACGAAGGAGGAGGTGGAGCATTACTCTTCCATGAAGGACATAAAAATTATTGGAAAAGTCTTATTCTCTCAGTCAGAAGGTAATTTCAGTGATCTAACATTAAATTAATGTTATGCTTAAAACAGTAAACCACATTTCTGACCTTTTGCAAAAGCTTGCCTCCCAAGATCTTGTGATTGTGTGAACTTTTAACTGCCATCTTGACATGCAGTGTCTTTTCAGGGAGATCGTGGGCTGCCAGGCAAGGCAGTGATTGGGGTGAGATGCAGCATGCAAAATTTGCGATTTTGAATGAAGTCTAAAACATCTCTCAGAATATCAAAGTGCATATTAAAGTAAACATGGAACATTTTCTTTTTAATCTGTGACTCCATACCTTGATTGTTTGCATTATTCATTTGTTTCCATTCTTACAGGTTCCTGGCACAATTGGGGAAAATGGAGCGAAGGTAAATGTTTCACAGATAAATGCAAATGGAAAATCCGCTCGAGCAGTTTGTTTTTCCTATTATCCATACACGGATTACACACTACTTACAAAACGATTGAAGAGGATGTGAAGATGTTGTACTCCAATGATAAAGTGCCGACAGTTTTACCCCATTCATTGAAAATAACCAATAAAGTTTGTTTGCATTCTGTGATGTACATAAATAACTTTTTCTTTTTTGATGAAGATGGAAGATGTAGCAACATGACCTTGCTCCTCACCTGCCCACCACCCCATTTCCCCCAGGAAATGACTCCTTGATATTTCTGATGTGGTTCATTGTAAAATGGCTTATCACAAAAGGAGACATCGTCTAGTTTGGAATTAGCCAGGCAGTTGCTCAGATGGAAGGCAGCCAGGTGATTGCTTGCACAATTACAGTGGTTTGTGATGCATTTGGTCAGGGTCTCCATTTGGTGAAGCTTTCCTCCAAAACCTTAAAATCATTGGCAATAACTCGGCTCACGTCATCAAGTGTGCACACTTTGTAGGCAAGGGCAAGGTTGTCAGCATAGGTGAACCTCTCTGAGAAATCACACGTAGGTTACTTGTGTAGACATTGAACAGCATTGGAGCTAGCACTGATCCTTGGGTAGACTATCATTCAGAGTTCTTGGTCCACTCGTTGTATCCCCAAATAAGATGCTAAAATACCAGTTTCTGAGCATAGATTGGAGTACTCACATTGTTTCTGAAAAGAGAAGGAGCTTGCTGTCTTGAGAAGGAGCTCATTTCTCTAAACTACATCATAGGCCAATTGACTTCATAAAAATTCGATCAATGTGCAGGCTTCAATGAGATGAGTGGCACTTCAATTCCAACATGGATGATGGTACGATGATGTTGGCATGAGTGGGGGATTATCTTATGTGGTGCCATTACGGGTTGTGCTGACTCATCAACTGATACAAAGCAGATATCGGGGATATAATCCTTATTCATCTGTAATGAGTGGAAGGATTCAGGTTGTCATGCAGGAGGAAACCGTCATTAGCCGAAGCCCATTCATAAAACTGTTTGCCAATGGCATTGCTGGCACTATATCCCCAGAAATGATGGTGGCTTTTGAAATCTCCAAGGCAAATTTCAGGATGCTTTAATATGAGGGCAGAGTGTGGCCAGAATAGCATGTGGCTTGAAGATGTTATTTATTGTCAAGCCACTGATCCTCATGCATCAGAGGTGTGGGACCATTCTGAGAGTGTATGATGAATATAGGTAGCAACACCATATTTCTCATGATGCACTGCAGCAATGAGTTTAAAACTGTCGGTTTTGGAACAAAGCGATGGGTTATCAATTTTGCAGTGTTTTCTGGAGTGAAACGAAGGAGTGTCATGCTTTTGGACAGGTTTGGACAGGTAAGATTAGATCTGTGAATTGCTGCAGGTACCATCTAAACCTGAACTAACCTGTTTCATGGTCAGGTTGTCAGCAACTAAACCATCTCCGTCACCAGGTTTTCTGGTGAGCAGGGTGTATGGATATGGACACCCTGCAGGATTAAAAACAAAACCTGTCAAAGGGTGGAGGACCTCCTTGTGAGCCAATGGCCATCCATATCTAGTGCCCAACTGTGTCTGCGGACGTCCTCCTGCAGTTGGGTTACTCTTTTTTTTAGGAGGTTGGTGGCAGGATTTGCACTCTAGCCACCGTAAAACACTTAATTCCGCAAAACCCACAAATGCAAAAACCCTGAAAACTCACTCTGTGGGAGTACCTCCTGTGCTGCTGCCCTTTGCAGGGCAGCTCACCGGATGATAGGATTTTGGCAAAGCATTCGAGACCCCCATTCCTTGATGATAGGAGGAAAACCATGGGGAAAACTTCCTGGGTCAGATTGTGGTGGTGGGTGGCGGAGTGGTGATAAGGCATCGTCCACCAAATGGCGGTCTCCATGGTTTAACCTGAGGTGGTCCCTTCAGTTGAATGCCTGGAACGTCCTATCCCAAAGAGATGATGACCACCTGTCTCCGTTATCATCTGAGTTCAAAGATTTGGAAATTGGTCACGGTGATCTCACCGTGAAGGACGCATTCTGTGCCACGCTCAAGTCTGTGGTTGACCAGTACAATAGGCGAGATACTTTTCGAGTCTTGGGGGATTTCAATGCATCGACTGGAACTGATAGGGATGGTTATGAGACAGGTGTTGGTCCTCATGGGTCTCGAACTGTGAAACAGAATAGCATTAAGTACCTTGACTTTACAAGAAGTTATGGACATAAGGTGGCTGGTTCATGGTTTCAACACCCACAGGCTTATCGCTGGACTTGGTATTCCAACACTGGTGGTGTGACAAAGGAGAATGACCATGTGCTCCTTGATGTTCACTGGAGGATGATCCAGAACTCCAAGGTCCACCGGAGTGTTCAGTTCCTCAATGCTGACCAGAGGCTTGTTGTAGCAACTCTGAAGTTGCAGCTAAAATCCAGGAGAATGGCACTATCCCAGCCTAGGCTGGATGTTGGCAAACACAAGGGTGAAAGGGTAGCTGAGGAGTTTCCAAACAGGCTGAGTGGGGATTTGGAGGGTCTGGGTGCTTTGGGGAATCCTGAAGAGTTGTGGATTTCCTTCAAGACCACCCTCCTTGATGTTGCTGGTGGATGTATTGGAACTCATCATGGGGCAAAGAAGAAGTTTGTCTCTCAAGGGACACTAGATACCATTGACCAGAGTCGCAGGGCCAGACTTAATGGAAGAACTCAGCTGTTCAGGGAGTTGAGGCGTAAAACTGTACGTGCACTAAGAGTGGACAAGGAGGCCTATGCGCGAGGAATCTGTGAGGTGGTAAAGCATCACCTGTGGTCAAGTGATTCTCATCCTGCTTACAGGGGAATTCATGCATTGCATTCGTCCAACTCTGTCCCTTGGTGTCCTGCAGTTAGAGCGGAAGATGGTGGGCTCTTGACAGAGGAGTCCAAAGTGAAGGCCTGCTGGGCCGGTTACTTTGAGCAGCTGCAACAAGCTGATCCACCAGCTGTTGTGTTGGATGTCAGGGGTGTTACTATTCCTATTGCTGACCCTCCAATCAACTGAAATTCACGTTCATTTCTGGAAACAAATGCTACGGTGAACCAGTTGAAATAGGGTTAAGCTCCTGGGATCTGTGGCATCCATGCTGAATTTCTTAAAGCTGATGGAAATGCCGTACTCATGCCGTTGCATGCAGTTCTGTGCTCTGCTTGGAACACAGGCATCATCCTAATTGATTGGAAGAGGTGCCACTCTGGAAAGGGATGGGTAATCACCAGGACTGCAACAACGACCGAGGGGTGATCCTGCTCTCAGTACCGAGCAAGGTCTTTGTTCGGATAATTCTTAATCGGGTTTGCCACCATCTGCTTGAGCATCAGCACCCAGAGCAGTCAGGCTTTACACAAAAGAGGTCAATGATTGACCGTATCCTTGCTCTTCGGGTCCTCACTGAACACAGATGAGAGTTTCGGCAGGGGCCGCTTGCATCCTATGTTGATCTCTGTAAAGCGTTTGATTCGGTGAATCGGGATACCCTCTGGAGGATTATTGGTCTTCGTGAGGTGCCACCAAAACTGATCAATCTGATGTCTGAGCTGTACTCTGGTACTGAGAGTGCTGTGAAATGTGGTGATACCATCTCAGACTTATTGGTAGTTATGGAGTTTGTCAGGGGTGTGCACTGGCCCACATGCTTTTCAGCATTTGTATGGACTCGATTCTGTGGAGGATGTGGGAGAGATCAAGCTGTGATGCATCATTTGGGAATGTCCAGATGTCTGACCTTGATTTCACAGATGATGCAGTCATCTTTGCGGAGACTGGATATCCTTTTGGGGGCCTTCAAGTTGCTGAATGAGGAGTCCGTGCTGCTGGCTTTATGGGTTTCCTGGGTCAAAACTAAGATCCAGGCTTTCAATGATGTTTTGTATGCTGCTATCCTGTCTGTACCAGTTTTTGTTGAGGATGTTGAGATCACGGAGAGATTCACTTACCTTGGCAGTGAGTGACATTCATGTCTCTGCTGGCTCTGAGCCAGATGGCAATATATGTCTGGGTTGGGCCTGGGGAGTCATGAATTCACTGAATCATGGGGTGTGGCGCTGTTGGCACCTGTGCAGGAGGATGAAAGTCCGTGTCTTCAGGTTTTTGGTGCTTCCAATCTTGCTCTATGGATATGAGACTTGGACTCTGATGAGGGATCTGAGACGGAGACTTAATTCCTTTTGTACCAGTTCTCTTCGGAGAATCCTTGTTTATCGCTGGTTGGATTTTGTGTCCAATGAGCCGTTGCTGAGAAAGACTCAAATGAGATTTGTTACCTGCTTATATTAGTCCATGAGCATCAGCTGTGGCTGTATGGACATGTGGCTCGTTTTCCTGACACTGATCCTGCTCACCAGATTCTCTAAGCGAAGGAGCCTCATGAGTGGATGAGGACAATGGATCGACCATGTGCCTTGTGGTTGCAGCAGGTTGATCAGCATCTCGAGATAGGGATGGGCCAGGCATCTGCCTGGGGGATTGCCGGATGGAGGCCCCTGGAGTGCCGGTGGAAAGTGGACACAGCTACGCGCTGCTCTGGTGCTGCCATACTTGACCTGACCTGAACTGACCTCACCAGGAAGTCACATTTAGCTTGTGACAGGCCTTCTCCAATGAGTTATAAGATCTGAAAGTGTTTTCCTATGTTCCGGACAGGTTGGCCCTTCCAAGTGCCATTAGGGTTAGATGTTGAGATCGGTATAATAGTACAAATGAAATAGTGTACTTCATTGATTTGATGACATTAGTTAGGTGAGAAAGCACAAAACAGGATGGACCATGAGAAGGTTGTCATCTTCTCAATTTCAGATAGTCAACTGAGATTGAGTTACTTACAGCTGTTAGTTCAAACTTTTACTGTACATCAGAAGTGGCACTCATGTCAACATGTGTTAATTTGAGAGAAAAGAGGTGAGGAAACACAGTAACCTGCTGTAAGATGGTTTGGTAAGTTAATGTGCATAAAAATGGCTGTGGATAGGAATGGGAGATGACATGAGATGGTGCATCATAGTGGTGCATGATCTACTCGAATCTATTCAGGGAAGAGTGCAATTTAAGCATCTTTGGAAAGCAGTTCCACAAACTGAAACAAAGTAAAACAAAAGAGCGAAGGTGTGCGGCAAGCCTAGATTTTGGAAGTTGTACCAGGGTGGGGATTACTGGAAGAACAACTGTATCTCGGCAGAACTGTTGAGGATCAGAGGGCTGAGACAGCATAGGTAGCTGGACCAGAGGCAAGGCAGTAAAAAACAGAGAAGCCACTGACCAGTCTGTGATGTGAGACCAGCAGACCTTGTCCCTCAGCATTTTAGCTGGAGATGGCAATAATGTTAAAAGCTTTTGATTCCACAGAATCCAGGAAAGACAAATTTGATGCTGGGCTGACAGCCCAATTGTGAAAGCAGTACTCTGAAGGTATAGACAAAGCTCTTGTTGGCTGTGAGTTGTTCTGTGTTTCCAAGGAATGACAGAACAATAATAAAGAATGTCGAGTCTGCAGCTGAATTTTCATCCCAGCTTTGCTCGAAGATCAATGTATGAGATGTCATGGCTTGTGATGATGCCTCGAAGTTCAAGAAACTAAACCTCTTCAAGTAGTAGATCATGGAAATATATTGGTGGGTTTGTTTGGTAATCTTTCTGGAGTGACAGTGAGACTGAGATTTGACATTGTTGAAAGATATGTTCCATTTTCAGACCAGCTTGTTCGCAGTCCCAAATCAGCAGAGGTAGAGAGACACACAACTGCTGTTTGCCTGTTTGGATGGACACAATGTGGAGTCATTTGCAAAATGGACAAGGATTTCCACGCCATCAAAGAGATTGTTGATGATAATGAGGAACAAGACTCAGCACAGAACTGGCTTGTAGCATCCCACCTTCACTGATAGAAAAGGGTTCCATTGATAGCAACGCATTGAATGCGTGGATGCAGTCAGCAAGTCAGGTGTGAGGGGTGCGTTGTGTGCTGCAGGCAATGAGCTTGGCATTGTGTTGTTCACTTGAGAGTGGCTGAAGCATTGGGAGGTATACTGTACTCCATAAAAGAGGACGTTACGTGTTTCAGAGGAATCATACTTCAGTCTCGTGACAAAATCATCAACCCATTGCTGAAATGCTCATTTTTATGCGCTTTCCTAATTTGCAATTCTCTTCTGAGGTATACAGTGTCCATAGAGAGTCCACACCCCCTTCCGCAATTTTCACCTTTTGTTGCTTTATAGCCTGGAATTAAGTTGCATTGAATCAGAATTTTTTCCACCTTTATTTACACATTGTAACCCACAACTTCCAAGTGAAAAACAAATTCTACAAATTTCATTAAATTGTTTAAAAATACAAACTTAGAATATATTTGTTGGATAAGTGTCCACCCCCCTGAGTTAATACTTGCTGGAAGCACCTTTGATAGCAATTACAGCGGTGAGTCTGTTGGGATAGGTATACACCAACTTTGCACACCTTGATTGGGCAATATTTGCTCAATCTTCTGTACAAAACTGTTCAAGCTCAGTCAAGTTGCGTGGGGAGCATTGGACAGCAATCTTTAAGTCATGCCACAGATTTTCGATTGGATTTAAGTCGCGGCTCTGACTGGGACACTCAAGGACATTTATCTTTTTGTTCAGTATCCACTCCAGTGTCGTTTGGCTGTGTGCTTCGAGTCGTCATGCTGAAAGGTGAACTTCCATTCCAATTTCAACTTTCTTGCAGAGGGCAGGAGGTTTTCCTCTTGGCTTTTTCTGTATTTTTCTCTATCCATTTTCCCATATATCCTGACAAGTACCCCAGTCCCTACTGATGAGAAACATCCCTGTAACATGATGCTGCCACCATGCTTCACAGGAGGGATGGTGTTATATGGGTGCCGTGCTGTGTTGGGTTTGCGCCAAATATAACGTGATGCTTTTAGGCCAAAAAGTTCCATCTTGGTTTTGTCAGACCACAAAACGTTTTGTCACATGCCTTCAGAATCTCCGAAGTGGTTTTTTGCATACCATAAATGGGACTCAAGGTGGACTTTTTTGAGTAATGGCTTCCTTCTTGCTACCCTACCATACAGGCCAGACTTGTGGAGTGTTTGGGATGTTGTTGTCTCATGCACACAATGACCAGTCTTTGCCATAAAGGCCTGGAGCTCTTCAAAGTTGCAATTTCCTCTTGGTGGCCTCTCTGATCAGTCTCTTCCTTGCTTGGTCATCCAGTTTGGAGGGACAGCCTGATCGAGGCAGGGGCTTGATGGTACCATATGCCTTCCACTTCTTAATGATTGTCTTGACTGCCCCAAGGGATATTCAAGGCCTTTGAAATATTCTGATACCCATCCCCTGATCTGTGACTTTCCACAACTTTATCCCGGAGGTCTTTTGAATGCTCCTTGGGGCTCATGGTTAAGTCTTTGCTGTAAAATGCACTTCCCAACAGAGGAAACCTACAGGAACAGCTAATTTTATTCTGAAATAATCAGTCATTGCAATTTAACACAGGTGGAGGCCAATTAACTTGGTGTGTGATTTTGAAGGTGATTGTTTACACCTGAAGTACTTTACAATTGCTGTTATAAGGGGGGTGGACATGTATCCACCCCAAGATTTTTTTAGTTTTGTATTTTTAATTACATTTCTGAAATTTGTCGAATTTGTTTTTCACTTGGAAGTTGTGGGTTATGATGTGTAAATAAAGGTCGAAAAATCCTGATTTAATGCAATTTAATTTCAGGCTATAATGCAACAAAAGGTGAAAATTTTGAAAGTGGGTGTAAACTTTCTACAGTATATAGGCACTGAACATGCTGTTATGTCACTGGTTCCCAATTCCATTCCTTCGTGCGTTTGATATCTGCTTGTGTTCTGAATGCATCTTTCAGTTATTCTGTGGTGTGGATGCCGCAAGAAGATTGGACTATATTTATGTTCGCTTCAACCAAATAATTCCACTTCTGAAACCTCTCAGCAAACGACTTGGCAAGCACGTTTTAAAAACGAATCAATACAGCGAGGGTTTAGAGGAGGAACAATTATTTTGCCTGTTTTCTGTAGTCTTGAACCAAAGGAATTTGAAACTGCACATGCTGTTCCTTACTGCTATGGGTAGGGTGGTTGTAAGCTGCAAGAAAGTTTCGTGGATTGGTGTAGCACAGGCATGATGGGATGAAAGGCCTCCTTCTCTGCCAAGGTTCCTTGTTTCTGCTTGTAAAGCTGAAAGCAGACTTAAGAGTCACAATTTCATCAGCATTGCATGGAAAAGGTTGCCTCATGTTATTGTGATTTTATAAACAAAATAGTAAGTTTTGATTATGTTATTTAGAGTTGGACGGATGTGTTTTTCAATTGGGGGACGATTTTCACAGAGTTACATCTGTGAATATAATTGTCCTCCCCATGGAAGAATTTTGAGTGTGCAAAGTATTTGGGAAATTGTTGGTAATCATGAAGTTTACTTTATCTGGCAGGGGGACAAGGGTAATGCTGGGGACAAGGGTGAGCATGGTGAGCCTGGAGCACCTGGGATCAAGGGAAACAAGGTAAATGTCAACTAAACAAAACATGCATTTTAATGTGCTGCTCATAGACTTCAGTTCATGATAAATATCTTGTCTATTTCTGAACAACACTGGTTATAAGGATTGCTGTACATAATACGAGTATTATGTAAGAACGTTCCATCATGTTTGAATGTTGAAGTTTAGGTTTTACATTATGAAGAAATGAAGGAAAGAAGCAGAGAAAAGGGTTACTCTGACAGCAACGCTATCCTTCTCATTTCAGCCTTCCCCATTCTTGTACCCAATCTGTTTTTGTACCCAAAAACACACAAACAACGTTAAGGAAAGTTCAATACACTCAAGAACACATGTATTGAGCAAGTTTTTGTACCAGAATGCATTTGGCCCAAATCCAATTTTTCATAGTGCACTGCAGACACCTTTCACAGGTGGCCTACATTCTCGAGAAAGAACAGCATGAACCTCTTGTTAAAATATGTGACTGCACCAAGTTAATCTTTGAGAAGACAGTCCGTACTATGTTTGGCAAATGTGTCCATAATTCAAGTTGCAGAGCTTTTTTGTGGTTCCCAGTATTTGCCCTCTGAACTTCAATGCAGGAGGAGGCCATCAGGTCCATCAAGTCTTGTCAGTCATGCCAACATTTTAGTACTCCCCCATCCCCACTACTTCTAGATACCTATTCAACTCAATTTTAAATCAATTCACTGACTATATTGTCACTACCCTTGCAGGGAGACCATGCTATGCATTCACCACTCTCTAAATGAAAGTAAAATCATCCAATAATCTATCAAATCCATCACTCCTGTCCCTCTAAAACAACACAAACTCCTATTTTTTTTAATCTCTTCCACAAAATGGAGAGTCCACATACCCATAAGCTTCATCCCTGACAAAAACTATCTCCCTGGCCTCCCTCCCACCTCCACACAACACTTCCCACTATGTGCATCTGCCACACCACAGCTCACATCATCTGCACACCACAATCCTCACATGATGGATTACAATCATACCTCACAATCCTCACAATCCACACAATCAACCCCACTGCTGATGCCACCAAATACAATCTCACCACTGACTGCATCAACCGTAGCCACAACTCTGGCCGCACCATCTGCAACCACTACACCATCACCCTCACTTTAAACACCTCCAACATCGTCATTATCTTTTGCACCCTCAACCACCCACTCCACAACCCCAGTGTCAACCACATTCCCACAACCCTAGTGTTATCCACACTCCCCACCCATCACGTCTGCACCCGTAATACTCAGTCCATTACCCATCCCCCTCTGCAACCCCACCAACATCAGCACACTCACGCTGTTGCCTGCAACCTCCGCACCACTCACATCATCTGCACCTGCCATGCCACCACAATTACCCGCATCTGCCCCACACCAACCCCCCAAACACAACCAACCTTCTTCAACGAATCTCCCACCCCTCCAAAAAATCCCACATAGTTTTTGTCCCTTTTCCCAACTCATCCACAAAAGCCATTTGATGAGCCACTTTCAAGCATTTACCACAGAAAAGACCCCTTCCCTCATTCTTCAAGTTACCACCAATCTGGACACAACCCACATACAATACCCAACACATTATAACCGCTCATGCACTTGTCCGTGGTCTTGCATTTATCCAGCGACATCGAGTTCATCTCATCCTCCTCTTCTTCAGGCTTACACCCCTCAGTGCCACTATCGGTTGTGGGTTGATCATCACCATGCTCGGTAGGTTTGATATTTTAGTGATCCTTCTCTTTGATGTCATTCCTCGGCGAGCCACCATTGTTACATTCGCTCCATCCACGTCTGTCCTCCAGCCTTCAGCCTATGTGTTCACCTCCACAATACCCATCAAAATGGCGTCCTCCATAAATGCAAAATCCTTCTGTGTGGCTGACTCCTTGCCACTTGCTGGTCCACCTCGGGAGCACACAAAGCCCCCAGAAGGGCACCCAGACCCATCAGTAGAGAATACTGTGGACCCTTCACCCTCATCTTCAATTGGATACTTGAATGTCCAGAAAACATGGAAAGGACCAAAACTCCCCAATCTGGCCTACCAACCCACCGGTTTTGAAGAGAGCCAGATTGCTGCCCTGGATGAATCTTGGAGAAGATGCCATGCTTGGACACTCTGTCAGGCCCAAAGGGAATCCTCATTGAAGCAAGAGATACACATCGGTCAAACTGCCGGCGAATACACCGCAAACTCTCCCTCTTGAGCCTCGCAGGCACAGGCTGACTCTGCGGCTCCAGCTCTGTGACTTGGCAGATGTGCTTGCTTATCCTTTGGAGGCTTTGGCCACTGCCACTGCCTTGTTTGTCACTGTGGATGCCTTATTGGCCTTTGTGGCCTTTACGGTGTTGTGTGGCTCTGACTCGTGATACACTAAATTGTCAAATCGGTTTGTGATAGCACAGCCGAAGCCCTGTTGCATATTTCCCGGCATAATGCCTCACTCAACCACCAGATTCCGCACCAGCCGCACTTACACGGCGCAATGCAAGATGGAGGCCACCCTGCCCGAGTTGCTTTAGCCTAGTTTCATGTGTGACTAACAGCAAATTAATTGCAAGAATTATGGATGTAAAATTTTTGAAGTTTAGATTGTGCATTTTTTGGAGCGAACTGATGTATATACATGGATTTACCTGAATTAAATGGCATGATAATTAATCTGGAGCTGATTTTTGGAAATTTATAGTATATTGTGTGCATCATAGCCAAATTTAATTGAAAAGTGTTTTATTAAGGCTGGATAGGATGTAGTATTGCTTAAAAAGACTGAGGAGTGGGATAATTAACTGCAAGTCATTGGAAACTCTTACAATGAACCTGAGTCTATGGGCCTATCACTTTCACATCGCAGACAGATCGGTGGCCTCCCTATCTTCTTCTGCCACCTTTCTGGTTTTTCACCCTCAGCTCTTTCTGTGCTTTGTCCCCACCCCCAAGGTTTCTGCAGGGTGCACGGGGTCCATGAGAAAGTCCCTTCTGGTGAAACTACCTCAATTCAGGATCACTACTCACCTCCATTCATTCGTTCCTTTTTTTCCCCACCCGTGGAACCAACTTCCACATTCTCTTCAATCTCATTCTTCTCTCCAGGTCTTCAAGAGAGCTTTTCATCACCATCTCAGATCACTCCCCATCATTGAGTGGATGTGAGCAGTGATTCTGTATTTGGGGAGTTTCAGCAAAAGTGGGTTACTGAGAGACCATGTGTCCCTGCAGAAACTTGAGGGGGATTCCAAAAAATGAAAAGGACTCCGGTGATCTTAAATAGCCTTGGTTTGCATGTCATCAGGTTGAGTAAGATGCGAGATAGGGGCGCCAATCCAGAGGGGTTGGGCAATCCTCCATAAAGCTATGCATGAAGGCTTTGTAGGTGGATAACAATTCAGGTGTACCAAGGAATGGCTTTGCATAATTGAGGAAACCAGTCAGCAACTAGCTTTGGAGGTCAACTTGGAAGTGTTGTTTGTCCAAGAATGATCATAGCCTCGATTGAGGCCCAAAAGTTTTAGTGACTCAACTTCTTCAAGAGCATTGTTAAGAAAGTAGATCAGAGTGTTTGCCAATGGTCCTTTCGGAGAGACAGAGTGAGAGTGAGATTTGTCAGGATTTAAAGACATATTCCATGTGTTTGACCAGCTCATGATTCTATCAATATCTGCAGATAGGGAAAAGGCTGCTGCTTGCTCATCTGAAGGATGAGGCATATGTTACGGCAGAGGGTGGAGTCATCATCAAATAGATAGAGGATTTTCCACAGAGTCATAGAGATTGTTGATGAATATTAGGAATAGGATGGTGCTAAAATTTTCAAGCTTGCTATGCCCGATCACTTTTGAACAGTGAGAATTAATTATGGTTCTTTTGTGCACCGGCATACATGAAATACATTTGTATTGTGTGTTGTACAGGGCTTTCCTGGTCCAGGGGAAAGGGGTCAACGGGGACAAAGTGGTGATCCTGGACCTCAGGTAAGAATTCGGACTGATAACTCATCTGTGAATGGAAAAAAAAAATTAAATTGATGTAGGTACAAATGTAGCATAGCCAATATATTTCGAAGCCAAACGACACGAAAGCAGCATTATTAAATATACCAGCAAAGAACCTCTCTGTTAATCTTTCCACTTCTATGATGTCTATGGTGTATTTTATTATGACTTGTAATACCAGGTAGTACTATATTATACACATGTGAATACAGAGAATTGGGGTCTCCCCCCAACCATGAATCTCAGGGGCTATGATTTTCTGAGCGTATGAATTTTTTTGTTTGACACGTCGATCTTCAGGCTTCTCAATGCCTGCTAATATTAAATGATAATAACATTAATATCCAAACATGTTTTGCATGACAGTTCACATTTCTGGGAGTATGAATATTTTTTTCACCACCAAAAAGCTTTCCCTGCACACCCCAGTACAACCACATGTTTTAAACTAATTTTGTACAGCGGTTAAGCATAGAAGTAAAACAAACACAAACACTGTGATATTATTGTATGGTTATTACGTATGCGATAAGATAAGTGGAACTCAAAGGAATCATGACAGGAACAGGAAGTGGTGGCCAAGAAGTACTTTCTTCCACACTGCACATTAGTACACAAGGCTGTAAATACACCACATTTCCTCCCTTCTCGATCTAATCCCACAATGGGTAAACCCACAAGACAATAAATGATCATTTTACTCATTCGATGAATCCCAGAAAATAGCATAATCAAAGACATCACAAGAGCATCATAACAACAGAACACTGCAATCCATCACTTCCAAAAGATAACTGAAATCTACCATCTCGTGGATTCAGCACAGGGCTCGAAACCTACTTTGGCTCGATTTTGCGAGGTGATTATTCCTCCTCATAACTGGATCACTTCACAGATCCAATCTCTCTGGGGCCTTATGGTGTCTCTACAGATACTGCCTTGTCCATAGAGCTACCTCAGTTGGTTGAGCTGCACCACCCGTTGTTGCTGGTGCAGCATCGGTCTCAGCGGGAAATGCTTCTACCGGTGCAGATGTCATCTCGGTTGACCCCGACCCCCTCTGACTATTCTTACAGGAGGGTCTGCTGATTGGAAAGGTTGAACTTCACAGCAAATCCACATTTGGTCTGTATGCCGTTTCCAAACGCAGGGTCCAACTGCAACATCATAATTTAAAGGAACCCATTTGGGCCTTACAGCACCAGTTACCCACTTGTTGTCCTGACCGTAGTCACGCACAAGAACAGGCTATCTAACCAGAAATTCATGCATGTTGCTTTTACCTCCACCAAGAGCCTGTTGAAAAATTCTATCGTTGACTTTCTGATGGCAGATTTAACCACGTCCAATCTAGTATGCAGTGGTCTGCCAAGAAATATTTTGCAGCACTTTCTCCGGTTGTTGCATGAGGAGCGTTCTGGTAGGACATCAGGAACCGGGCTAACTTTTCTTCAATGGTGTCCTCTTCCCTCGCAGAGTGAAAAGCCTGTCTGAAAATTTGGACAACATGTTCAGCCAGCTTGTTTGTGGCTGGATGGTAAGGGGCAGGCATAATGTATTTAATTCCATTTCATTTCATGAGGAGGTTAAATTCATTTAATGTGAACTGAGGACCATTATCAGATAATAGCTGTTCAGATACGCCATTCCTGGCAAAAAATCTCACGTCGTTTGATATTGATCTGTTGTGACGTAGAAGACTCAATGACATAAATTTCTGGCCATTTGGAATGTGCATCAACCACCACCAGGAACATAGTATCAAGAAACGGCCCAGCATAATCCACGTGTAGTCTCTGCAATGAGCCTGAGGGCCACTCCCATGGGTGCAAAGGTGACACCTGTGGCATGGTCTGATGTAGCTGACACCAATCACAGCACTTAGCTATCTGTTTGATGTCCTTATCATTTGAGGGCCACCACACATAGCTATGTGCTAATGCCTTCATCTTTACGACCCTAACGAGTCCTTCATGCAGCTGTCTCAGCACATGACTGTGCAATGATTGGGATATGCCAGAAGTGATCATCATTTTTACCTGCATGAATGCTTCTTTATCCAACTCCATGTGTGTCCTTTCTGTAGTAGCTGGTGCAACGGATGGAGAAGTGTTGACAAATTTGTGAGGAAGCGGTGATAAGAGTTCACCAACCTGAGAAAGGAGCAAAGTTGTGGGGCATCTTTAGGTTTTGGTGCTTCAGCCATCGCCTTTATTTTGTCGGATCTATTACTTAATTAACCCTTTCACAGTGATTTAATTTGTCTGGGTTTACCCGAAGGTTGTGCTGTTTTAGCCTCTGAAAACTAGCCCCAAAATTTGCAAATGTTCTCCGTCTTAATTCCAGGTGACATATCATCGATGAGACATTGTACCTTTGGTATTCCTGAAAATACCCGATCAATTCCTGAAAATACCCGATCAAAATACCCCTCACTGCAGGGGCTGATGCAACCCCACTTTATGTTTGTCCTTAAGCTCAACCTTGCTTTAGTTCCTCTCAGAGTTCCAATTTCATTCATGAAGACTTCAGAGTGCTGGTTGAGCAAGTATTTCAATTGAGCATCAGTTGATCCAGAAATGGTTGAGTCGACATGCATTGCCTTGACTTGCCAGTCAAGACGCGCATTGCCATTCGAGCTTGATCTTCCGCAACCAGTCTCTTCCCAAAAAGGCTGGGCCTTGAGTGTCCACAACATACAAATCCAGCATGTATGATTGCTTATTGTACTGTACCTGCACACACAGCTTGCCTTTTAGTTTAATTTGCTCATCGGTGAAAGTATGAAGTACAGCTGTAGTGCTCCTTAGTCTCAGATGTTTTTACAGTTTAGATTACAAACGCAATGAAATGACGGAGACTGCCAAACCAATGTCCAACTCCATATGCAGATTTCTCCCTGCCACTTTAGAGTGAATCCAGATGACATCCAGCTTGTTGACATGGTTGGTTCAAATGTTAGCTACAAGCGAGTCCTCCAGATCACTGTCACTGTTGCTATGACTCACAGTATGTACATTTGTGTTTGTTTGCTGACCAGGTTTCTGGCACCTTCTTGCAACATGACCCTTCAAGTGACAGTTGGTATAACCAGGGGTTCACACAAGTTTTTTTCATTTGGTTCTCCAATGAGTACCAGCAGAAATGGTTTGGTACTCATGAAAAACAAAAATGTCAGCTTCGAGCATGCTCGTCTGCTTTCCCAAGTGCCTCTCAGCTTAGTATGCATCTTACTCCTCTGAAAGCGCTCTCTCAGAATATCCTCTCCTGACAAGACACTCGCAAGCTGCTCTTTTTTGTTTATTTTTTTTCATTCCAGATGCTCCTGAACCTCCTCTTCTTCCTCTTTGCTCGCGTGTTCTCCTTAGCTCGATGTTTTTTTTGAAATCTGATAAGTTATAAACCCACAATATAACTTGTAAATTATAATGTTATCATTTATAAACTTAATTTTGTACTCACAGAATATCGATTATCAGAATTATCATGGAACAATCTTACCTGCACGAGCTGAGAAAAGCTTCCATCAAAAGCCACTGTTGTGCTCGGACGCTTTTGAGCTTTCGGAGCATCTTTGATGTACGCATTGATCATTTATTTATTTTTACCATTCATGTGTTCCTGAGGATCAGTTATGTGAACTCCTGGTAATAACATGCCTCATGTCGGAAATAAGTATCGGGGATGGGGGGGGGGGTGGGGTGGTATTTCCTTCTGCATTGGAAACAAGGTCCTCTGTAATTTCTGTCATTCTGGGCAGCTGACAACCTGGAAGGCGTGGCCCCAGGCTTTGTAGTCACCTTGTGGACCTTGGGTCCTCCCTTATTCCGTAACTTCACAGAGTCTTTTGCAGCAGTTTCCATGGCAATCACAAGTTCAACAGCTCTCCAGAAGCGAAGCTCACTTTCCGCCAACAAGCTCTTCTGAATACTCTCACTCGTCAAGCCGCAGACGAGCTTGTCTTCTCGTGTGTCATTTAGATTGTCACCAAAGTGGCAGTGCTGAGCCAACCTTTTCAACGCGGTGACAAAATCAAAGATCGATTCTCCATCAAGTTGATCATGTTCGTGGAATCGAAATCACTGTGGGATTATCCTGGGTTTTGGGCAGAAGTGATCCTGGAGAATTTTCCCCAATTCTCCATAAGGCTTTGTGCATGGCTTGTCTGGTGCAGTGAGATTCCGAAGCAGCCCATATATTTTGCTGCTAACTACGTGAAGAGATGTTTGCACCTGTTTTTCACTAGCAATGCCATTCACCAGAAATACTGCTCCAGCCTCTCAATATGCTAGCCTCTCTTACTGGACCTTCATCAAACAGCTCAATGCTGCCGATATAGCCTGCCATATCTTCGTGACGCAACACAAATAGCACTCACTCACAGTCTGAGTTCCAAAGCCTTCGACACTCTACGCCACAATATTTGTCCTGCTGTCCAGCAAAGCTCAACGGGCCTCGGACTTGCACAGAAGCTCAGTGCAGTTGAAATAAATTGACCGCAACAAAGAAATCCCATCCTCATCACCAGTTTATTTCGTATGCGATAGGATTAAGTGGAGCTCGAAGGAATCATGACAGGCATGGGAAGTGGCAGGACAAGAACTACTTTATTCCACACTGCATGTTAATATGCAAGGCTGTAAGTACTAAATACACCATAATAATAATTCCCCCCAAGTCGACCTCGTCGATAGTTTCATGCAGAGAATTGGTGTACCATATCTTATTGTGCCAATACTAGTTCGCAACAGGTGGCATTATACGATACACATTTTCATAAAATTTGGGTCCTCTCCCTATCCTGAACCCCCAGGGATATGATTAATTTTTCACCACTAAAACCTTCCCTGCAACCTCCACTCCCCCCTTCGCCGCACCCTCTCCTCAACTCCCCGGGGGTACAATTTTCAAATCGTTATATATCCTCTGGATTAGGAATGCATCAAAGTCAAATAAACACACAGACACACTTCTCAAGTTATATAGAGGATGATTAATACTTAGGTTCGTCAACACATTTGTGGCCTAACATATAGAAATAGGTATATCTATACAAGCCGGTAGGCGGACATGGGTAGTCGACTACCCAATAGAACCTGACGAGATGGGCCCGTTCGATGGGGAATGACCTGAGGATTAAGCACAAGAAAATTCATGATTCTAGCTTCAAGGGTTAATGCTGCAGATTGTTTTTTCGTTAAAATACCCCCACATTTAGAGGTTTTTTGGCCGTTGCTAGGCAACGGAGGGGTCCGTAGCAACGGTTCTTTCTCACACATAACTAGGACATACCATGAACCTACCATACCAGTTTCATGTATGTCTGATTCAGTCTCTGCGATATAACGAACCGCTTTTTTATTGTTTTCGACCAGAGTTCATTCAAAGTCTATCTTCTCCGACAGTTTTTATAGGATCCGGCTGGAAATTTTTGACAATATGGCTGAATGTACTGCCCACAGTCGGTCGTGGCCCGATTTTTGATTTTCGAAAAAATTAATTTTTTATGATTTTTCATATATTTCAAAGTCCCGTTGCTAGGCAACCAAAGGGGCGTTAGCAACCAGTACCTACGCGGCACAACGAGGTCATTAACTGGTTCTACCACCCAAATTTCATCAAAATCGAACAACTGCAAGGGGGTCAAAACCCCCCGCCAAACACACATGGACAGACCGACACCACGACCAACAAATAAGGGTAGATCAATAGATCAAAATAGATCAATCGATTAAAAAAATAATTTTTCATCGAAAATATATTTTTTGGGGAAATTTTTTTTTCCCGACTCGATCGACCACCCAATATTACTAAAACTCTCATCTTGTATATATGTATGTATGTATTTATGTTCCCAAAATACAGCCAAAACGGTACATGATAGCGCAAAATTTTTAGGGCCACCTTATGCTTCAGTCACATTTGGCTCGGCGGCCGTAGGGTCTAAAAATTATACGGCCACTAGCAATTATAGGGTGGCCGCAGTATTTCCAAGGTCACACAATGTAGCAGCCACATATGCTTTTATTTTTTTGGGTAACCACATGGGGTATTTAGAAATTGTGGAGACCGAAAATGTGGGGGTGCCGTACGGTCTTTGATTTGATGTCGCACGGTGACCTTAGGGCGTCCCTGCGGCGACCATAGAATTTTCAAGGCAGACGCAAGGTTGCCTCAAGGTGCCCGCAAGGCGACCGCAGGGGTGCCCTAAGGCGAACGTGGAAATAGTGCAGCCGCCGTAACTTTTTGGGGGTTGGCAAAATTCATTTTTCATTGATAAGAGCCTACGGAAAACGCACGAATAACGCAAGCCCACCGTACGGCCTACGTACGGTCGACGTGGAACACATCTACATCATGGCTACGGCTTTTCGAATTGCTACGACCAACCTAAAAATGGAAAAAAGTTATAACTCCGCGCTTTAATTCCACGGAGACCCCTACGGCCTGTAAAAGATAGCCATACGGCGTAGGGCCACCCTGAGGCCACCTCAGAAACTCTGCGGCCGCCGCATGTTTCTGTCAATTCAGGGGGGGGGGGTACGACCTCCGTATCCTAGCCGTAGAGCAAATGTGACTCATGCTTTACTCACCACTCTCCTGCAGTGTGCAGTTTCGAGTTTCGTTCAAATCGGGCAACAAAAAATATTATTAAAAAATCAATTCCCGATTCAGTCAAGTACTCTTCGGGAGAATTTGATCAATGCAAACAACCTCAGTGGTATAGTTCGCTGGAGCTATCTTTTTTTCTCGTTTTTTTTTTTTTAAGATTTTTTTTAAGCAACTGCTCTCACAACGGGAACCCAACGGGTTCTCACGGGTCGTCTAGTTAAAAATAAAAGTTAAAATCTTTGCTAAAGGATCATATAGAAAATTCACTTTAAAATAACTGAACATATAATTACCCCTCCCCCACCACCCACTATAACAACCTCTTCTTATTCACAAAGAAACACTCCACTGCTCCGAGACTGCTACACAAAGTTGGTTGGCTGTCTCACATAGTCTTATCTGTTAAAATTCCTCAATTTCCTTAACGGCCTCTTTCAAGGCCTTCCTCGGATTGAAAGTTTGCTTGAGCAAATTTGGCCTGGGATTGCTTCTTCTTCTTCTTCAAAATGTTTTTCTTAATTTGTTTTTTTCTTTAAAATTAATATTTTTCTGAGGTTTTTATTTGTTCTGCTCCTCGTCCACAAACCTTCTCCCATCCCCTGCTTCCCACCCTCACTCGTACAGCACAGTAATTCTCCATGTGTTTCACAAGCATTCTAATCCCCCATCCCATGATCTTTCTCTCCGTCTGTCAAAATTGTGAATATGGAATCATGAAGAGCAACCACCCCCACTCCCACCCCTCAAAGCTTCATATCCCCCTTTCTGCCTTCCTCCTCACACCACCCTCTCAATGCTTCCCCCTCACCCACCCCTAAATTCTCCCCCCTCACCTCACCCTCTAAAACCTCCCCCACCCCATATAATCAAGCCTTCACCCGCACCCCACACACTCAAACCTTCCCCCGCATCCCACGCATTCAAACCTTCCCCTGCACCCCACACACTTAAACCTTCCCCTCACATCCTCCCAAAAATCCCCCCCCCCCATCCTGCACCACCTCAATGCCTCCCCCCCCCCTCCATCTCTAACTGTGTGGACCTCAAACATCAGAGATCTGTGCTCTAAACTGACAGATCTCTCAATCTGGGCCATGCTGATAATCCAGACATCATCCTACCACAGGACGTCCCCGACTCTTTAGTGTCTCTCCCTGGTTACTGTCTCCTCCAATTTCATAGACCTGAACCACGCCCCGGCGGTGGAGTTGCACTTTTCATCAAGAACTCAATTTCTCACTGTCTCTGAACTGACCTTACACCTCCCATCCCCCAGGAGTACCTCTGGCTGCGACTTCCCCTCCCCCCACTCCCACCTATTGTTCATCTGTGTGTTGTACCATCCTCATAACAGTGAGGTCTCCATCTACATCTCTTTCAGTCAACATGGACAAACTTTTAACCACTCATCCCAACTCTTGCTTCCTCATATGTGGTAAATTTATATTATCACCATGCAACTTGGCTAGGTTTGGTACCTCTCTCATCAACCATAGCACTTCAGCAAAGGACTTCTGTTACTCCAGGGGACTGACTCAATCTGTAAACTTTCCAACCTGGATTTCTCCCAATGGCAAACCCTCCTTTCTGGTGATGAATAACTTCCTGCAAATATCTCCTGCTCTGCCTCTTCACCAATTGGTTCATCT